>NW_003852472.1:241604-253578 GCF_000181295.1 Otolemur garnettii | reverse complement strand
AAAAAAAAAAAAAAAAAAATCCAAATTGCTAAGTCCCACTCCAGAGTTTTGATACAGTAGGTCTGGGAGTGGC
The DNA here is from genome assembly GCF_000181295.1 of Otolemur garnettii. Taxonomy (NCBI): domain Eukaryota; kingdom Metazoa; phylum Chordata; class Mammalia; order Primates; family Galagidae; genus Otolemur; species Otolemur garnettii. Next base: position 253,505 of record NW_003852472.1, on the reverse strand, counting down.
CTGAGAGTGTACATTTGCTAATACATCCCCCCCCCCCCAGGGATTATACGTTGAGTACCACTGTAGTAGATGGATATGTGGAAAGATATGGGGGGGTTGTTTGTTTTTGTTGTTGTTTTGAGTCAGAGTCTCACTATGTTGCCCTTAGTAGAGCGCTGTGGTGTCAAGCTCACAGCAACCTCAAACTCTTGGGCTTAAGTGATTTTCTTGCCTCAGCCTCCCAAGTAGCTGGGACTATAGGGGCCCACCACAACGCCCAGCTATTTTTGTTGTTGTTCAGTTGTCACTGTTGTATAGGTGGCCTGGGCTGGTTTCGAACCCGCCAGCCTTGGTGTATGTGGCTGGTGGCTGGTGCCCTACTCACTGAGCTATGGGCACCAGGGCGCCAAGTGGAAAGATATGTTTTTGATCTTGAGTTAGAAAGCTTTTTCTAAACCCAACACAAAAATGAAGAAGGCTTAAAAGAAATTACAGTGAAAGTAAAGGTTCGTGTATTTGCAAAATAAATTACACAAAGAAAGGATTAATAGACTACCTATACAAGGAGAGTTTATAAATGAGTAAAGAAAAGAGAAACAGCAAATCAAGAAAAGGCTTAGCACACAAGAAATAGAATTGCCACCTAAGTAGGAGAAGGTGCTCCCTCATAACTACAAGAGCACAAATTAAAACAAGAAGATGGTACTTATTTGCCCATCACATTGGACAGGAAAAATTTAAGATTGATAATACACAGTGTTAACCCCAAGACTGCATTAATGTACACAGCGATGATTTAATAAAAAAAAAAAAACAGTGTTAAGATGAATGTAGGAAGATTAAAATTATTATTTTTTGGCCATTTTTGGCCAGGGCTGGGTTTGAACCCGCCACCTCCAGCATATGGGACCAGTGCCCTACCCTTTTGAGCCACAGGCATCGCCCTGAAGATGAAAATTCTAAGACTGTTGGTGGAACTATAAATTGATAAGAGCTTTTTGAAGAGCACGTTATTAAAATGTGCATAGCATAGTGCAGCAGTTACATTTCTGAGAATCTTCTGTAACTAAGTGCTTGTCCATGTTCTCAATCGGTGATGCACAATATTGAACAGTTGCAAACAGCCCATCTCTAAGAGATTATCTAGGATGGTAAACTGAGGTACATTGGAACACTGTAGCAATTAAAATGAGGCCACTTTGTATGTACTAATGTGGAGAAATAGACAGGAACCACCAATATGTGTAGAATTACAAAAAGCAAAACAGGTATAGATCTTTTTTACTTTATGGAAATTCTCAAATGTAGACAGAGGGAGAAAAAATAATGACCTTTTGGTCCCCATCACCCAACTTCAGTGACAAAATATATTTATACATATACATTTCTCCCCCCTCTTTTATTACTCTTTAAACTTACCAGCCTTTCTATTCCTTTAGCTTGCTATACCCTTTTCTGTCCTAGCGCCTTTGAACTAGCTATTTCCTCTGCTGGCTGGCCTGTCATTTCAGTTTAAACTTCAACTCTTCATCCTTCCTGACCCCCTTACCTCATTTCAAAGTCTTTAATTACATCACACTGCCTTATTATCCCAGCACTGTCACTACCTCACCTTTTTCTTATTTATTCAACAGCACCTGCCACAAAGTAGACACTGACAAATAGCTTATATGCCTGGATCACCTAATCACTTAACACCTGACACAGTTTCCAAACTATGTCATCTTTCCACTCATCTAAGTTGTTTTGGAAAAGCACTTTTTGAATTTACATATGACATTGTTCCTGGAAATGTATTCCAAGCCCCAGGAGTTGTTCCTATAAACATCAGGCTTGTTGCTTTATTTGCTCATCCTAAAAATAAGTATTCATAATCTCTACAACATAAGCATTGTTATTTTTTAAGTAATATTTAATTTGTGAAGACACAGCCTCAGGAGAAATTACTAAGACAGGTTTGCATACCCAACATCCCCTCTTTTTCTTTTTCATATTCTGTTGGTGGTCTCTACAAGCCTCCCAAATTGACATTGATTGAGGTTATTCTAGTCGAGGAGTTGTCATTCAAAATAAAGTAGTTGAGGCTTGGCACCCATGCTCAGTGGTTAGGGCACCAGCCACATACACTGAGGCAGCAGGTTCGAACCTGGCCCAGGCCTGCTAAACAACAATGACAACTGCAACAAAAAAATGCTGGGCCTTGTGGCAGGTGCCTGTAGTCCCAGCTACTTGGGAGGCTGAGGCAAGAGAATCACTTAAGCCCAAGAGTTTGAGGTTGCTGTGAGCTGTGACGCCACAGCACTCTACCCAGGGAAACAACTTGAGACTCTGTCTCAAAAAATAAATAAATAAAGTAGTTGAGAGAGTAGGTCATAATTAGATTTTTGTAAGGACTTACGTATAAAAGATTGCCTTTTTCCTAAAGAATACTTCTGGGGAGAAAAAAAAACTTGTATTGGGAAGTATTTGTTAAACAAATGATGCAAATATATATAAAAAACCTGAAAAACGCATAATAGTTTTTAGCTTTGGGGAGGACAGATGGGTGATTTGGGTGGAGGGCTGTTTTGTTGATTTATTTTGTTGTTGTTGTCATCAGATAAGGTAACTAAGAGCCAGCCAGGGAAATCATTGTGGGTAAAGTCACCCAGCAGCAGAGGCAGCACTGGAATTGCATGCTCCCTGGATGCCAGACTGGGCCACTCCCACCACAGTAGAGCAAGGCAGTGACATCCCAACCAGAAAGATTCCTCTGTCCTGGGGATCTCAGGTGGCCATCAACTGTATTCCATTACACTTAATATAAGGACAACTATTGGGGGGTTCTTCTATGGTTTCCATTTCTGCACTTCAACAAAGACCTTTATTTGCTTTCATTTTCAGAGTGGAAAAACTGTTTTGGCTAACTTTCTGACAGAATCTTCTGATATCACTGAATACAACCCAACCCAAGGAGTAAGGTAAGCCCTGACAAATTTGTGTCCCATAGAGTCCCCAGCTATCACCCACCTCCTACTTTTGCTGCTGTTGGCACTTCAAAAGTATAATGTTTCCTAATTATAGGTATTGCTGCTGTTGTTTTATTTTTAGGATTCTGGAATTTGAGAACCCACACGTTACCAGCAACAGCAAAGGCTCAGGGTGTGAATTTGAACTATGGGACTGTGGCGGGGATACAAAGTATGTTTCCTTCAAAGAAGGTCTGCTTCATCAAATGGCATAAAAATCAAATCGTCTATCCACCAGATACCACAGAATTGGTCCTGCCATGTTTCCCGGCATGTATAAAGGGCTTGATAAATTATTTGATGACATGTATTGCTTTATAAACTTTAGCAATTGGGTTATGATACAAATAGGAGTCATCAACCAATTATTAATACTAAGATACTCTTTTCTTTTCTTTGTTTTGAGATGCCGTGGATAAAATGCTATGGGGTCATAGCTCACAGCAACCTCAAATTCTTGAGCTCAGACAATTCTCTTACCTCAGCTTTCCAGGTAGCTGGGACTACAAGCACCCACCACAACGCCTGGCCAGTTTTTCCCTTTTTAGTAGAGCCAGGGCGACACTCTTGCTCAAGCTGGTCTCAAATTTCTGAGTTCAGGTGATCTACCCCCCTCAGTCTCCTAGAGTGCTGGGATTATGGGTGCAAGACACCGAGCCTGCTCTAAGATACTATAAATTTGGTTTGGCACCCATAGTTCAGTGGCTAGGGTGCCAGCCACATACACCAGAGCTGGCGGGTTGGAACCCAGCCCGGGCCTGCCAAACAACAGTGACAACTACAACCAAAAGATAGCCAGGCATTGTGATGGGTGCCTATAGTCCCAGCTACTTGGGAGGCTGAGGCAAGAGAATCAGAGTTTGAGGTTGCTGTGAGCTGTGACACCATGGTGCTATACCGAGGGCAACAGAGGGAGACTCTATCTCAAAAAAAAAAAAAAAAAAGATACTATAAACTCTACAGTTAGAAACCAAAATGACCTAAAATTTCCTCTGGCTTTTTTTTTTTTTTTTTTTTTTTGTTTGAAACATGTTCTCATGTTCACAGGCTAGAGTGCAGTAGTATCATCATGGTTCACTGCAACCTCAGATAATCCTGCCTCAGTCTCCTAAGTAGCTGGGACTATAGACATGTGCCACCATACTTAGCTAATTTTTTGTAGAGATGGGGTCTTGCTATATTGCTAAGGCTGGTCTCGAACTCCTGGCCTCAAGTGATCCTTCCCACCTTAGCTTGCCAAAGTGCTAGGATTATAGGCATAAACCTCCATGCCTGGCCCCCTCTGGCTTTTTTTCTGCCTTGCAGGTTTGAATCCTGCTGGCCAGCCCTGATGAAGGATGCCCATGGAGTGGTGATCATCTTCAATGCCGACATCCCAAGCCACCGGAAGGAAATAGAAATGTGGTATTCCTGCTTTGTCCAGCAGCAGTTCTTACAGGATACTCAGTGTCTGTTAATTGCACACCACAAACCAGGCTCTGGAGGTGATAAAGGAAGACTGTCTTTGTGTAAGAAGGCTGGAATTTCTCTTTCTTCTTTTGTCTTGAACATTTGAGGCACTTATACATTTCCATATGTCTTTGAAACCACCAGGTATGTGCAGTTATTGAACACCTACTATGTCCTAGATATTTGTTTTTCTTTTCTCTCTCTCTCTCTTTTTTTAACAACAGGGATAAGTTCTGAGAACTAGATATTTGTTTTTCTCACCTTGAAAGTCAGAATTGTCAGATTGCAAGGTTCATCATACCATCCAGGCCAGGATACAGACACCTAAGAAGCAGGCACTCACTCAGTGTGGGAAAAACCTGGTTTTGGCCATTCATTGGTACTGTTGGGGACATTGTTTCCTGACAGATCTTTTCTCGAGGATAACTTCCAATTCACATATGATACACATATGCCAGAGGTGACAAAGTCATCCTGAAAAACAACTCAGAGAATATTCAGAAACAAAATGAGAAGAAGAGAGAATCTTATTCCTTTCTGGTTTAAGAACAAAGAGGATCTGGAAGTGGTTTGTAAAGTTTTTATTCTATCACCAGGTGGCAGCATGGTGAAACTGTTCCCTATTCAGTTGTGTCAAGCAAGACATAACTTTATTTGTGGACTTTAGAAAGTTAACAGAATTGGCTTCTAGGAGTCTCAGGTCACAGGGAGCTGGAAAGATCCCCTTGGTAAAACTCCAGACCTAATTAACCTTATTTTCCTTTTTAAGCACCACCCTTGAACAAGCTGAAGCTGGTGCACTCAAATCTTGAGGATGACCCTGAGGATATCCGGATGGAATTCATAAAGTATTTAAAAGGCATAATCAACTCCATGTCTGAGAGCAGAGACAGGGAGGAGATGTCAATTATTACCTAATCAGCGTTCACCTGGGACTCCCACATTCCTGATGATACCAACATCTTTCTCATTGCACATCTGAAATCACATGCAGCTACTGATGTTTTCTTCTCCGCTATAGAAAAAATTTTCCCATCAGCTAGAAGGTACTACTAGTAAGCCAGGGAGATGACTCATACCATCTATGCTCTGTTCTTAGTCCATTTGAGAAAAATCCTGTCATTGAGTTCTGAATTCCTGGCCCCAGACCATTCCAAAGCTGGAAATTTGAGGGTTTTCTTTTTCCCCTTCACATGTATATATAACTTGTGCCGTTGTAACTATCATAACCCCATGATACAATAGTTTAATCCACGGGTATTGGTTTGAATGTGATAATTTTCATTCCTTGATTTACTCAACAAATACCAACTGGGTTGAGCATCTGCTATGTGCGCTGCACAGTTTGGCTGCTGACCACATACAGCATAAATGAGAAAGACAAAAATCTTGGCCCTCATGGAGCTTTCATTCTATTTTTCTAAATAATAGTAAGGTAGAGACAAAGTACTACCTGTTGGACATGAAAAAAAAAAAAGATTCTACACTTTCTAGAAGTGCTTTAAATCTTTAAATTGCTTTAAATCTCACATGTTCCCCTCCAAAGCACCTGGGGTACTTACAATGCTAAATGAAGGTATAGTTGACCCTCATTCATGGATTTTGTATTTGGGAATTTGCCTACTCACTAAAATTTACTTGTAACCTCCCAATCAATACTTTCCTTATTATTTATAGACAAGCACAGGGTGGCAAAAAATCGGAATTGCCCAATGCACACATTCCCAGCTGAAGTCAAACGGGAGTTCTGCCTTCTCGTTTCAGCTCTCATACTATAAACAAATGGCCTTTTCATGTTCTACTTTATGTCACATTTTCACATTTTTTGCTTTTTCTTGGTGATTTTGCTGTTTAACATGCCCCCAAGGATAGTGCTGCAGTGCTTAGTTTCCCTAAGTGCAAGCAGGCTGTGATGTGCCTATGGAGAAAATATGTGTTTTATTTATTTATTTTGGATTAATATAATGGTACATATGATTGGGTTACATTGTTCACATTTGTTAGGTGGCATTCAAGTTGTAGTTGAATCCTTTACCCAGGAGGTAATTGTGCTCCTTAGGTGAGAGCTTACTGAGCCCCTCCCCCCACTCATTCCCCCTACTTGAAATTGTGTTTTTTCATTCCTGTGGACCTGTAGTTGTTCATCTGCTTATTTGAAATGAAAGTATCTGTTTTATGTAAGTTTCATTCAAGTGTGAGTAACAGTGCTGTCAGCCATGAGTTCAATGTTAATGGATCAAATATATATTAAATAAAATGTCTTTAAAAAGAAATACATAAAACAAAGTTATATATTGACCAGCTGATGGAAATGTGACAGAGACTCATAGAAATTGACCTTGTATTTGCCCTAGGAGCAAATGTTCATTATTTGCTAATTCAGTGTTCTTGGTGACTTTATAGAACATAACTACTGTGAATAACAAGTATCAGCTATCTCCACCTCTTACAGTTAAAGGCTTTCCCGTTAATTCTGTCTCTGGGATAAATATTTAATTAATTCATGGTTACAATCCACTTCTGCCTTCTCCCAAAGATGATGTCAAGGTATCTGGAAAGTATGTGTGTCCTACTGAGATGGGGCAGCTGTTCCAACGGTAGGCACTCTGGTTACTCCCTGCTGGCCATGTCCTGGGAAGTTCCAAGACTGTTGAGGCTTGTGGCATGGGCTTTCCACACATTCCAGAACCCATAGTCCCCAGGTTCACTCTACTCCATCCCACCTGAGCCAACATCTACTAAGAGTCACCAGTGTCCTTCTACCAATATCACATCTGTAGAGACCGTTTTTCCGAATAAAGTAACATATTCAGGTCCAGGGAATAGAGCTTGATATTTTAGGGGCAAATTATTCAGCCTACCATAGGCCTGGACCCCACACCCCTGCTCCTCTACTGTCTTGTAGTAACTGGGCAGATGATTCCACTCATGGCTAGAGTGTCACCCTCTGACACTCTAAACTAACCACAACCATTGCAGGACAAAATTAAAGGATGTTTTAACATTTTTGAAGGGAAGCCACTTAGAATATGGTTTGCAAGTAGCTGCAGATAGAACTTACATCCTCTTTCTTTGAACCAAACAAATGACCAACCTAGTATTCAGAAGCTCTATCCATTGTAAAGAAAAGTATGACTTACATCATAACTCGAATGTCCATGTCTTAAAATCGTTCAGGCAAAGCTCCTGGAAATCATTAGATGCCTTATGGAACACTAGAAAACCTTTATATCCATAAGGTAGGCTAATCTTCTGTCACATAGCATAGATTTTGCTAGTGACTGAGGACATACAGCAGTTAATTTTTTTAAAAAAGTAGTACTCCTGTTAACCATTGAAAAGGTAACTGGATGTGTATCACTTAAGAAAATTACTTTGGGCTCGGCACCTGTAGCTCAAAAGGCTAAGGCATCAGCCACATACACTGGAGCTGGTGGATTCTAATCCAGCCCAGGCCTACCAAACAATGACAACTACAACCAAAAAATAGCTGGGCATTGTGGTGGGTGCCTGTAATCCCAACTACTTGCGAAGCTGAGGCAAGAGAATCGCTTAAGCCCAAGAGTTTGAGGTTGCTGTGCATTGTGATGCCACGGCACTCTACCCAGGGTGACAGCTTGAGACTCTGGCTCAAAAAAGAAAATTACTCTGAAATATGGCTCTTCTATATCTTGACCTTCAAGAAGGTGACTGTGCCTTCCCCATCTAATTTTTGAGAGTTACAGGAATGTCCTGGCCTTGGCTGACGGTTTCTCAATGACTGTACTCTTTCCTTAGACAAGAAATGAATGGTTCCATGTCTTAAAAACCAAAATCAAAGAAATTAAATAAATGAGGAGGGAGGAAACTTGAATGTTAAGAACAGATTACATATTTTTGATATCACTTCTCTAAACTACTTTATCAGTTAAATATATTTATGTTATGGGCCATTCTTACTGAAGTTAAAAGCCAATGGAAATGTGTGTGCCAACTACTCCCACTTCAAAAGGAAAGTTCTTGGTGCTTTGATGTGAGCAACACATCATTTATCTTTATGCACTGTATAATTCATTCCTATCTTGGCTTTTTGATGGGCTATAATAGGCTTTTAAAATATGCATCCTTCTCTAAAGCCCCAGTGTAGATTTATTCTTTCAATCAGGCATAATAGATTTTAGATGTTCAAAGTGTTGTGAGAAATAAAAATAACCCATCTCTTTTACATTTACAGTGTTGCTAAAGTTTTGTGATAAGTGCTTTATTCATAAACATTCCTGTTTCTTCTGCGTGACCTTAAAAAGCCCAGAAAACACCTAGTTAACCATATCATTTAATTAAATATTTTGGTCAGAGGAATAAAATGCTAATTTTATCAGAGTAAATGATGAACTTGGTTTCTACTCATAGAAACCTATTTCAAGTGCTTTTCAAGAATATGTCTACTTTGCAAATCCAACTACACTTGGAATCTATCACCCTTTTAGGGTGCAACTTAACAGCAGGAAGTTGAGCTCTGTATTTTAAAAAATAGTGACAGTGGCTTTAAGATATCACTCATAAATGAGATGAACACTGTAGATATGATTCTTCTCTATGAGGAGGAGAATAGTGGGAGACAGTAGGTGAGGTCAACTATACACGCCAGCCAAAGGGCACAGACTTTATTCTATTAGCCATTAACAGCTGTAAGCCCACCAGGGACAGATCACTCTGGGGAAGGGGTGGAGAACAGACTTAAGGAACAGACGACTGGAATCAAGTCAAGGTTGTAGTGTGAAGAAAGGTACAAATTCCGTAAGTACTTAGGAGGCAAAATTTGCGTTTGAATGGACAAGAAGGGAGAGGGCTTTTGTTCTCGGCGTACCTGGCTTGTAACAGCTGTCGGAGGAGGTAGCAGGGAATCAGTGACTACATTTCCCATAGTTCTAGAGGCAGCGTCCCAGAAGGGTGTGCGACGTTCGCTTTGGCCCTGAGTGTCCGTGAAATGTGGACAGAGGAGACGTGCTCTTTAACGTTGCTACACAACCAGATTTCCCATTCATCACTTCTCTAGGCCTTTCTCTGTTTGCTGGCGTCAGGGGCCCAATACCCGGGACTTATCTCCTTGGCAATTCCACGATGTTACCGTTTGGGCGCCTCGCGACTGTAAGTGGCGTGCGCCTGGCACCTTTTGGGAAATGTAGTTGGTTTGCCAGTGGACAGGACGCAGGGCCCGGGGCACGTGGACGGCCTAATTCTGAAGCCGCAGGTGTCTGAGTGGTCTTGCGTGTGATCAAAAGCTGGCCGGAGCCATCGACCGTCGTAGAGTCGACGAACCTGCTTATTTCTAGCCTGGCCCATCTCCATTGCAACCGGCTCGCCGCTGATAACTCTGGGAACTGTAGTTGGGAGGGAGCCAAGGCCGGCCCAGAAAACCTAGTGGCTGCCGTTAGCGTTCGCCACCGGCCACTGCAGGCGCAGCGGTTAGAGCGAGCGCGGGGACTCCAGCCTCGCTCGCCCTTCGAAGGGTGAGGATTTCCTGGCGTCTTAGGAGAGCTCCTCCTGCATTACCTCCGTCTCTAAGCCCGGCTGGACGCGTGGGGGAGCCGACCCCAGGGACCTCAGGGACCCGAGGGAAGCGCTCCGCCTCCGCGCCTGCACGGACCCGCCCCTACAGGCCTGGGAGCCCACTTCCGTCTGCTGGTCTCAGCTCCCTAGGAATGTGTTGGGCTGGAGTTTGGTGTAGTCGCAGAGTGGATCCTGGTGACCAGGGTGGGTCCACAGAATAGGTCAGAGCAGAGAGTATATACCATCTGGCCCCGTCCTGCTCTGTTAGAAAAGGGGGATCTGCATGGCCCTGTCAACTCTTTGGTGTTGGCTCAATGAAACAGACTTCCAACTTGTGGCCTTTTGAACATGTCAAAAGAATAAATTTCTGTTGTTTTAAACAACAACCACAACACACACACATGAAAAAGAAATACATAAAAAAGGGATCGGAGGTCAGAGAATCAGTGATTGACCCCAAATAGAGGGTTCTCACCATAACTGCTCGCCCTTTTATTCCTAGCACAAAGCACAGTGCTAGCACAGAACAGGTGGTCAAACGTTTGTTAAGTGTCATTTCATTCTAAGGACAAACAGCTGAAGTACTTCAAATAAATTCCAAGATTTTAAAACAATTTTTTTAAAAAGGAAAATGGACCTGTGCATGAAAAGACTTAACTAGCCAAATTCAACCTTGTAGGCCTTAAATTCAGATCATTATTCTAACAGCCAGCTGTGAATTTTTTTTTTAAATCAGAGATATGTGAACATTGGTGATATTAAGGAATTATTCTTTAAAATTTTTAGTTGTGATGATAATGCTTTGGGGGTTATGCTTTAGAAAAGAAAAACAACAAGGCTACAGATTTTTTGAATAAAATATCTGAGATTTGCTTCAGAAATATCCAGTGTGGGGCAGCACCTGTGGCTCAAGGAGTAGGGCCCTAGCCCCATATGCCCGGAGGTGGTGGGTTCAAACCGGATCCTGGCCAAAAACTGAAAAAAAAACCCAACAAAACAGAAATACCCAGTGTGACAGGACAGAAAGGATCATGGAAAGAAAAGTGACCAGGTACTGATAATTGTTGACACTGCCGTGGTACATGGGGATCACTAAACTATTCTCTCTACTCTCATATATGTTCTCATTATTAAAATGTAATGAGTAATTGGGCGGCGCCTGTGGCTCAGTGAGTAGGGCCACGGCCCCATATACCGAGGGTGGCAGGTTCTACCCAGCCCTGGCCAAACTGCAACAAAAAAATAGCCAGGCATTGTGGCAGGCACCTGTAGTTCCAGCTACTCAAGAGACTGAGGCAAGACAATCGCCTAAGCCCAAGAGCTGGAGGTTGCTGTGCCCTGTGACACCAGGGCACTCTACCAAGGCAACAGAGTGAGACCCTGTCTCTTAAAAAAAAAAGAAAACAGTAATGAGTAATTTACAGATGAGCCCTGTACTTAACAATAACATAATTTAATGTTTTAAAACATTAAAAATATTTTATTTAGGGCAGTGCCTGTGGTTCAAAGGAGTAGGGCGCTGGCCCCATATGCTGGAGGTGACAGGTTCAAACCCAGCCCCGGCCCAAAACTGCAAAAATATATGTATATATATTTTTTATTTCTATATGTATACATAATATACATATATATACACTACATACATATATGTACATAATATACGTACATATATATTACATATATATATATATTTTTAGAGAGACAGTCTCACTTTGTTGCCCTCAGTAGAGTGCTGTGATGTCACAGCTCACAGCACTCTCAAGCTCTTGGGCTTAGGCGATTCTCTTGCCTCAGCCTCCGGAGTAACTGGGACTACAGGTACCCACCACAATGCCTGGCTATTTTTTGTTGCAGTTTGGCGAGGGCCAGGTTCGAACCTGCCACCCTTGGTATATGGGGCCGGCATCCTACTCACTGAGCCACAGACGAAGCCTAA
>NW_003852472.1:238748-241290 GCF_000181295.1 Otolemur garnettii | reverse complement strand
CTTAGCCACTCGAGCCTTTGGTGCTGAGCCATAAAATAAAATTTAAAGTGTAATTTTAATCTTTAACTGCTAAAGATACATACTGAGTTATTTATTAGAAAAAAAAGTTATAATGTATGGAGTTTACTTTAAAATATTCCACCAGGGCTGAGTGTGGCTGGGTGTTTACTTTAAAATATTCCACCAAGACTCACACCTGTAATCCTAGCACTCTGGGAGGCTGAGGGGGGAGGCTCTATTTTTTGAGACAGAGTCTCAAACTATCACCCTGGGTAGAGTGCTTTGGCGTCACAGCTCACAACAACCTCAAACTCTTGGGCTTAAGTGATTCTCTGGCCTCAGCCTCCCAAGGAGCTGGGACTACAGGCACCTGCCACAATGCCTGGCTACTTTTTTGTTGCAGTTGTCATTGTTTTAGCTGTTGTTTAGCCGGCCTAGGCCAGGTTCCAACGTGCCAGCTTCGGTATATGTGGCTGGTGCCCTACCTATTGAGCTATGGGTACTGTCAAGGAGGTGGGGGTGGCTCTTTTGAGCTCAGAAGTTCAAAACCAGCCTGAGCAAGAGTGAGACTGCCTCTAAAAATAGCCAAGCATTTCAGGGGCGACTGTAGTCCCAGCTACTTGGGAGGCTGAGGCCAGAAGATGGCTTGAGTCCAAGAGTTTGAGGTTGTAGTGAGCTATGACACCATGGCACTCTATCTAGGGCAACAAAGTGAGACCCTGTCTAAAGAAAAAGACTTCTATATGAAATATGAATAATTTAGGCTCAGCGCCCATAGCACAGGGTTTACGGCACAGGCCACATGCACCAAGGTTGGCAGGTTCAAAACCGACCCAGGCCGGCTAAACAACAATGACAACTGGAACAAAAAAATAGCTGAGTGTTATGGCAGGTGCCTGTAGTCCCAGCTACTTAGGAGGCTGAGGCAAGAGAATTGGTTACACCTAAGAGTTTGAGGTTGCTGAGAGCTGTGATGCCATGGCACTCTACCAAGGGTGATATAGTGAGACTCTGTGTCAAAAATATATACATCTGAATAATTTAAAATAGGAATTTTGTAAATTTTTAAATAAAATATTCCACCAAAGGAAAAAATGGGGGTGCAGAGGAAATACAAATGATAGAAAATGAATTGTTATTGAAGGTGGATGGTGAGTATGTGAGAATTCATCGTACTATTTTATTCTCTCTAATGAGATTGAAGATTTCCATAAACAAGGGTTCTTTTTAATTTTAGCAAATGTATGTCTTGCAGGAAGTTTCTGAAAAATAAAGGATCTCATGAGGAGTTTATCAGAAACTTAACCCTTCCATGCCTCAAGTGGGCCTTCTTAGGGACTTTTGCACTCAAGAGCGGCCACAGCCATGAAAAGGGCTATGTCTTGGCCCCTGAGGTCCCTCAAAAGCTAGACAGAATTCTGATGGTGAAGATGGATGAAGAGGACTGTTTGTGGGAGAAAGAGACCTGCTGCCCAGGAATCTTCTACCTAGCTGGGAGCTGGCCCAGGTCAGTACTTCAGATGGTTCTGATGATTCCAAATGTTCCCGGGAGGCTTGCTCTGTCCTAGTGGCTGAGACTGGACTGGCATGGTCAGGAGCCCACCAGGGAGCTGCTGGTGCTGAGGCACTTCTGACCATCCTGCCCCAGGAACTCCTGGCCTGGGGCTGGAAACACCACCCCTATGGAAGGAGGTGGAATCAGTGCTGGAGGGTGGGAAAGAGAACTCAGTGAAGAAGGACAGCAGGTAGGAGAAGAGAAAACTAATTTGTGAAACAGGCTAGACCCTCCAAAGGAAAATTAACTTCTGTTTTACCTTTGGATGATTTCCTAGTTAGTTTTTTCCCCCTGGTTTTTGTTCTTAACTGGATATGCTTCCTTAAATCATTATTTAAACCAGTCAATTTTTAAATTCTCTATAGAAACAAAAATACATATTCTAATACAGAATGAATGGCAGGTTTCATATTTCTTGCTGAGCTCCTCACCCCTCCCTGAAGCTCCTTATCCAGTATCTTCTTGGTACTTTTAAAGAAATAAGGACTTTGAGGCTATAATTTCTTTTTTTTTTTTTTGAGACAGAGTCTCAAGCTGTTGCCCTAGATAAAATGCCATAGCGTTGCAGCTCACAGAAACCTCCAGCCTCCAACTTGGACTCAAGCTATCCTCTTGCCTCAGGTTTTCTATTTTCTTTTTAGACAAAGTCTCAAGCTGTCACCCTGTGTAGAGTGCTGTGGCGTCATAGCTCACAGCAACTTCCAGCTCAGGCTCAAGCAATCCTCTTGCCTCAGTTTTTCTATTTTTAGTAGAGATGGGGGTCTCTCTTTTGCTCAGGTTGGTCTGGAACTCATGAGCTCAAGCAATGCACCCACGTTGGCCTTCCAGAGTGCTAGGATTATAGGCATGAGCCACCATGGCTGGCCTGGAGGCTATAACTTCTGTGTACCTTCTTGCTGAAAGATGCTGTCAAAGGACCCTGAGGTTTGTAATCTTAACACCACATTCTTAGCAAATTTACTATCTCTAAAGACATAAGTCCAAAGT
>NW_003852472.1:236494-238624 GCF_000181295.1 Otolemur garnettii | reverse complement strand
GAGGCAGAGGCAGGAGACTCGCTTGAGCCCAGGAGTTGGAGGTTGCTGTGAGCTGTGATGCCACGGCACTCTACCCAGGGGCACAGCTTGAAGCTCTGTTTCAAAAAAAAGTTAGAAAAAATTCTCAGCCTCAGCAGATATCTTGGCCTCAACCTTATGAGAGACCTGAGCTAAAAGCACACAGCTTAGCTGCTCCCAAATTCCCAACGCTCAGAATCTGTGTGAGATAATGCATGTTTGTTGCTTTAAGCCACTAAGTTTTGGGATGATTTATTACATTGCAATAGAAACTAATACAAATGGTCTAACAAAGAATTTGGGTACTGGGTGGCGCCTGTGGCTCTAAGGAGTAGGGCGCCAGCCCCATATACTGGAGGTGGCAGGTTCAAACTCAGCCCGAGCCGCAAAAAAAAAAAGAAAGAATTTGGGTACTGATTCCAGATTTTAGAAGCTGAGAAAGGTAGTTTCGATTCAGAAATAATGAGATTTGGGGGTTACTTTGATGGCTTTTGAGAACAACTAGACAGAATATTTGCAATTAAGACATTTAGGGAAAAATTCAGGAATATGGTTATTATATCAATATATCCAAATTACATTTACCTGAACATAAGTCAAAGGTACTTAGTTTCCTTTTTTTTTGGTCAGTAGATTTAGTGGGTACAAGTGACTTTTGTTACATAGATGAATTGAATAAGCTGAAGTCAGGGCTTTCTGTGTACCCTTCGCTAGAAGTGTACATTGTACCCAATAGGTAGTTGTTTTTTTTTTTTTGGAGACAGAACCTCAAGCTGTCACCCTGAGTAGAGTGCTGTGGCATCACAGCTCACAGCAAACTCCAACTCCTGGGCTCAAGCAAGTCTCCTGCCTCCGCCTCCCAAGTAGCTGGGTCTACAGGCGCCTGCCACAACGCCCAGCTATTTTTTGGTTGCAGCTGTCGTTGTTTGGCGGGCCGGGCTGGATTCGAACCCAGCACCTCAGGTGTATGTGGCTGGCACCTTAGCCACGTGAGCCACAGGCACCAAGCCCAATAGGTAGATTTTAACATTCACTTCCCTCCTACCCTCCCCCTTCTTACTTTTCAATGTCCATTTGGCTGCTTTAGGTATATATGTATATACACACATACACATAGCATACTTCCCTTGTTTAACTTCCACTTATAAGTGAAAATGTGTGGTGTTTATTTTTCTATTTATGAGACAGTTCATTTAGGATTCTCCAGTTCCATCCAATTTGCTGCAAAAGATATTGTTTCATTCCTTTTATGGCTGCATAGTACTCCATGGTGTGTGTATACACGCCCGCCCCTTTTTCTTCATCTACTCATCAGTTAATAGTCACGTCGGTTGATTTCTTATTTTTGGACTTGTGAATTGTGCTGAGATAAACCTTCAGATGCATTTTTTTATAAAATGACTTTTCTTTGGGTAGATACTCAGTAGTGAAATTGCTGGATTGAATAGTAAGTCTACTTTTAGTTATTTGAAGAATTTCCATACAGTTTTCCATATACACAGAGCTGATATTAGTTTACATTCCTACCAACAGTGTACAAACATTTCCTTTTTACTGCATCTCAGCCAACATTATTGTTTGACTTTTTAATAATGGCTATTCCTACGAGGATAAGGCAGTATCTTGTTATGGTCTTAATTTGCATTTCCTTGATGATTAGTGATGTTGGACATTTTCTTTTCATGTGTTTGTTGGCCATTTGTCTGTGTTCTTTTGAAGAAAAAAAATATTCATGTCTTTCACCCACTTTTTTGATGGGGTATTTGTGTTTTCTTGATGATTTGTTTGAGTTCTTGGTAGATTCTGGATATTAGCCCTTTGTCAGATATGTAGCTAGTGAATATTTACTTCCATTCTGTAGGTTGTCTGTTTACTCTGTTGATAAAAGCTACTTAATTTTTAAAACTAACTTTTTAGGCTCGGTGCCTGTGACTCAAATGGCTAAGGCGCCAGCCACATACACCTAAGGTGGCGGGTTCAAATCCAGACCGGGCCCTCCAAACAACAATGACGGCTGCAACCAAAAAATAGCTGGGCATTGTGGTAGGCGCCTTCGGTCCCAGCTACTTGGGAGGCAGAGGCAGGAGACTCTCTTGAGCCCAGGAGTTGGAG
>NW_003852472.1:220785-236404 GCF_000181295.1 Otolemur garnettii | reverse complement strand
AAAACTAACTTTTTATTAACAGTTGAATCAAAATTTAATTTAGATGATCTCTGGGAAATAGGAATTTTTTGTTTGTTTTGTTTTAGACAGTCTCACTCTGTTGTCCTGGGTAGAGTACAGTGGTGTCATCTTATCTCACAGCAACCTCAAACTCATAGGCTCGAGTAATCCTCCTGCCTTGGCCTCCTGAGTAACTCGGACTATAGGCATCTGCCACTATACTTGGAAGATTTTTTAATCTTCAGTAGAGACAGGGTCTCGCTCTTGCCCAGGCTGATCTCAAAGTCCAGAACTCAAGCCTCGGCCTCACAGAGTGCTAGGATTACAGAAGGAGCCACTGCATCTGGCCAGATACAGGGTTTAGAAGGATTTCCCCCTTTGTACATGTTTATAAGTATGTAACATTTAATTATTTTTGCAATGAATAGACATTGCTCTGTAATCGGAAAATACTTTTTAAAGAAATACATAGGGGGAAAAAATCTAACAAGAAATTTTCTAAAGTGAAGAAAACACTAATCTCCTTTATTTACTGTCAGGCTCCCAGTATTCTTCATTGGCTTCAGAACAAGGAGTTTTCTGGGGCAGATGGCCTCTCCACAGAGCACAGGAATCACCACATATCAGCAGCTTCAGCCAGTTGGAGACCCAGTTCAAATGTGAATCTTTGGAGCCCCACCCCTCCAAGCCAGTGGTAAGAAGCAAGAACCCTCAGAGTCTTAGTTTCTTTTTTTCTGGGCCTTGCTGTGCTGAAAAGCAGGGCAGAACTTCATGGCTTACAGATCTATGCTGGAGCCAAGTGTCATCAGCAAACTAGCATGGGAGCTCTCAAGTCCAGAAAACAGAAATACACTGAGGAGAATATGGCCCTTTTCTCGGTTGCCCAGAGCTGTCTCAGCCACAGCTGAGGTATTTCATTCCCTGAGTGTGCCCTATGCACAATATTTGCTCTTTCAAATTGTAGTGTAGTAGCTTCTTAGCCCCACTGCACTTCACAGCTGGCTCATGATGACCTTTATTTTTCTATTTTTTTTTTTTTTTGTGATGATAACCTTTATTGACAGTAACATCATGTCTTCATCTCTTCTTCGTAAAGCCTGTCTGCAGCATTTGAAGGGAACCCTATGAGAGACCAAGCCTGCCCCCGTGTGGGAAGTCCTGAGGGGGGCCTACTCCAGGGAGAAGCAGGGGCTTGGAGAATCAAGGGAAGGGACCCATTGAGGTGTCCACTCCTATCCCAGAGGAGGAGCTGGCAATAGGAGGGGCAGGCCATGCTTCTATCTCTCCTTCAAGAGGAGTTGTCACCTCCCTGTTTCTGTTTCCTATAAATTCTCGGAGCTGGGTACATACATTCCTTTAAAACAGGACCATAAACATTCATTGCAAAGCCAAATGAAAACACCACAGAGTTGCTGTTTTAGATGAGCAGTGCCCACAGATGGGGCTCAAGGAACCAAGAGTTGACTCCACAGGCCCATGGCAACCTGCATCAGTCACCTGAAGAGCTACCAGAGGCAGAATGACACTCATTTGGTACCCACCAGAGCAGAGGGATGGGTTATTAAAGTATTGAAATGCTTCTGCTCTGTGCCCTGAGTGCCCTGCTAGCTACATTGGCCACAGGAGACAGTAAAAAGATGCAGGTCTTGGCTTGGCGCCTGTGGCTCAAGCGGCTAAGGCATCAGCCACATACAGCTGAGCTGGCGGGTTTGAATCCAGCCTAAGCCGCCAAACAACAATGACGGCTACAACTCCTCCTCCCCCCAAATAGCCAGGCGTTGCGTCGGGTGCCTGTGGTCCCAGCTACTTGGGAGGTGGAGGCAGGAGACTCGCTTGAGCCCAGGAGTTGGAGGTTGTTGTGAGTTGTGATGCCAGCACTCTACCCAGGGGGACAGCTTGAGGCTCTGTCTCAAAAAAAAAAAAAAAAAAAAAAAAAGATGCAGGTCTTGGTTCCACTGCATACTAGCTGTGCAGTCTTGATTCTTGGACAAGGCGTTTAACTTCTCTGAGCCTCAGTTTCCTCATCTGTAAGCATCAAATAAAACAATAGGTGAAGAAGTACTTTGTAAACCATAGGTGCTTACATACCAAAGTCACTATTTCCCATGTCATTTATGATGTGTATGGGTCTTTGTTCAATGTTGGACATGACCTCCCCCGAGCCCCAGCTTCCTCTTCTGCTTCCACTTAGTATAGTTGCCTTAGGTCTCAATCCACTGCTCCCTGGAGGGGTGCTTGTGAGCTTTGTAGCTACCTTCCTGCCTTCCTCCCCACCTTGCCTCAGGACTTGACTCTAGTTAGAGGTCACTAGCTTTCCAGTGCTGACAACACCCTCCTCCTGCATGACCCAGAGAGTTTGTGTAGTCCTTCTGGACCCTCCCATGCTTCCCACATCACCCTGTACCCAACTTAAATCCCCTGCTTGTTCCTTATCCTCTTGCCAGGTATGTATAATCATAATTTGAGGGTTCCTTGTACTTAGAAAATACAAATATGCCTAAAAAGCAAATGAAAGTAATTTCTGATTGTAATTTAGTAATCTGATTGTATATTTAGTATTTAACCTGCTTAAAAAAGAAAAAAGTCTGATCAGCCTTATTTTTTTATTACATGCCATGATTTGTTTAATTGACTCCTATGGTAGGCATAGGTTGGTCTTTTTTGGACAGGAAAAAGATCATATTTGGATTTTCTGTATATAATTTCAGATGATGACATTATGGCTGAGAGCAAGAAGTCCACCTCCAATCAGGAACTTTCTGAAAGATGATGATCCCATGAGTGACCTCAAGCAGACCCCTCTAGGAAAGCTCTGCTGGCATCAGGGCTAAGAAACACCTTTGAACATTCCAGTACCTTCCCATCAGCATCGGGGGGGGCTCTCTGGGAAGCTGAGCAGCTCTCATTCCCAAGGGAAGAATTTCAAGCCGGAGAGAGGAACCATGAAGGAGATAAGAGTGACCTGACCTGCAGGCCAGGTAAGCCTCTTGTTCCATGTTGGAAACATACAAGCAGAAGAGCCCACTGGTGTGACAGGAGTGACCACAGTTTCTAAGCAGACCCAGCTGTTATACAGCATCTGAAAGTCCACACAGGAGAAAACACCCCCCACCCTAGAGCGTGAGTTTGTGGAAAGGCCTTGATTCTGCCAGACAGGTTGGATGTCACAGACCAGGGAGCTTCACATGGAAAGCAGCCCTGTGAGAGGGAGTGGGCAGA
The DNA here is from genome assembly GCF_000181295.1 of Otolemur garnettii. Taxonomy (NCBI): domain Eukaryota; kingdom Metazoa; phylum Chordata; class Mammalia; order Primates; family Galagidae; genus Otolemur; species Otolemur garnettii. Next base: position 233,185 of record NW_003852472.1, on the reverse strand, counting down.
TCAGTGATGCCAAACAACAATGACAACTACAACCAAAAAATAGCCAGGTATTGTGGCAGGTGCCTGTAGTTCCGGCTACTTGGGAGGCTGAGGCAAGAGAATCGCTTAAGCCCAGGAGTTGGAGGTTGCTGTGAGCAACAATGACAACTACAACCAAAAAATAGCCAGGTATTGTGGCAGGTGCCTGTAGTTCCGGCTACTTGGGAGGCTGAGGCAAGAGAATCGCTTAAGCCCAGGAGTTGGAGGTTGCTGTGAGTTGTAACACCATGGCACTCTACCCAGGGTGACAGACAGCTTGAGGCTCTGTCTCAAAAAAAAAAAGGAAGAAAATCCATACCTGGGAGAGACCAGGAGCTCCTCCATATGCAGAAGCTTCATGTTCATTCCCTGAAATATCTTGTTTGGAGCCTGCACTGAAAATTCTAGGCGGGGCTGTGGCTTATCACTAGCCACTTGGCCCTCACATCAGCCACCTCAGTCCCCTCATGGGCCACTTCTGCTCTTTTTTATTTTTCTTTTTCTACAAATCAAGGTTGTTCCTTTATTTTGAACAAGTAAGTGGCATAAGCAACTCAGAGTGTCCCCCTACATGAGAGCTCTTCCTCCCCACCATTCCCCAGCCCAGGGTATAATTTTAGAAGGGAAGAGAGTTTTCTCTCTGGTTAGCTGTGTTAGCTACTATGACACCTTTGTTTAAGGCGGGTATGGCGTCACATTCAGAATGGGCATCTGAGGATTTGCCTCTTTAGGGATACAATTTTCTTTCTTTCTTTTTTTTTTTTTGAGACAGTTTCAGGTGGTTATCCGGGGTATCACAGCCCACAGCAACTTCAAACTCCTGGGCTTAAGCAATTCTCTTGCCTCAGCCTCCTAAGTAGCTGGGACTACAGGTGCCTGCCACAATGCCCAGCTATTCTTTTTGTTGTAGTTGTCATTGTTGTTTTAGCTGGCCCTGGTAGGATTCAAACCTGCCAGCCTCAGTGTATGTGGCTGGCACTCTACCTACTGAGCTATGGGCACCGCCATGGTATACAATTTTCCTGTGTGTTTGAGATGAATGCTATGCTAACACCAAACTACTGAACTGCTAGTCTTGATTGAATAAGAAAAAACAAAAGTGACTTGTTCACATGTCCAAGTTGCTCCCATGTAAAAATCAGTTTTAGAGTTCTTTTCATTAAAAAAATATTCTGGGCTCAAGTGGCTAAGGTGCCAACAAAATACACCAGAGCTGACTGGCTCGAATCCAGCCCAGGCCTGCCAAACAACAATGACAATTACAACCAAAAAATAGCTGGGCGTTGTGGTGGGCACCCATAGTCCCAGCTACTTGGGAGGCTAAGGCAAGAGAATCGCTTAAGCCCAGGAGTTGGAGGTTGCTGTGAGCTGTGACACCACAGCACTATACCCAGGGTGACAGCTTGAGGCTCTTTCTCAAAAAAAAAAAAATTCTGATCAAAAATGTTGCAAAAGAAAAATAATTTAACCTCGAGTCTTCTATATAAAAGTAAAAAGCAAATTATTTCTTTTCTGCTCAGGTTTCGTGTTTATAATTTTCACAAGGCACAATTTAGTTCCCAGGGTGCACTCTATACTGTCTGGGCTAGCAATTTCACGAACTGTTCCTGGGCATCAAAATGGTCAGCGGGACAGTTGTATGCTGTCCACACCAGTTCTCCCACAAACAGCCGTGTGGCCTTCACTATTTTTTCCTTTCTCACATTTTTTGACACCCTCTGTGTATATAAACATTTTCCCCATTAATCAGAGTTCTCTAAAAGAGATGTGGGAATCTCCCCGGTTGTAGTCTTTTCAGTCGGAGAACCTAGAAAAGGTAGAAGTGGTATCCGGCGCGCCCTCGCCATCGGCTCTGCAGCAGCAATGCCACTGTCGGCCACAGGAGGGGGGTGTTTGCTCACTAATGTCCGCCCCAAACCAGCTAGACGCTGCCTCCCATTTAGCCCTGGCATGTGGCTAAATCTCCTCTGTGCACTCTGGAAAACCTTGGTTCCTGAGGCAAACAAAACAAAACAAGACAAAACACAAAACTCATGTGCCCACTCTTTTTACCACATCTGCCTGAATTTGATGAATTTTTGGCTAGATCTCCATGTCACAGTCTTGTGGTACTCAGGCCATTCCCCCCAAATTAACACTTCACTGGTTACCCATCATTTCCCAGGCCCAAGACTGAACTCCTCATTAGGCCTGTTGGGCCCCAAACACCCTAAGCCCTCTTCCCACCTCCTCCCCTGCCGCACTCTACCTCAGCAACTCAATTTTCAGACAACACTGGGCTCTTGTTAGCTGTGATCAACTCTGCTCTGGCAGCAGCAGACCTTCCTGCATGCTTCTTTCTGGAAGGATTTTCCCAGAATTTCACAAGGTTTGCAGAAGTCTTGCTCAACTCCAAGAGTCTGATTTATGTAATTCTTCATGGGGCCTAGAAATTCCTTTCAAAACACTTAGCACACTGGCCAGGTGCAGTGGCTCACGCCTGTAATCCTAGCACTCTGGAAGGTCAAGGTGGGTAGATCATGTGAACTCAAGAGTTTGAGACCAGCCTTTGCAAAAGTGAGACCCTATTTCTACTAAAAATAGAAAAATTAGCCGGGTGTTGTGGTGGGTGCCTATAGTCCTAGCTACTTGGGAGGCTCAGACAAGGGGATTGCTTGAGCCCGAGAGTTTGAGGTTGCTGTGAGCTAGGACTCCACCATATTCTACCCAGGACACAGAGTGAGACTCTGTTTCAAAAGATAAAATAAAATAAAATAAAATAAACCACTTAGCACACTGGATTAGGATGGAAGTTCCCTGAGGTAAGGACCATGTCAGCCTTGTTCATTCCTATTCCCAGCGCCTCAGCACAGTGCCCAGCATTTCACAGGGCTTAGTAAAGATGTACTAAATGAGTGAATGAATGAATGAATGAGTGTGCCTTTTCTTGTTCCTTGAGGTAGAGTCTACAGGCCAGGGCATTTCTTTCATCCTTGTCCCTCTTGGGTCACCAGGTGCTTCACATGGTCTCCTGCATCTTTGGAAACACATTCCAAGGAATAGCGCTGCCTAAGGATCAGATCTCTCCCTTGTGGTGAGAAGAAATGGGATTTGGGATGAGACAGACCAGGCTTCCAGTACTGGCTCGGCACCAACTAGCCGGGCATGAACCTTATGTTCTGTTTTCAGAGGGAGGGTGATGGTGCTGAGCTTGCAGGTTGCCATGAGAAAGCACATGGCAGTCTGTCACAAGGGGCAGTCATTAGCTCAGAGTTCTTCCTCCACCATCCCAGCACTCCTGTCTAAGCCCCTGTGGAACACTGGGACACAAGATACCCCTGTAACCTCAAGGTTGCTACTGCTAATTCCCTGGTCCCCCTCTGTCCTTCCCAAGTTTGCCTAAGCCACTTGCTGACACCTCCTCCTTCCCTGTCCTGTATCCCCAGCACAAAAGGTGGTGGTCAGGCAGAGCAGAGTAGCTGTTCCAAAGACATTTTTTTTTTTTAGAGACAGAGTCTCACTTTGTAGCCCTTGGTAGAGTGCCATGAAGTAACGGCTCACCACAACCTCCAGCTCCTGGGTTTCAGCGATTCTCTTGCCTCAGCCTCCCTAGTAGCTGGGACTACAGGTGCCCACCACAACGCCTAGCTATTTTCTTTTGCAGTTTGGCCGGGGTCAGGTTCAAACCTGCCACCCTCAATATATGGGGCCGGCACCCTACTCACTGAGCCACAGGTGCCTCCCTGTTCCAAAAACATTTGTGACACAAATGAAGAAATGAACAAACCAGCCATAGCACTGTCCCCTGGGGCATGTTTGCTAGTAGTCACCAGCCTCTTGATGGACAGGTGGCCTCCTGACCATTGCAAAGCACACATGGAGACACAGGTGCCAAGACACCCTCAAAAGGCCAAGACCAGGGACAGAAAAAGTGACTCTAGACTTTATGCAGAACAAAGAGGAAGGAAGCAGGAAGATGAATAAAACATGTAGCCCCCTGGGGTAAGGAAGCTTTGAGCAACGCGTCTGTTGCACAGCATTAGGTGTCCCTGCAAGTAGACCCCAAAGATCACATGTGGCGGCATGTCATCTGACCAAGCTCTCTCCCAAAGAGCATCTGCGTTCCTTACAGCCATTACCAGTGCTGAAAGCACAAATTCCAACAAAACTTGTTTCTAAATTTATCTCTTTCATCATGTTTTTCTCTTATGGGAACATTTCATGTGACATGTACCCTGAGGCCTCTCTGACAATCCTCCCCCAGCCCCCTCTGGTCTCCCGTGCTTCATGAGATCAGATCACCCCCAGAGCTTCGTCATCTGTGGCACGCACCCACCCTCTCTCCATTCGGAACATTCAGCTGATGAATAAGGGCTGATTTCTCCTCAAATGATCACCTCCCCAATCTGTTACATTCAAAACATCTTGCTCAGAATGGTTGATCTGATGAGGGGTGAGGTTGTGCCTTCTGAGAACATCAGTCCATTCACTGGGGATGCGCGTTCTCTCCTGCGTGATGCTTTCGAGCGTGAGCTCTGACGTAGGCTCCACTCTATTCTGTGCTGCATCCACCCCTGTGATTTTCTCATCTCTAATAACTGCTCACTTCCATCTGAGGATTTTCCTCCATTGCTGCCATTCATAGGGAGTCTCTCTAGTATGAATTATGAGATGAATGGAAATTTTCCTCATTCATATTTTTCAAAGCTTTCCTCCACTCTGTGAATTTGATTTTCTGCCAGAATCCTATCCAAATGTTTGGCCATGTGTATCATCCCAGTGGAGCAGGATTGGGCTTAGATTTGGCTGTTTCCCCAAAGTGATTGATATTTTCTTCACCATAACTTCTCTCCGAATCCTGGCCTCTGAGGAGCAGCTGTCTCTCCAAGTCAGTCCCCACCACTGCACTTTGGCAGGAGGGCTGAGCATTTGTGTTGGCCCTGGCCTCACACTATGACAACACTGTAGGAAATGAGAGTGTTACTGGCTCCCATTTCTGAGAAACAAATTTCTGGGAGTATTCACAGACACCCTGGCCCCTGCCTATTCCTCTTGCTGATTACAGCAGCAAGAAAAAGAGAGCACTGGAGGAGCCCTTCAGCTCACAAGGCAGCTATGAGCTAGCACTTTCCTGGGCATCCATGGTCTTTGCTCTTGTGCTACCCTCCCCAGCCCCATCCCTCCAAATTCTGCCCATCCTCTAAGCCTGGCCCAAGTCCACCTCTTCCCTGAAGCCTTCCTGGGACCCCGCGAGCCTGCAGTTCAGCTGCCCTGTACTTCTGTGAGAACCCACTGCCTGTGAAACACATTTAACACTGGTGGGCTTCGTCATCTTTTTATGCCTTTATCTTCTTAGATGGACTTAAAGCTTTTTGAAGAGGAACCACATCTGTCCTTTGGATTCTTCGCGGCACCTTTGAACACTGAAACACTCAGGAACTCTGTGTGGACTGATTCTGATGCTGCAGTCCAAGCAGATGGGTTTGTGATTTGGGAATTTGCCTTTGAAGATGAAGCTCACCTTCTCTGGGACGGTTGTTGGTCACTGTCTTCAAGGTCATACAGGGTGGATGATCTTGTACGTATTGCCACACCTTCCTCCCCAGCCCCCATCTACTACTTACTGGACAGTGCAGCCAGATTAGCCTTGATGACAGTAAGGTGGCAGGTGCTTTGTCCCCCATTCCTCAGCTCTGCCTGAGAGGTGTTGCTAGTTGCCATGCATTGCACTAGGGCCCTGGGAGGGACCTGGGGAGGGGTAAGCAGGGAATGAGCAAGAAATCAAAATTGCTGCAGAGCTGTGTTCACAGTATCCTGGCTAAGTCCTGGCTCAGGGACCACTCTTGATGTGAACCTGGAGTTCTTTGAAGTCAAGGCCTGTGTCTTAGGCCTGTCTGTGTTTTCACAGTGCCCGACTTAACATCTGGCACATAGCACATATTCACCAGTATTTACTGAGTGAATAATTGTACCACAGTTGCCAAGCAACCAAAGAGTTCATGGAGGTAACAAGGAGAACAGATGTTAGTGACTATACTGGAATCTTCCACCTGTGCCTTGGCCACCCCCAGTGAACTCCTTATCCTACTGTTGCACAGCTAAGTTCTGGGTCTCAAGCACAAAGTACAGAAAAGGCCCCCAAATACTATCTACTCTGAAAAAATAGGGACAAATTCTGTATATAACTCCAGAGTTTTATATAGCCTTAGAGCTCTCTTATGACTTGTTTTAAAAGCTAGTAAGTTAAGTATGTTCATGGTTGAGCTAGTGAAAACTGTTCCTTAGTGTTGGTACTGCCTGTAAGGACTGCATTCCCAAAGGACCTGGGTCTTCCTCCACACAGCTGAACCTTGACTTCGTCAACAAGTCATCAGGTTATTGAATAATCAGGGAGAAAGAAATGGAAGGTCCCAGCCTGCCACATCTTTATCTGCTTAGGATAATGTGCCTACCTAGTCCTCTCCAGGCCACAAGGGACAGCCAGTCACCAGCTTGTGTACTCCAGTCTCAGAAGTTTATAGCTGGAGTGTCATTTACAGTGAGACTCCAGAATGGCCTCCCACATCACTCCTCTAATCACTGTCCCAAGGCCAGATTGGATAAGAAATTGCAAAAACAAGTAGAGGAGACAGAAATGGTTAACCAGGTGACGCTATTAGAGAAGCACAGGACTGGAGAGCAAGTGACCCTACACTAGGCACTCATGGGGGTGGCAAAGGCTGTTCAAAGAGAAGGATAGGCTTCTAAGAAATTGTTCAAGAAACTGGGTCTAGATGGAAAGCTGTAAAGACAAGATACTCTGTTACCCCATATCCCACCCCCACCTTAGAGGACACCAGTAAAGTCCCCATCTAGGAGCCAAGCCAGCATGTTGACATTCCATAACTGGTTCTCATCGCTGGGCCTCTGACTGCTCTGACTCTACCAATAACATTACTGAGTGCTGACTGTGCCAAGGCCTTCACATGCAGTAGCTCATTTAATCCTCCCAATGACCCTTTGAAATAAGTCTGTCTCTATCCTCACCTTACAAATGAAGGAAATAAGACTAGAGAGGCTAAATAACTTGCCCAAGGTCATGCAACTAATAGGTAGGGGAGCAGGGATTCAAATCCAGGTCTTCCCATTACTCATGCTTTTATACACTCTAGTTTTTCCATTGCAGGATTTTTAATTCCATTTGCTGGGATAACCAGCCCGTTTTTTTCTGTGTTGTGTGGCCATCTTGAAATAGTCCTGCTTCTACAGTCCCTTCTTCAGCCTGTCAAAGCCACACATACACACATAAAAAAATTTCTAAGAGACCAAGTCTGGCAGGTAAGGAACACTTCCAGTCCCTATTAAAGCTTTGTTGATGAGAGATGCCAAGCTTTCTACTAGCAGTCACTGGAACTTCTGCTGTGGAAATTTGAGATTATTGAGTCAAAGAAGACTTAAGAATCTGCAGTTACGCTCTCAGTTCTGTAAGTCAGGTACTACAATTTATTTCTGCTCCACTGTGTCTGGGCTTTAACTGGAGGAGCTGTTAACAACCAGAGATGGTTGGGATGGTCCAACTAGAGCTCTGTGCCTAGGGCCTTGGTTCTGTCTGCCAGCTGCATTCTTCGACTTCTTTCCTTGTGGCATCCACTGGGGCTGAAATGTCCAAAATGACTTCTTCACTAATGTATTCTGCAATGTGGCCTCTCTCTCCAGCAAAGCAGCTTTGACTTCTTGTGTAGGTATCAGGACACTAGGAGCCCTCTGTCAATGCTCTGCCCCATCACACTATCCTGTGCTACCCAACAGCCCTTTCTGTGGGAACTATTGCCAAGTGGCTGCGTCGTACCTCCTAAAGCTGCCTCTGTGCCCCTCCCTGCCCTGATGTACAGTTCATTGGACCAGGCTCCAGTATGTGCTGGCCAATGATTCTTAAAGACGTCTGGCGCAGGCTCGGCGCCTGTGGCTCAAGTGGCTAAGGCGCCAGCCACATACACCTAAGGTGGCAGGTTCGAATCCAGCCCAGGCCCGCCAATCAACAATGACGGCTGCAACCAAAAATAGCCGGGCGTTGTGGCAGGCACCTATAATCCCAGCTACTTGGGAGGCGGAGGCAGGAGACTCGCTTGATCCCAGGAGTTGGAGGTTGCTGTGAGCTATGCCACAGCACTCTACCCAGGGGGACAGCTTGAGGTTCTGTCTCAAAAAACATAAAAACAAACAACAAAAAAAAGACATCTGGCACAGACATGTAAAGAAAGCCAGACAGATGTCTACTTTTGGAAATTTGAACCAAAAAATCAGATAGTGTAGGTAGAGGGTAGGTGGGTCCTAGACGGACCAATGTGTTGGCCAAAATTACCCTGAAGAAGAAACTTGCAGATTTAAGAAAAACTAAAGTAAGTTTTGACATGGAGAAAAATCTATTCGTAGTGAATTTTCAATGAAAAATAAGCTTTTATTTTTTTTGTCAATAGGATAAAGCAAGGAATGACAGAGCAGCACTGGGGCCCCATGAAGGCAGAGGGGAGCCAGCCCCAGAGCTGTCCTCCTGCCCATGGCTCACCAGGACTGGCCTCACATGTGTGTCACTGCAGCCAGCGTGTTACTTGTTCCCTTTGCTGTCATTTGGCTTAGAAGTGAGCACGTGACTTAGTTCTGCCAATAAAACTTACAGGGAAATGACTGGGATCATCTGGAGACCAAGGGGAAAAGCCAGCGTCTGAGGATGGCAGAGTGAACACACAAAAAGAGCCTGAGCCCTCAGTGACATTGTTGAGCCATCATACCTATCCTGGAAGTCACCTACTTCCAGCGATATGTTATTGATATATAAATCAAGGGACAGAGTCTATGCTGCCTTTGGTGGAGTACTGTGGCATCACAGCTCACAGCACCTTCAAACTCTTGGGCTTAAGTGACTCTCTTGCCTCAGCCTCCCAAGTAGCTGTGACTACAGGTGCCTGCTACAACACCCAGCTATTTTTTTGTTATAGTTGTCACTGTTGTTTGGCAGGCCTGGGCTGGATTAGAACCTGCCAGCTCCAGTGTATGTGGCTGGTGCCCTAGCCCCTGAGCTACAGGCTTGAGCCTCAATGGTCTTTTTTTTTTTGCTAAGCAGATTTCTGCTACTTGCAGCTTAAAGCATTCCTCACTTCTCAGAACCTCTCTGTAATCAACTCCTTAGAGCCCTGCGACTTTGTTATAGCTCTAAATGGGAAATCAGCCCAAGTTTAGACATTAGAAATCTTGTTTATATGGTAAAAAATAAAAATTAGGATTTGTCACAGCCTACAGAGCAATTCCAGATCTTGGTCCCCTCCCTCAGGCTACAGGACACAGACAAGGAAAGAAAGAGCAAGTTCCAGATATATGACATGTCTTCTCAAATGGGGCTCAGTGATGGATTTTAGGAAGTTTGGTGGGGGTTGTAATGCCTGAGGTGCAGAGCCTAAGCCAGAGCCAGGAAGCCATGGAAGGCACATGGAGGGGGTAGCAGGTTGGGATGGGCAGACAGCAGGTGGGTCTGACAAATTCTGGAGAAAGAGGCTAATGTCCACAGCTGGATTTTTGAGTTTCACATACTAATTGGAAAAAGTTTATGGCTGGAACTAAACTGGTGGAAAACTAGGCCTTTTGGTTACTCTCCAGCCAACTTTAGTGATGTTTCAGATCCTCTTGGGAATAAAGTGGCCTGAATTGTGGCCCTCTATTGCCATCCCGTGCAAAGTCACTCCCCATTTTGTCCATTCCTTGGCTTCCCGCCTCTCCTCTCTTATCTCTACCTTTTCCTTCTGGCTTCTGTAAGCAAAGCCAGGAACCAGAAATAAGTAAGATCTGAATCACTTCTAGCTCAATTTTAATATAGTGGGAAGCAAAGATGTATTCTGGAAGACTTAGAATGCTTGTCTAAGGATGAGGAGTGAGCTGATTGGTAGAACAGAAGCAATCAGTTGATGGAGGCTGGAGAAAGTGTTCTTCTGATTCAACTTTCATGGGTGGTGCGTGCGTGTGTGTGTGTGTGTGTCTTCAACATAATAAATGTGCCTAGTCCTTCCTTTAGGAAATGAGACAATGAACTCAAAGGGTTCTAGCCCTTCCTCTTTTATCTTTCTGTTTTTAAAAATATAAAACAAAAAATAATCTGGCATCCTCCCATTTCATCTTACAAATGCAAATTATTTCACCTACCCCATTTCCTATGTCAGAATAATCTTTGGCAGTGTGGAGATGTGGCCCATAGAAGTTCATCAAATTTATGGAGCCATGGGTGGCACCTGTGGCTCAGTGGATAAAACGCCGGCCTCATAAACCGAGGGTGGCAGGTTCAAACCTGGCCCTGGCCAAACTGCAACAACAAAAGAATAGCTAAGCATTGTGGCAGGTACCTGTAGTCCCAGCTACTTGGGAGGCTGAGGCAAGAGAATCGCCTAAGCCCAGGAGTTGGAGGTTGCTGTGAGCTGTGATATCACAGCACTCTACTGAGAGTGATAAAGTGAGACTCTGTCTCTAAAAAACAAAAATTGATGGGTCCAGATTATGCTACTGAGCCTAATTCTCTCAGTGCAGTCCTCATACACAAAGGCCAAAACTAGTGTAACGCTGATGTTTGCCTATCTTAATACTTCATTTGACAGAAATGTATTGAATACCTAGTTGAATAAACTTATGTTTGTAAAAGGACTAAGGGACTAATTGTATGACATAATCAGAGAAAGGAATGAATGCTTTCTTTTGTGATGAAAGAAGCAAAAATGTTTGAACTCCTACTTTGATGGTATTAATGCTTTAATATGATACTTCATAAACCAGGAATTTCCCCAGAAAGTTTCCCTGTGCATCACTAAGGATTTTCTGAAGTCCAAAAAGGAAAAGAACTGAAGGCTTTTCCCTGTTCTTCATCATCGAGGTTTGTCTCCAGTATGAATTAGCCTGATTACTGACGAAAGCTCTCCCACAGTCCTTACAAGAGCAGTTCTTTCCTGTGAATTCTCCAGTGATGAAAAAGTGCTGAGCTATCCCCAAGTGATTTTCCACATTGATTATACTCATAATCATCTCTCCAGAATGAATGATCTAATGTTCAGTATGCCCCACACTTCCCCTAGATAGTTTTCCATATTCATTGCGTATGACCAGTTTAAGTCCCAAATGAATTAGCTGATATTGTCTAAGGATAGAACTCTGATTGAAGGTTCTTCCTCACCCATTATACTCAGGGCCCCTCTCTGCTATGAAATCCCAGATGTCTAATTAGCTCTGAGCACCATCCAAAAGCATTTTTATATCTATTACGTACATATGGTTTTTCTCCAGTGTGAATTCTCTGACGTTGGATGAGCTTTACTTTCCTGAAAGCCCTGGCACATTTATGCATTTATACACTTTCTATTGCATGTGAATTAACTGATGCTGTGTTGGAATGCTGATAATGCCTACCCCATCCCCTGGGATTCTCTCCAAGATGAATGTTACAATGTTCAATAGGATGGGAGCCCCAGGGAAAATTGCCTTGAATTCATAACAGTCAGAGATATTCTCTCTAATACGAATACTGTAACATCAAATAAATTCTAAATTCCGTACCAAGCCTTGGCCATATATATCTTATTTGAGTTTTTTTTTCACTTGCAAATAAAGCAAATTGAAATAAAGCAAATTTGAAATTGCAGGGTTTTTCCATATTCATCACATTCACAGATGAGGTCCCTAAAATGGTCCCTGGGATGTCTCCATATTCACAGACCTCTCCAAATCAGGGACCTGGTCAGCATCCCACAGGGATCATCTCATTATATCCATTTATGATTCTGATGCACAGACTTCCTGCTTTGGAGTCAGCCCATTGATTGTTCATAGTTCCTGTCCCACAGTATGAAATCAAAGAAAATGTAAATATCGGCTGCTTTTTTTTTTGAGACAGTGTCACATTGTTGCCCTTGGTGGAGTTCCATGGCATCATAGTTCACAGCAGCCTCAAACTCTTGGGCTCAAGTGATTCTCTTCCTCAGCCTCCCAAGTAGCTGGGACTACAGGTACCTGCCAAATGCCTGGCTATTTTTAGAGATGGGGTCTCGCTCTTGCTCAGGTTGGTTTCAAATTCCTGAGCTCAAGTGACTCTCCTGCCTCAGCCTACTAGACTGTTAGGATTATAGGCATGAAACAGTGCACCTGGCAGCTGCGCTGTCTTGAAGAAGAAAAATTTTTGGACTAAGAATGAAAGATTTTGGAAGAAAGTTTAAGGATAAGAATGCCTTTGAGGCTCAGCACCTGTGGCTCAAGTGGCTAAGGCACCAGCCACATACACCTAAGGTGGTGGGTTCGAATCCAGTCTGGGCCCACCAAACAACAATAATGGCTGCAACCAAAAAATAGCCAGGCGTTGTGGAGGGTGCCTGTGGTCCCAGCTACTTGGGAGGCTGAG
>NW_003852472.1:218371-220023 GCF_000181295.1 Otolemur garnettii | reverse complement strand
AAAGAAAGAAAGGAAGCAGCCTCTGAACCTTGTTCCTGCCTGGTCCTGGAGATGATGCCTGGAGGTGAAGCAGCCATCCTGTGACCAGGGAGAAGAGGGCCATGTGCAAAAGATGGCACAATGACCCTAAGAAAGGTGCCACATCCCTGAAGGTCTTGACCTACTCACCTCTGGAGTTTTTACTCTTTTTAGTATAGTGGCTAAAAAAAGTATTTACATTTAATTGTAAGATTAGACATCATTCTCTATATTTATTACCTCTTATGTTTTATTTTCTACTTATTTTTCCCTTTCTTGATTTGCAAAGTTTGTATTTATTGAAGATCATAATTCTTTACATGTCAAATGTGGTGCAGATATCTTTCCAAATTTGTTGTCTTTCAAGTTTGTATTTTTAAACAAATTAGAGTTTACTATCTACATTTTCATTTTATGCTTTCTGAATTGTGTATGATTATACTTTTACCACTCCATAATTATTAACATGTTACCGTTTTGTAGCAGTGTTTTTTTTTTTGTTTTTTTTTTTGTTTTTTGAGAGAGAGAGAGTCTCACTCTGTTTCCCCCAGGCTAGTTAGAATGTCTTGGCATCCTAGCTCACAGCAACCTCAGACTTCTGGGTTCAAGTCATCCTCTTGCCTCTACCTCCTGAGTAGCAGGGACTATAGGTACTACCAAACAACACTTAGCCAGTTTTTTCTATTTTTAGTAGACACAGGGTCTCTTGATTGGGTTGGTCTCTAACTCCTGAGCTCAAGCAATCTACCCACCTTGGCCTCCCAGAATGCTAGGATTATAGGTGTGAAACAAACCTCAACAAATGTAGAGGAATTGAAATCATACAGAGTGTGATGTCTGACCATAATGGAATCAAACTAGAAATCAGTAACAGAAAATAGCAGGAAAAAAATCTCCAAAGACATAGACATTAAATAATATACACTTTAAGTCATGGGTTAAGTAGGAAGTCTCTATAGAATGCTTGAGATGCTAAAAAAACAACAAAACAAAAATGGAAATCTCATGGTAAATTTTAAAATCACGTTGAACTAGGGTGGTGCCTGTGACTCAGTGAGTAGGGTGCTGGCCCCATATAATGAGGGTGGCGGGTTTGAATCCGGGCCCCCGGCCAAACTGCCACAAAAAATAATTGGGCATTGTGGTAGGCGCCTGTAGTCCCAGCCATTTGGGAGTCTGAGGCAAGAGAATTGCCTAAGCCCAGGCGTTGAAGGTTGCTGTGAGCTGTGATGCCACAGCACTTTACCAAGGGTAATAAAGTGAGACTCTATCTCTTAAAAACAAAAACATCACATTGAACTAAAATAAAAATACAACATATCAGTATTTGCAGGTTACAACTAAAGTGGTCTGAGGTTAATTCACAGCCCTAAATGCTTACAGAAAGATCTCTAATAATTTAAGCTCCCACCACAAGAAACTAGTAAAAGAAAAGTAAAATAAGCCTAAAACAAAAGGAAGAAAATTATAAAAAACAAAGATCAATGGAATGGAAAAACAAAAACAACAGAAAGTCAATGAAACAAAAAACTGGTTATCAATAAAGTTGATAAACCTCTAACAAGACTGATAAAAGAAGAGGAAGACACAAATTAGCAATATCAAGAATAACATTGTCTATCACTACAGAGTCT
>NW_003852472.1:217377-218351 GCF_000181295.1 Otolemur garnettii | reverse complement strand
AAAAAAAACAATGTCCTGTTTTGGTGGCCCCATACAACTAGATTAGTGATTCACTGGAAGGACCCATGGCTCTAGATGAAGTTATACTCTAAGTTAAGATTTATTACAGCAAAGGATCCAGTGCAGGAACAGCAGGGGGAAAGATATTAATAGATGAAGGCTGGAGAGTCAAAGTCTTTTGGCCTTTCTCTCTGCGGGGGTAGCAAACAGCAGGGACATGTATGAGATGTCCTTGCCCAGGAAATTCCACTTGAGTTCAAGAAGACTGATAAAAGAAGAGGAAGACACAAATTAGCAATATCAAGAATAACATTGTCTATCACTACAGAGTCTCCCGACCTTAAAATGATAATTAGGGAATACTAAAAACAACTCTACCCCTATAAATTTAACAATAGGGCTGGGTGTGGTTGCTCCCACCTATAATCCCAGCACTTTGGGAGGCCAAGGTGGGAGGATTCCTTGAGGCCAAGAGTTTGAGACCAGCCTGGGCAGCCTGGGAGTCAAGACTCCCATCTCTACAAAAAAATATAAAGAAATCAGCCAAAGTGTCGTGGTGTGGGCCTATAGTCCCAGCTATTCAGGAGGCTGAAACAAAAGGATTGCTTGAGCCCTGCAGTTTGAGGCTAAGATGAGCTATGATCACACCACTGCTCTCCAGCTTGGGTGATAGAGCAAGACCCTATCAATAAATAAATGTTTTGAGACAGAGTCTCACTTTGTCACCTTTGGTAGAGTGCCATGGGTGTCTTAGCTCACAGGAATGTCAAACTCTTGGGCTCAAGCAATCCTTTTGCCTTAGTTTTTCATTTTTAAAAGAGACAGGGTCTCATTCTTCCTCAAGTTGGTCTCGAACTCCTGGGTCTAAGCAATCCATTGGCCTTGGCCTCCCAGAGTGCTAGGATTACAGGCATGAGCCACTGCACCTGGCCACTAAATAAATAAATTTAACAAATTGGATGAAATGGTTCAAT
>NW_003852472.1:214858-216238 GCF_000181295.1 Otolemur garnettii | reverse complement strand
ATCAGAAAATGGAAGAGGGAACACTTTCTAACTTATGAGGCCAGTACTATCAGCCTTCCCAATTACAGGTTCCCCATCCACAGATCCAAACAACCACAGATGGAAAATGTTCTAAAACATGGGGAAAACCACAATACAATAATAAAAAATCATATGATTTTTGAAACAATATAGTATTACAGCTACTTAGATAACATTTACATTGTATTAGGTATCTAGAAATGACTTAAAGTGTACAGGAAGATGGGCATAGGTTATATGCATATACTATGCCATTTTTTATAAGAAACTTGAGAATCCTCAGATTTTGGTATTTTCTGTAGGTTCTGGAACCAGTCCCCAAGGAACAACTGTATTACTGTGACACTAAACTAGACAAAGACTAGAGACCAATATCCCTTATAAACACAGATGCAAAATGCCTTAACTGTTAGCAACCAAGTCCAACACTATATAAAAACAATTTTACACCACATCCGTAGTTTATTCTGAAAACACAGGGCTGGTTCAATATTCAAAAATCAAAGGCTGGCTTGGCACCCATAGCTCACTGATTAGGGCACTGGCCACATACACCAGGACTGGCAGGTTCAAACCCAGCCCAGGCCTGCTAAACAATGACAACAACAACAAAAATAGCTGGGCATTGTGGTGGGCACCTGTAGTCCCATCTATCTGGGAGGCTGAGGCAAGAGAATTGCTTAAGGCCAAGAGTATGAGGTTGCTGTGAGCTGTGACACCACAACACTCTACTGAGGGCAATACAGTGAGACTCTGTCTCAAAAAAAAAAAAATCAAAGGCATCATATTAACAAGCTAAGAAGAAAAACCACAGGATCCTATCAATTGTTGCAGAAAAGCATTTAACAATATTGGACATCCATTTAGGATAACTTTCGGCAAACTTGGAATAGAAAGAACTTCCTCAACCTGATAAAGAACATCTGCAAAAAATCTACAGTTAACATCATTCTAAATGGTGAAAGGCTGAATGTTTTCCCCCTAAGATTAGGACTAAGACAAGGATACTTGCACTTAGCATCTTATTCAACACAATACTGGAAGGTTTGGCCAGTACAATAAGGCAAGAAAAGGAAATAAAAAGCACACAGATTGCAAAAGAGGAAATAAAACTTCCTACTTTCAGATAGCATGATTGTCTATATAGAAAGTCTCCAAGAATCAACAACAATAACTTCTAAAACTAATAATGAGTTCAGCAATGTCTTAGGATACAACACCAACACATGACTGGGTGCAGTGGCTCATTCCTATAATCCTAGCACTCTGGGAGGCCGAAGCAGGTGGATTCCTTGAGCTCAGGGATTTGAGTGAGATCCCATCTCTACTAAAAATAGAAAAAAGCTGGGTGTTGTGGTG
>NW_003852472.1:207488-214571 GCF_000181295.1 Otolemur garnettii | reverse complement strand
GAGGGAACTAGCTAGCCTTTCTGCCTTTTGCTCTTCCACCTTCTGCCATTTGAGGACAGAGCAACTAGGTCTCATCTTGGAAGCAGAATCAGGGCTCTCATCAGATACCAAATCTGCTTGTGCTTTGATCTTGGTCTTCTAGTCGGCATAACTAGTCTCCCTGACTCAGATGTCTCTGGGCCTAGGATGGGAGCTTGGGCAGAGCCCTGATGCAGCCAGAGCCCCCCTGGGCAGGACATCCACACAAAGAGTCCCCTATACCTGAGCCCTCTGCTGAGAATGTTTGTCTCCAGGACTGCATGGCTGACAGCTGGAGGGTTCAGGGTACCAGAAAACACTCAGGACTCTGAGGGACATGCCCTGGAAAACGACCTTACACGGCAACCGGCAGCAGCTAGCCCGTGGACCAGAGACTACCACCATCTCCATTATGGAGTTTCCTCTAAAACAGTCTCATCAGAAGAAAACCTGAGCCCACCCCAGGCTGGCCAGGTCAGCCCTGACTGTAATGCCCAAGACCCTGTGTTTTAGGTACACATGTGAATATCCACTCAGAGATGAAAGGGAGGGAACATACTACAAGTGCTCAAGCAATGCTGAGGAACGACCCTGGGCTTCCCATGAAGCTGAGTAGGGGCCTTCTTCATCTCTCTGGTCCTCCAGCATCTGTCCAAACATCCCCAGAGCAGGAGGCTCACTGCCTCAGCAGCTCCCCCATTTTTCATAAGCTCTGAGTGTCAGGACATTTTCTATCTATGGGATTGAACTTTGCCTCCAGGACATTCCTCAGTGTTTAGGATACCCTCTTGTCCTCTGAGACTGCTTTTCCCTGATCATCCAGTCTGGGTTTTGTATGCCCTTCAACATGCTGGCTTTTTTCCTGCAAATGTTGAGCAACAGGCGTCCCAAAGGGATCACAACCCTTCAACTGCCTGGCACAGCTTCTTATTTTTTTAGTGGGGATAACTGCCTATTCTGAAGGACGGATGGTTAGTAGACTTAGATGAGACAAGGTATACAAAGCAGTGTCTGGCACAGGCCAAGAGCTAGGTAAACAAGAGTTCCCTTCCAAGGCCTTCTTCCCCTCATTCCCATTATGCCAATTTCCCTCAAGCATGGTCTACCAGAACTTGACTACCAAGACGGCACTCTTCAGAACTTCCAGGTGACACATGAGCTCCCAAGCTACAGGTTGGCCACAATCTGTCTCAAGAGCAAGAAATGATCTTCACCCTTACCCTTAAGCTCCCCTACAACGCTGAGGGAGGTGTAGTCTCTGCCTCTCTGCGTGCACCCATGCACTTTTGCCCATGCTGGTTGCTTCTATCTCCACAGTGGTAACCTTCTGCTTTTCCCTACTTTGCCCACACAAACAGAAGGGATCTTTGAGCTCTCCTCCTTCTGGGAATTCAGAGGCCCAAAGGGGAGTCTGCTGGGCCTCTAGTCCCTAGGGACTCACTATCTGAGCAAGCAGGCAGAAGGTCACCATGGAATAAAGGGGATGATGTGCAAAAAAAAAAAAAAATTAATTGTATTTCCACAAACTAGCAATGACATGTGAAAACTAAAACATCCTTCATTACCTGTTGGGTATAGTGCACACTATCTGGGTGAAGGGCACACTTATAACTTTGACTCAATCTGTCCAAAAACAAAGTATGTAAACAAAACATGTGTACCCCCATGTAATGTTTCATTCAAAACATTAAATATTTATATTAATAAATCCGACAAAATATATACAGAATTTATACACTGAAAACTAAAAAAGAAAAGCAAATAAGATCAAAATAAATGAAGAGAGTTATTGTGATCATGTATTGGAAGATGTAATGTAGTGAAGATATCACTTCCCAAACTGACCTAGGTTTGATGCAATTCCTATCAAAATGACAGAAGCAATTCTAGGTATATTAACAAGCATATTCTAAAATATGTGAAGGCTGTCCAAAAAGTATTCCCAGCCATGTATGTCTTTATTTCCATATTACATGGCACTTTCTGGACAGCTCTTATATATGGAAAGGAAAAGGAACTAAGAGAGCCAAAACAATTTTGAAAAAGATTAAAGTGGGAGGCATGTGTTACCTGACTTTAAGGCTTACTCTATAGATATTGTATTCAAGACAATGTGTGGGGAGAGGATAGACACATAGATCACAAATAGAAACATAGATCAAAATAACAGAAGAGAGAATCCAGAAATAGACCATATAAACACACCCAACAAATTTTCCACAAGTGTGCAAAAACAATTCAGTAGAGTCTATTCAGGAAATGATGCTGGAGCAATTGGACATCAGTAAACAAGAAAATGGATCTCAACCTAAACCTCACATCTTACACAAAAATTAACTCAAAATGGGCTCGGCACCTGGAGCTCTGCAGCTAGGGCACCAGCCACATACACTGGAGCTGGTGGGTTCCAGCCCAGGCCTGCCAAACAACAATGACAACTACAATCAAAAAATAGCAGGGTATTGTGGTAGGTGCCTGTAGTCCCAGCTACTTTGGAGGCTGAGGCAAGAGAATCACTTAAGTCCAGGAGTTGGAGGTTGCTGTGAGCTGTGATACAACAGCATTCTACTATCCAGGGTGGCAGCTTGAAGCTCTGTCTCAAAAAAAAAAAAAGAAGGTAAAAAGAGGGGTCAAGCCAGGTGGGCAGTGGAAGGCCGTGGGGTTGGGGCTTACAGGAAACAGCCTTTAGGGCCGCCCATGTGGGTCTTGGGAGGTGTCGTTATGTAGGCAGGATTGATTAAGTCATTGGCTACTGATGACTGACTCAAGCCCCCCTCCATGCCACACAGCACACATGAGGTCTCCTATCTCCTTCCCACCACATCCTCCTGACTTAAGGTCCTTCTGTCCCTAGGATCTGGACAGCTGGCCTTCTTCCACAGCACACCCACTCCCTCCCTCTCTCCATCCAGTTGGTTACCAAGGCCTGGTGATCCTACCATCAAACATCTCTGGTGTTACCCTCTATCCCCTGCCTTGACCCAGACTGTCCTTAAACCATTCCTCACCAAGACCAATTCATCACCATTCATGCTCCCTAGTGATGCCAAGAGTGGTATTATTAAGACATAAATCTGATCACACTATTCTGCTGCTTAAAATGTGCAGTGCCCCCCCCCCCATGCCTGTGAGATGAAGCCCCAGCTCCTTCAACCTAGCACACTGGGCCTTGCTTCATCTGGAGCCTCCCCCTTCCCCCTCCCATTCCCCCTGTATATATAACAAGTCCTGTTTTCCTTTCTTTAGAAATCCTTTGTGATTTATTGGGCATCTACTTTTTTTTTTTTTCAGGCAATGTACATTATTTCATGGGATCCTCAAAATAACAATATGAAATGGTTATTATACCCATTTTACAGATGATAGAACTGAGGCTGAGACATTGAGAAACTTGATCAAGGTCATTCAGCTATTAGGTGCCAGGGCTGCACCCAGCAGGAACATGACTCCAAAGTCAAATTCTCACCCTTTGTGCTAAATTGTCTTTTGTACTAAACTGTTCTCCCTCTGACCAGCTGCTACTCACCTTTCAAAACTCAGCTCTGCCATCTCCTCTTCTAAATGTTTATTGAGCTTTGCAGTCTGGTGTTCAGACCCCTCCTCTCTGTGTAAGAGGAGGAACATTCTGCTCAGCATATGGTAAAAACCGCTTTACCTAATCTTCACTAGACGAGCTTGTGTTGGGGAGATGCTAGGGTTTTTCTTTTCTTTTCTTTTGCTCTTTTATCTTTTTAGGGCTTATACATCACATAGTACTGGGCATATGGCCAGTACTATGAGTTTGCAATATATATCTTCACAAAGGTTGGTCTCTCTATCTTGCTCTTTGAGCTAAATGTTTGTTTTTTATTAAAGTTTCCATCAGAGTCTACTGTGACCTGGCTCCTGCCCCAGTGCCCTGTGAGGCTGCACAGTATATGGCCAGAATGGAGATTGCTCCCTACCCAGATCTTCCTGCAGGGTTGGCAAAGCTGCATGTTCTGAGATCGGGGGCAAGTGAGACAACGTGGCCAGAGAAAGGAAGGGAAGTGTGTTAGGGCTCATGGGTCTCTGCGCCTAGCTCCTCACTGCACACAGAAAGACCACCCTCACGTCCTAAAGGGAAGTGAAGCTCAGCTCTTTCCCCTCTTCCTCCAAACTCCTCCAGAACACCAAGTAGGGGTCTGAGAATAGCAAGAGGCCAGCAGACCTGTCTTCAGAGCCTCTGTGATCACAGAAGATGTGCCAAAGACCTTTTTCTTCATGCCTTTTGGGAGTTAAACACCAGTATCTGAAAAGCTGCTTCTGCATCCCACGCTCAGAGTGCATGGCAGAAACAATCAAAGAAGCCAGGAATGCACAAAGCTTGCCTGGGAATCAGATCAGGAAAGCTCTGCAATAGCAAAGCTGAACCCCAAAGGAAGACTGTGTGGTGTACTCACCAAGATTTTGTAAAGAATGTTTCTGTAAAATTATAAAAAGATATGCACTAGTGGACTTTTCCATGTTGTATTATAAATAATTTGCTAGGGCCACAGACTTGGTGGTTTAAACAACAAAAATTTATTTCTTCACAGTTCTGGAGGCTGGAAGTTTGATATCAATGTGCCAGAAAGTTGGTTTCTCTGAGGCCTTTCTGCTTAGCTGGGGGATGGCCACCTTCTCCCTATGTCTTCACATTGTCTTCTCTCAGTGGGTCTGTGTCCTAATCTCCTCGTCTTAGAAGGGCACCAGTTATGTTGGGGTAGGGCCCTCCCTAATGACCTCATTTTAACTTAATTTCTTCTTTTAAAAACCTATCTCCAAGTGCAGTCACATTCTGAGGTCCTGGAGGTTAGGACTTCAACGTGTGAATTTTGGAGGACACAATTCAACCCATAACACACAAAGCTCAGGCAATTCAACACCAAACAAAAACCTTCCCAGTATAGAAAAACTTATATAAGTTATAGATGTCTTCATATTTTTCCACTGCTTTCATCCTCTCAGTTGTTAAATCAATAAAAGTCTCAGAATTTTAAAAATATCTTACCAATTTTGGCATCTAGGAAGGTTCAATGCCTTTGCTAGCTCTTAGATTTGCCCAGCTTGATGTGATCTTATTTTTCAGAGGAAGCAACCTCTATTCACCTTCTAGTCACAGCTGGCCTCCGGGAACATCCCTCCTAGCATTTGAACTCTTCCAAGTGCTGGGAGGGGGCTTCTTTTATACTGGAACATTTTGAGTAATCTAGCTCACACAGGCATCCCACTCAGGAACGACAGAGCTACCTGCCTTTTTGACCCAAAATAGATGATTTTATATCAAAATTACTTTTTTAAAAAGTTGCTCTACCACATATCAAAAGAAATAATAGTGCATTAAGAAATTGCTGTAGACAATTTGTAGAATCAAAAGACCTAAAAGGTTTCCATTCCTAAGTACTAAACCTTGAAAAATTACCTATCCTCTTTAATCATATTTTGTTCTTTGACAAATGAGCAGTTAAAGATCTCCAATCATTTCCTACTGCAAAATTCTAGGGTTTTTAGTCACCCAGGCTGGCGTGTAGTGGTGTGATCACAACTCACTGTAACCTCAAACTTCCTGGGTTCAAGTGATCCCCCCACCTCTGCCTCCCAAGTAGTTACAGGCATGTGCCACCACCACACCTGGAGAATTTTTAAATTTTTTTTTCTGTAGAAACAGGATCTTGCTACATCGCTCAAAATCCGGGCCTCAAGCAATCTTCCTGCCTTGGTAAAGTGCTGGGATTACAGGCCACACAGCTTTCATCACACTGGCATCCTCCGACTTTACAGTAAAAATTAAGATTATTCCATTAAACTCTGAACTTAAGCATAGTTGCCCAACCATTA
Source organism: Otolemur garnettii (assembly GCF_000181295.1). Taxonomy (NCBI): domain Eukaryota; kingdom Metazoa; phylum Chordata; class Mammalia; order Primates; family Galagidae; genus Otolemur; species Otolemur garnettii. The sequence goes on along the minus strand of NW_003852472.1, from coordinate 208,715 downwards.
CCTATCTAAGGTGATCCTTAGCAATGCAGAATTGGAGCTCATGGGAGTGACCACATTTACAGGGCACAACGATGAACAAGCCACAGTGATATCAGAGTTAGCACAATGCTGCCACTAGGCCTCCATCTCATTCAGAACAAACTCTGTCTTGGCCTTAAAGCACCTTCAATATTTTTGGAGTTCTGGACTTAACAAGGTCCCTGTTTTCTTCTATTACTTCTTAGATTTAATAAGTATGTATTAAAGACCACATGGTATGGAAGAAAACCTCATATAAATCAAAATACAAGATCACATGCTAAACAGCATTACAGAAGTACTAAGAAAGTTTTGGACAGGAGAAAATTATGTACTTTAGAATGAGGTGTAACTGGGAACATTAAAAATCTTAAGTTCACAGAACTAATCTTTGGTATAAATGCTCTGATGTTTAATAAACTTAATGTCGGCTGGGCACAGTGGCTCATGCCAGTAATCCAAGCACTGTGGGAGGCCAAGGCAGAAGGATCTTTTGAGCTCAGAGCCCAGCCTGAACAAGAGTGAGACTCTGGGTGCCAGCCACATACACCGAAGGTGGTGGGTTCGAACCCAGCCTGGGCCAGTTAAACAACAATGACAACTGTAATAAAAATTAGCCGGGTATTGGGGTGGGCACCTGTAGTCCCAGCTACTTGGGAGGCTGAGGCAAGAGAATCACTTAAGCCCAAGAGTTTGAGGTTGCTGTGAACTGTGATGCCATGGCACTCTACCAAGGGCAACATAGGGAGATGGTCTCAAATAAAAAAAAAAAGAGTGAGACTCTATGCCTACTAAAAATAAAAAACATGAGCCACGTTGTCATGGTGGGTGCCTGTAGTCCCAGCTACTCAGGAGGCTGAGGGAGGGAAATTGCTTGAACCCAGGAGTTTGAGGTTGCATTGAGCTAGGCTGAGGCTATAGCATTCTAGCCGAGGCAACAGAGCAAGACTCTGTCTCAAAAATAAAATAAAATACAATATTTTTTAAAAGAACTTAGTTTATTTGCTTAGAAAGCTTCCCCAATGGCGACTCCTGTGGCTCAGTGAGTAGGACGCCAGCCCCATATACTGAGGGTTAGAACTCGGCCCTGGCCAAACTGCAACAAAAAATAGCTGGGCTTTGTGGTGGGCACCTGTGGTCCCAGCTACTTGGGAGGCTGAGGCAAGAGAATCGCCTAAGCCCAGGAGTTGGAGGTTGCTATGAGCTGTG
>NW_003852472.1:202703-206823 GCF_000181295.1 Otolemur garnettii | reverse complement strand
GGCTGGGGATTCGAACCCGCCACCTTAGGTGTACGTGGCTGGCGCCTTAGCCGGTTGAGCTATAGGCGCTGAGCCAGATGAATCACTCTTAATCAACTGAAGACTTTCCCACATTCCTTGCAATTATAAGGTGTTTTTTTTCTCTACTAGGAATTTTCTGAGGAATAGTTGAATTTCTTCCAAACAATTTTATGCATGCTTTGCCAAAACAAATGGAGTTTCTCTCCAGTTTGAATTATTTGATGCTGAATAAGTGTTTTATATTTTCAGAGATGGGGCCTGGGGTCTTGCCATGTTGCTCAGGCTGGCCTTAAACTCTTGGCCTCAAGCGGTCCTCCCTCCTCAGCCTCTAGTGTGAATTCCCTGATGTTGAATAAGGTGTGAGACTCAAATAAAAGATTTCCTATATTTAGAGATTGTTTCTCCAGTATGAACTATCACATACTGAATGAGTTTTCATTTTCCCTGGAAGCCCTTCCACATTAACTACATTTCTCTCTTATATGAATTATAGTGTTGTTTACGATTTGGACTCTAGCTGAAGGTTTTCCTACATTTATCACATTCATAGAATTTCTCTCCACTACAAATATTCTTGTGTCTAACAGGATTTGAGCTTTACTGAAATGCTTTCCCACACTTCTTATGTTCGCATGGTTTTTCTTTAGTGTTTTTCTGATGTTCAATAAGATGTATAAGTTTTCCCATGCTTGCTCATTCAAAGATTTTGTCTTCAGTATAAATACTACAATGTTGTGTTCTGAATTCTGCCAAATATTGGCCAGGAACAATGGCTCATGCCTGTAACCCCAGCACTCTGGGAGGCTGAGATTTGTCGACTGCTTAAGCTCAGGGGCTTGAGACCAGCCTGAGAAAAGAGTGAGAACCCATCTCTACTAAAAATAGAAAAATTAGCTGGGTGTCATGGTGGGCACCTGAAATCGCAACTACTCTGGAGGCTGAGTTAAAGAGGATTGCTTGAGTCCAGGAGTTTGAGGTTGCTGTGAGCTATGATGATGCCACAGCAGTCTACCTAGTGCAACAGAGTGAGACTCTATCTCAAAAAAATTAATAATTCTACCAAATACCTATAAGGTTTCTTTTCCATAGAAACTATCTGATGGAAAATAATTACGGAGCCCAGACTGCAGTTTCTCCCACACTGAGGTTCCCTGGTGCCACTCCAAGTTGTCTTCGTACAGACATGGCTGTATAGACAGCAGCTGGGAGCATCTTCTCAGTGCAACAGTTGGTGATTTCGCTTCTGCAAAATGTTTTCAGTCAACCTCTTACTTTCACTCCCAGTTTCACATGTAGAAGTAAAAGAAAATATAAATATCACCAATTTCCCATTCAAGGAAAAGGGAAACTACTGATTAGATATCCATGCAGTTTTAGATGCAAGCTTCACAGGGAAACTGCTTCTGAGTATCAATATTTGTCTCTGATAGTTAGCAACTTTATTCAAGAGTAAGCAACAGGAAATATTTGTGTATTGAAATAAGTAAACGTGGCTTGGTGCCTGCGTAGCTCAGTGGTTAGTGTACTGGCGGGTTCGAACCCAGCCCAGACCTGCCAAAACAACAATGACAACAACAACAATAACAACAACAAAATAGCTGGGTGTTGTAGTGAGCGCCTGTAGTCCTAGCTACTTGGGAGGCTGAGGCAAGAGAATCACTTAAGCCCAAGAGTTTGAGGTTGCTGTGAGCTGTGATGCCACAGCTGTGAGCTGTGTCGCGACAGAACTCTACCCAGGGCAACACAGTGAGACTCTGTCTCAAAAAAAAAAAAAAAAAAGGAATAAGTAGACATAAAGACATCCTTCTGTGAAAATAGTTTTGAGTTTTCTAGTTGACAGATATGCTTATCATGTTTATTCTTGCATTGGTGGTAAGTTGATTTTCTGCAGATCTATTTGTTTTTCTTTTTAGACCCTCATTATGAACATGAAACAGACCTATTTCTTGATGGCAACTAGTCAGGGTTTCCTTCAGGATGACCTTGAAATGACTGATCAATATTGACTGTCTTCTCTTAGATACTTAGGAGCTTTGAGCTAGGATGCTATACAGGAAAAGTAGGAGAGGACCAGCGAAAGTTCCAGAATAGCTGCATAAGAGGGCCTTAGGAGTGGTAATGTAGTTGGAAGGGGCTGAAGCTTTATCTGCATATTTAACATTTAGATTTTAATCAGACCAATAATCTAATTATTTGGGGTGGTTTGGGGAAGGTAAGGCTAATGGAAATTATGGGGAGCTAAGTCCTCATAAGCCACTCCTGGTGCTGCCACAACTCTGCCTCATTGCAAGGGTAAATTAAATTCTGGTCCAGAATATCTTCAATAAAGGTTCCCTTTGTTATTGTAAAAGTAAAGTGAGTGATAATTAATTTAATATTCCTAACACCTTTAGACATTAAAAAACTGCATAAAGCCATTAAGTACATTGGTAATACCATAAATTTAATGATTATAACTGTTACTTTTTAGATCTTGGGGAGGCAGAGAGTAGGGATGCTGCCCTTAGACTTTTAAGTCAAGTCTAGACTCATTTTTCTACTAAATAATCTGTGCACATGTTGGATAAATAGTTGCTAAATGAATAGGCAAATCAGTAAATACCTCTGAATTCTCTCATGTAGCTTAACACCTCTATTTGGTGAAAACATTGCTCAATTTGTTGGAAATTATGCTAAGAACAAAATAAAAGGGAATATGCTGATGCCTATTTGATTTCCAATCATGTAGGCTCAAGGATATAAACAGAGACAGCGATCTATTTTACTTAAACCCTGGCCAAGAAAGCACCTTCTCATTAGCACTTGACCACAAGGCTCATTCACAATGAGCTTTTATGACTTTGCCATTAAATCATTCTTCTAGCTGTCAGTTACAAAGGCAAAGTAGACAGAAAATAATGGGAGCCAGTGAATACAACAGGAAGAATGACCAGAAGGAAGTGGAACAGAAAACAGGAAGTTCAGGTGCAGAGCCAAGGTTACACAGAAAAAAATCTTAGGAGATGTTAGGTCTTAGCAACATACAGATACAGTGAACGGCCCACCTGGCCAAAAACTTGGCAACAAGGTAAATGAATAAAAGTTACAGAATAGCTTGTTTAGTTGAAAGGAAATAAATCTTTTTGCTGCTATGTGTTGCTGAGAATCATGTTGCAAAGCATATATTTTTCCAGTGAAGAAAACTGGACTTCAGAATATCATCTAAATCACGGTTTTAAATAATATAGCACAAAAGAAAAGAATAAAATACTCTAAAAGTATGCTCCAGACTTGGCGCCCGTAGCTTAGTGGTTAGGGCACCAGCCACATGCACCAGGACTGGAGGGTTTGAATCCAGCCTGGGCCTGCTAAACAGCAGCAGCAGCAGCAACAACAACAACAAAAACAGCTGGGCGTTGCCGTGGGCACCTGTAGTCCCAGCTACTTGGGTGGCTGAGGCAAGAGAACAGCTTAAGCCCAAGAGTTTGAGGTTGCTGTGAGCTGTGATGCCACAGCGCTCTACCGAGGACAACACAATAAGACTCTGTTTCTAAATAAATAAATAGTATGCTCCAGGTCCTATGCAGTTATCATAAGGAACCTCTCCCCTTGCGTGTTAGCTGTTCATTCCTAAGGACTGTGGGCCAAAGACCTGGGTCTCAGTGACTTTATCTGTGCAAAATCTTGTTATGACAGAAATTACTGCTCTCTCCTATCTGCTCCGGATACTTTTACTTTTAACCTGAACTATAGACAAGTAAATGTAGGAGGGGCTTGGAAGCCAGTATAAATATAACAGGCCACGAATTTGCTGTGCAGGTCATCACCACTGTCATAAACTAGTCTCTTCCTAATATCCTTCAATTGTGTATTAGATTGATGCAGAAATGAGACAGCATTCTGAGGGGTGGGAAGAAAGATACTTACTGGAGGTGGCGCCCATAGCACAATGGTCACGGTGCCAGCCACATGCACTGAGGCTGGAGGGTTTGAACCCAACCGCGGCCTGCTAAACAACAATGACAACTGCAACCAAAAAATAGCCGGGCGTTGTGGCGGGCGCTTGTAGTCCCAGCTCCTCGAGAGGCTGAGGCAAGAGAATCGCTTAAGCCCAAGAGTT
>NW_003852472.1:200978-202473 GCF_000181295.1 Otolemur garnettii | reverse complement strand
AGTTACTTGGCTTGGACGGATCTCATTTGAATGGAAGTTTGAGACACTAAACAGGGACGCCTTACAGTAATGACTCGGGAGGAGGAGACACCGGGTTCCAGCACGGCGAGACTGACCTAAGTCAAAGATTCTGATTTTTTGGTTAGGGGGATTGGTGGTCACTGTCCTCTTTACAGGAGCCATAAGCCACTTCAAGAAGGGTTGAGGTATGCGAGTGACCCCTCTTTCCACTTCCCCTTTGCCCGCGCCCCGCCCTTCCCGCGGACCTGCGCCATTAATTGGCCAAGGGGTCCTCCACGCCCCTCCGACTCCGTTCGGCCCCCTCCTTCCCGCGGAGGGCGGCTACTGCGCAGGCGCTGACTCTACAGTCTGCACCGCGCTCGCCCCTGGAGTAGCTCCTGGTCCTCCAGGCCACCGAGCCTTTCTCCTAGAGCGGCCCCAGAGAGGCTACATCCCCTACCTCTTCTCTCTCCTTCCCGCCGAACCACCCGGAAGTGCGGACCACAGAGGTTCTGAGAGCATCATTTTGGAACCGTTTATTCTTTCATTCACCCAACAGATGATTCCTGGATGCTTGTCTTTTGGCAGAGAGATGAACGTGGCACAGTTTATGTCCACAGATAGTGAGCGATAAATGCTGTACTTCAGTGTTCAGGATGCTGTTGTCTCCAAGGAGCCTGAGGGGCTGGGGGCCGGGTAGAAGAAAGCTCGTGGAGGGGTAACGTCCTCGGGCCTAGCAGTTGCCTACCACTTAGGCACCCCGGTGTTTGGTGAACGGGGATCTCCTGTTGGCAGAGTATTGCAGGTGGAAGGAACACTCTGAGGAGAAGAAAGGTGGCTGTCGTGAAGACGTTTGCTTGTGCAGAATGCGTGGGTTGCTGGAGATGAAGCTGGAAAGGTAAGATGGGGCGAGTCTAAGGGGCTTCCTGTGCGTGATAAGAAATTTAAACAGAATCCCGAGTAGCCAAAACGGTATTTTAATCAGGACATAGGAGTTCCTATTTGCACTTTGAAATACATGGCAGCCAGTCTAGGTTGAGGAGGACTAGGGGCGGGGATGGCCTGTCATGTATTCTTTAGCGGTCTTGTCGCTTCCACAAAGCTGTGACTTCTATGAGAGCAAGGACTCTGTTTAGTTCACTTCTCTTATCCAGCATTTAGAAGAGTGCCTGGCATATAGTAGGTTCTTAATAAATGTTTGTTGGGTGGGTGGCTGAATGAATTTGCTGTTGATTTCTAACTGGATGGTAGACGGAACTCGTAAGTAACTTACTGAATATTGGAAGAACATAGATAGTGGAGTCTTGTTCATTGAGTGTTTGGTGAGCGCTTTTCCTGTGCTAAGCAATACAAAAGACCAAAGGGCTGAGGTCCAGAACAGGCCCCCAACCAATGGTGTACTCAAGGGAGGGGCCCAAATCCCCTGGTTTGATTGCTAACAAATACCAGTTCTAGGTTTTAGTCTGACTAACTAAAAAAGTCAGTTTACCGGCTC
>NW_003852472.1:191905-200957 GCF_000181295.1 Otolemur garnettii | reverse complement strand
CTGTGATCCTGGGACTCTGGGAGGGCCAGGCAGGTGGATTGTTTGAGCTCAGGAGTTTGAGACCAGCCTGAGGCAAGAGTGCAACTCCATCTCTAAAAATAGTTGGGTGTTGTGGCAGGCATCTGTAGTCTCAGCTACTTGGGAAGCTGAGGCCGGAGGATCACTTGAGCTCAGGAGTTGGAGGTTGCTGTGAGCTGTGATGCCATGGCACTCTACCCAGGGGGATAGCTTGAGGCCCAATTTCAAAAAAAAAAAAAAAAGTCAGTTTCCTGCCTTAAGCGGTGGCGCGCGCCTGTAGTCTCAGCTACTTGGGAGGCTGAGACAGGAGGATCGCTTGAGTCCAGGAGTTCTGGGCTGTAGTGCGCTATGCTGATGTCTGCACTAAGTTCGGCATCAATATGGTGACCTCCCAGGAGCGGGAGGTCTGGGAGGTTGCCTAAGGAGGGGTGAACCGGCCCAGGTCAGAAACTGAGCATGTCAAAACTCCCTGTACTGATCAGTAGTGGGATCGCGCCAGTGAATAGCCACTTCACTCAAGCCTGGGCAACATCGCACCCGTCTCTTAAAAAAAAAAAAAGTCAGTTTCCTTTCTGCTTAACCATCTGACTGAATTTGAGAAGTATATACTTTTTTGTTTTGCTTTGAATATTACTATCCACATGCATAGAATCCATATGAATGTGACGTTAAGGCTGTATATTATTCTATTGTATTTATGTATTATTTAATAAAGCCATTCCCTAGCATGTTTGTTGTTTGTTTACCTTCACAGATAATGCAGGAATGAGTATCTTCATTTCTCTTTTCCTCTATTTTTCTCCCTTCCTTGAATATTTTCCCAAAGGAGTAGATTATTTAGCCAAATAATACTGCATTTTACTAATAGCTCTTACTATGTATTGCTCCATTGCTTTCCAAAAATTTGATAATGGCAACAGCAATATCCACTTATGTAATAATTACAATTAAATATCTACTCAGCTGGGTTCTAGGGGCATAATATAAGCAAAATAGGAATAGACCTGGCCCACATGTGGCTTCCAGTCTAGTGCAGGAGACCAGCAGTAAGCACACCATCACACAAATGTGTAATGACAAACTGACAGATGGTATGAAGAAAAAAACACCACTAGCCAAGAGGGTAAAACCAATTTTACAACAACTTTCAGCAACTGGTGGTGGTTTGGGGGAGGGGGAGGTGTTTGGGTTTTTTTTTTTAAGAGACAGAGTCTCACTTTGTTGTCCTTGGTAGGGTGCTGTCGAGTCACAGCTCACAGCAACCTCCAGCTCTTGGCCTCAGGCAATTCTCTTGCCTCAGCCTCCTGAGTAGCTGGAACTACAGGCACCCGCCACAAAGTCTGGCTGGTTTTTGTTGCAGTTTGACCAGGGCCAGGTTCGAACCCACCACCCTCAGTATATGGGCCTGGCGCCCTACTCACTGAGCCACAGGCTCTCTGCTGGAGGTGTTTGCTTTCAGTTTTACTATGGTACTATACTAGGTTAAAAAAAAATGGTTTCTCAGGATTGCTTTGCCTGTGTTGGTTTTGAATTAACCTGAATTGTTCCTTCCTAGTTCACTCACTGCTTCAGGAAAGTAGTAGGTGATTTCTCTATTGTAAATGAAGAAAAAAATTACAAATTTCGGCCTAATATAGTTTTTTTTCTTTTTGAGACAGAGTCTCACTATGTCACCCTTGATAGAGTGCTGTGGCATCACAGCTCACAGCAACCTCAAACTCTTGGGCTTCAGTGATACTCTTGCCTCAGCTTCCCAGCTAGCTGGGACTACAGGTGCCCACTACAATGCTGGTTATTTTTTCCTTTGCAGTTGTCATTGTTGTTTAGCTGGCAGGGGCCGGATTTGAACCCACCAGCCTTGGTGTATGTGGCTGGCGCCATAACCACTGTGCTATGTGCACTAAGCCTCAGTCTAATATTTTCTTTTCTTTTTTTTTTTTTTTTTTGAGACAGAGTTTTACTTTGTCACCCTCAATAGAGTGCTGTGGCATCACAGCTTATAGCTTACAGCAACCTCCAGCTTCTGGGCTTAGGAGATTCTCTTGCCTTGGCCTCCCTGACTAGCTCCCATAATGCCTGGCTATTTTTTGTTGCAGTTTGGCTGGGGCCGGGTTCTAACCCAGCACCCTCAGTATACGGGGCTGGCGCCCTACCCACTGAGTCACAGGTGCCACCCAGCCTAATATTTTTACAGATGAATAACTAGAGTGTACTTAGGAACATGTCCTAACCTTTCCTCCTATTTGTCCTTTAAGTGATTTCTCCTCCTCTTGGAACACACAACCGTTTATCCTTTTATCTGAAGAGGCAGCCTCCTGCTGGAGGCTGGGTTTATGCAGGACTCAGGTTTGAATCCCAGCTTCTTGGCTTCTAGTTCTGTGACATTGAGAAGATTAACCATTTTTGAGCCTCAATTTTCTCTTGAGTCAAATAGAGCTAATAATAGCATCTTTCTGGGTTTGATTTTTGGCAACATGTCACATGTGAGCATTCTATGATGTGGGAAAAAACAGACGGGAGCAGAACAGGGTCTTCTTATGCAGGTTTTATTATCATACCCAAAGCAATTAGGTGGCTCACAAAAATACAGTGGTAGCACAGAAAGTGAGGTGTATATTATAGTTTTATGTTCTGAAAATGTAGGACCAGTAACATTTCCCTCTACAGCAACCCACCTAGTCTGGGATGCCAGAGAAGGCTTTCCCTAAGCAGTGGTCTTTGAGATGAGAACTTGAGATGAGTAGGAGTTCACCAGACCAGTGAGGGCAGAAATCAATTTGTCATCCTAGTCTCCCCTCTCCCATGCCTTCTGTCAGCAAATCCCAGTGGCTTTACCTTTTGAACATACACCCTGAATCCCTCCATCACTACTGCTGTAGACCAGGTCACCAAAGATTTGTACCTGGCCCACCACAGGGTCCTGCTTTCACCCTGGCCCCTACTACTTTTTCTCCAGGCATCAGCCAAAGGGATCCCTCTACACATAAAATTAAATTCAAATTCCTTTGTGGTCTACAGGGCCTTTTGTTATCTTCCCTCACTTTCTGTCATACTTTCCTTTGCTCATTCTACTTGGTCACCTTAGCTTCCTGACTGTTTTAGTCTGTTCTATACTGCTATAAAAGAAATAGGGCAGCGCCTGTGGCTCAAAAGGGTAGGGTGCCAGTTCCGTATGCCGGGGGTGGCAGGTTTAAACCCAGCCTGGCCAAAAACTGCAAAAAAAATAAAATTCTGGCTCAGTGCCTGTGGCTCAAGTGGCTAAGGCGCCAGCCACATACACCTAAGGTGGCGGGTTTGAATCTAGCCTGGGCCCGCCAAACAGCAATGACAGCTGCAACCAAAAAAATAGCCAGGCGTTGTGGCAGGTGCCTGTGGTCTCAGCTACTTGGGAGGCGGAGGCAGGAGACTTGCTTGAGCCCAGGAGTTGCAGGTTGCTGTGAGCTGTGATGCCATGGCACTCTACCCAGGGGGACAGCTTGAGGCTCTGTCTAAAAAAAAAAGAAATACCTGAGACTATTCTGGTATTTCTGAGGTAATTTATAGAGAAATTACCAAAGGCTTATTTGGCTCACAGTTCTGCAGGCTGTACAAGAAGCATGGTGCCAACACCTGCTTTTGGTGAGAGCCTCAGGGAGTTTCTAATCAAGACAGAAGGTAAAGGGGAGCAGCATGTCAGAAGGTGAGAGAAGGCACAAGAGAGGGAGGAGCCAGTGCTAGGCTCTCTTAAATAACCAGCTCTCACAAGAACTAATATAGTAGTGAGAACTCACTCTTTACCAAAACCAAGACAGCACCAAGCCATTCAGGAGCAGTTTACCCCCTGACTCAAATTCCTCCCACGAGGCCTCACCTCCTACATGGAGGATCAATTTCTTTTCTTTTTATTTTTTTGTAGAGACAGAGTCTCACTTTATCACCCTCAGTAGAGTGCCATGGCATCACACAGCTCACAGCAACCTCCAACTCCTGCGCTTAGGCGATTCTCTTGCCTCAGCCTCCTAAGTAGCTGGGACTACAGGTGCCCACCACAACGCCCAGCTATTTTTTTGTTGCAGTTTGGCTGGGGCCGAGTTTGAACCTGCCATCCTCAGTATACAGGGCCAGCACTCTACCCACTGAGCCACAGGCACTGCCCCATTGGGGATCAATTTCAACATGAGATTTGGAGAGGACAAAACATCCAAACCATATGACCTTTGCATGCTTCCTCCTAGAGGCCTTCGTCCCTGCTGCATTATCTTCTGGGATGTTCTTTTCTCATTTACCTGTGTGGCTTATTCATTCATGTTAGGGCTCTGCTAGGTATCTCCTCTTCAGAGTGACTTTATTGAACATTCTACCTCTTCCTCTGTTCCTTCACCCTGCTGTAGTTTTGTCCCCTTATATATATATATTTGGTTATATATATATATATATATATTTGGTTATATATATATATATATATAAACCAAAATCAATTAACACTTTATTCAGTTTCTACCAAATATCCTTTTTCTAGTACAAGATTGCATTTAGGGTACTACATTACATTTAGTTGTCATGTCTTTTTAAGGCTTTCTTGGCTGGGACAGTTTTTTAGACTTTCTCCCAGTTTTTAGTTGACTTTGACAGTTTTTTTTTTTGTTGTTTTGTTTTTGAGACAGAGTCTTAAGCTGTTGCCCTGGGTAGAGTGCTGTGGCATCATAGCTCACAGTAACCTCCTACTCTTGGGCTTAAGTGATTCTCTTGCCTCAGCCTCCTAAGTAGTTGGGACTACAGGCCCCTGCCACAATGCCCAGCTATTTTTTGGTTGTAGTTGTCATTGTTGTTTGGTGGGCCCAAGCTGGATTCGAACCCACCAGCTACGATGTATGTGGCTGGCACCCTAGCTGCTAAACTACAGGCACCAAGCCAGATTTTGACAGTTTTGAGGATTCTTTGTCAGACATACCAGATATTTTGTAGGATGTCCCTCAGTTGGGATTTTTTTTTTTTTTTTTTTTTTTTTTTGACAGAGCCTCAAGCTGTCCCCCTGGGTAGAGTGCCATGGCATCATGCTCACAGCAACCTCCAACTCCTGGGCTCAAGCGAGTCTCCTGCCTCAGCCTCCCAAGCAGCTGGGACTACAGGCGCCCGCCACAACGCCTGGCCATTTTTTTGTTGCAGCCATTATTGTTGTTTGGCGGGCCTGGGCTGGGGATTTGAACCCGCCACCTTAGGTGTATGTGGCTGGCGCCTTAGCTGCTTGAGCCACAGGCGCCAAGCCCCTCAGTTGCAATTTGTCTGATGTTTTTCTCATGATCAGACTGGGGCTGTAGGATTTGAGGAGAAAGACCACAGAGGTAAAGTGGCATTTTCATCATATCAAGGGTACATGTCACAAACAGGGCTTATCATGGATGGTGTTAACCTTGATCCATGGCTGAGCTAATGTTTGCCAGGTTTCTTCATTGTAAAGTTACTCTTTTCTCCCCTTTCCATATTATACTCTTTGCAAGGAAGTCATTACACAGAGCACACACTTAAGCAGTAGGGAGTATCTACAAAAGTTACTTGGAATTTTCCTGCACAAGAGATTTGTTTGTCTTCTCCTATCTATTTATCTAAGTATTTATATATGGACTCGTAGATATTTATTATATGGTTTGGATTATAATTCAATACTACTTTTATTTTCTTGCTCAAATTGTTCCAGCTTTGTTCACTGGGAGCTCTTTCAGTTGTGACTATCTGTGTGACATACTCCCAATCACTATAATTTTTTTGTGTGTGTATGTGTAGCTCTTCATTTTTCTGTGGCACAAGATGATCCAAGCTTATCTTGTATATTTCCTGTCCCAGTGGTAGAAGCAGTCATCTTTCCAAGGAGCCCTGCTTCCTTTTCTTGGAAACCAAGTTGGGGGCACAAGATATGTTCCCCTTTTATTTTCTGGCCATATAACTGCTAACAAAGATGCTTCACTCTGGCTACAATGATGGGAAACTTCAAACTTTAGCAGGAATGCTCAGTTCTAACAATCTCCTAAATTACTTTTTCTCTCAAAAGATAGATTAGTCTAGGCAGAAGAAAACATATGTGAAGCATTTTCATTATAAACTAAGTGAGACAAACTATCAGGCTTGCTATATTGTAAACCAACCCATCACAGTTAAAAAAGAACTGCGAATGGTCCTTAGAATAACAGAGTCATTTGTCTGGGTCAGCAGGGAGAACACTGATGGAATCTTTTGCTTTGCCACGTAACAGACACAGCATGGTATACTCGTGAAATTCAGCCATGATACTGAAGTATACTCATGCCTGGCTATTACGTGATGACAGTTCTTACACAGATGATCATAGGTCGCTATTTCTTCTCCATCTTCTTTTGAGGATTTGTTTGTGATCAGCATAAAATCCCTCTTACTGCACACTGCACAGCCCTATTAGGATATTCCTTCTCCACACAGTCCCCACACATCCTGATGATGTTAACCGAGAAGGTCCTCCAGCGTTTCCGGATTATCTGATTTTTTTGTGGACATCAACTGGGTGTCCTTCAATTCAATTCCGATGCCATCTGCCTAGAATTAACACCTGGTCCTACAAGTTAAGGGCACTGTTCCACAGGACTGCCTCCATTTAAGATGCTCAGGTTGCCAGCTGTACTCTTGACCAACTGGATACAAGTAGAGAGTTCCCAAGACCCCTCCTCAGGTTTGATAATTTGCTATAACAGCTCACAGAACTCAAGGAAACCCTTTATGTACTATTATCAGTTTACCATAAAGGACACAACTCAGGAGCAGCCAAAGGTAAACAATGCAAAGGTCAAGATATAGGGAAGGGGCCCAGAGATCCCATGCCCTCCCAGCACCTCTGTTGTGTTCACCAACCCAGAAGTTCTCTAAACTCCAGAATTGAGGAATTTTTATGGAGGTTTTATCATGAAGGCAAAACCAATTATTAAGTCAACCTACAACCCCACTCCTTTTGCCAGAGGATAGGGACAGAAAGTTCCAACTTCTAATCATGGTTTGGTCTTTCTGGTGACCAGCAGCCCACCAAGAGACATGTCATTAGAACAAAAGACACTCGTATCACTGGCAGAGTTCCAAGAATTTAGGAGCTCTGTAAGATGCTCCTCTTACTCCCATCACTCAGGAAATTACAAGGATTTTAGGAGCCTTGTGTTGGGAATCAGGACAGAGATCAAGTATACAGTGTATTTCCTGTTATGCCACAGTGTTTTTATGTATTGTTTAATTATTTTATTCTGTTTTCCCCCAAAAATCTTAACTGCTTGGGGACAGGAACTTTGTTGAATGTGGATCCCTAGCAGTTAAACAGGTGCTTAATAACTATTTGTTGAATGCACTAAATCTTTAATGAATGAATGAGCCAGATTGTTGCAGGAAGATGAAGCCCAACAGAGAGAAAGAGCACCTAGACACCACATTTATAAGAGGAAGGGCTTTATTCACTAGCCAGGAGCTTACAGCATAGAATTCCAAACGGCTGCACTCCCCAACTGGCTTGGTCTGTCCCTTTTTATTGACAGCCAAAAAGTTCCACCCCACAGGTACCTCTCTCATTGGCCAGTTTGAATTAATCGGGAGATGCTATTCCAGCCCCTACAGAACTACAGGATTTCACAGAACTTAGAAATTTCCAAGTTACAAATTCCCAAGAGCTGAGTCTCCATGGAGTGGATCTTGCAGTGTATCCTTGTGGTCTCCTTGAGAAGACCTGTTCTCCTAGACCTCACCCTTCTTGGTTATCCTCTCTCAAGATAATCAAAGAAGGAGGAGATATATGTTGTAAGCAGAAGAGACTGCATGTCTGAGGCCATGGGGCCACTCAGAGAGGTGAGGCAGAGAATTAGGGACGGACCAGACCAAGAAGGGTCTTGTAGGCTGTGTTACAAGATGTTAACCTTTGTTCTGAGGGTAATGAGAAGCCATTAGAGGGTTTCATGTAAATTAAGAACTGTGTTTTTATAAGCTCCTTATGACTACTGGGTAGTAAATAGTGGTAATGGAGGCAGGTGACCAGTGAGGCAGCTGTTGAAGTCATCCAGGTAGGGATGACACAGGTTTGGATGTAATTTGGATGTAAAATTAACAGAAACTACTTCCCATGCCTATGATCCAAGGTGGATGGCTATGCTAACTAAACTAGAAAGGCACAAACTCAGACTTAGAATCTGTTCATTGGCACAAAATTTAGCCTATAAGTAAGTCATTCTTGTTGAGGGCCTAAATCCTTCCCCCTCCTACTCCCTTAGAACAAAAGGTCTACCTGGTCCCACCCCACGAATTCCCCCAGAAAGACCCTAGCCTGCCAAAACCTTCCAGCAAGCTGTGGAATCTTCCTTCCCCTATGCCCAGTATAAAAACAAGCCTCAAACCATCCTCATTGCAGCCACTGTTTTTGTCCTGGCAGGTCTCTGTCCCCTTTCGTTAAACTTGGACTAACCCTCTCTGGGTCTGGTCCTGGGTATGTAGCCAAAGCCCTTTCAATCCTCCCCCCATATATACATTCAACAAATTCTGATGGAGCTTTTTACCATGTGCTAGGTCAGTGCCAAGAGCTGTAGCAAATACAAAGATGAATATGGTGCAGGCTACCCCCAAAGTGAGCCTGCTAATAGGAATAATGCCTGCCCCTTTGGCCTTCCTATCTCCCCTTCCTTGCTAGTGTTTGCCTCCTGTGTTTGGTCCTGTTTTCACTTGTCTGGTTCCTATTGTGTCCTTTTTATCCTCTGCTCACCTCAAGGCCCAGCCAAGATTAGGTGTTTGATACATCTTTGAATGAATATGAATTTTTTGTGAGTATTATGTTGGCGATCATTATGGAGCTAGTTCCCCAAACTCAAGTTTTTCTTAAAGTTTGCAGAGCTTATTTCAGCTATCCAAGCCCAATAGAAAAGAACAACTCTACTTAACTCACAAGACTATTAAGAGAATTAAAAAAATAATTGAGGGCGGTGCCTGTGGCTCAAAGGAGTAGGGCACTGGCCCCAATATGCTGGAGGTGGCAGGTTCAAACCCAGCCCCGGCCAAAAAAACTGCA
>NW_003852472.1:179933-191815 GCF_000181295.1 Otolemur garnettii | reverse complement strand
AGGCCTGCTAAACAATGACAACTGCAACCAAAAAATAGCCAGGCATTGTGGCAGGCACCTGTAGTCCCAGTTACTTGGTAGGCTGAGGCAAGAGAATTGCTTAAGCCCAAGAGTTTGAGGTTGCTGTGAGTTGTGATGCAATGGCACCATACAGAGGGGGACATAGTGAGACTCTGTCTCAAAAAGAAAAAAAAAGGGCGGTGCCTGTGGCTCAAAGGAGTAGGATGCCAGCCCCATATGCCAGAGGTGGCGGGTTCAAACCCAGCCCCGGCCAAAAACTTCAGAAAAAAAAAATTGAAAGGGCTTTGCAAATGTGGTAAGTGTTTGAATAATCCCCTTCATTTGCACTGTTTGCACTGCCCTCTTCACTATTATTTGCTTTATTCTACGTTTATTCAACAAATATTTATTGAACTATGCCGAGTGCTGTGCTAGATATGGGATAAACAATATAGTCCCTGCCCTCATGGAACTTAAATTCTGATACGTGCTAGAGTACTTAAGTCAAGGTAAAAAGAATATGAAAGTCACTACCCAGTCCTCTCACTGCACAGAACACTGAAAGTCACGTTAGCCCCTTTCTCTTTCACAGGCTCCCCTGCTTCCGAAAAGATGGTTTATCTAAATAATATTTAAAAGATTGGATGCTTTCTTCAAGTAATGCAACAACAGCTTTAAAAATTACCATTAATAGCATCCCCTATTATGTATTCCAGTCTATGGGTGTGTGATAATGGATCCAGTCATCTACCTTCTTGCATTCTAAGAGTCAGCAGAGGCCCTGAGTATGATTTTGTTGCAGCAGTGAAGTCACATAGCCTCCAGGGTCCTAGATTACTGGAGCGCATTAGACTGGTCCCTAACGTGATCCCTGCCCTGTTTTCCACCCTCCCTTTTCCGCTATTTTCAGCCAAAGAGCTAACTACCAAGACATAGTCCCACCATCTCCTAGGGCAACCTCCACGGAGACTGGAGTACCAGGAACGCTGACAGGCGAGAATATGCTGGAATGGCAGGGACTGACCGAGCATGCGCAATCGTGCCCCCTCAGGCGCCGGCCACTTAGGGAGGAAGGGGCGGGGCGTCGCCCCACACGCCCGCTTCCGCCAGACGCCGGAAGTGGCCCTCAGCCCCTTCTCCTGGGCCATGGAGACTGAGGCACAGTAGAGTTTGGTGTGAGGCTTGTGGGGGCGGCGGCCATGGAGGCCGTGTTGAACGAGCTGGTGTCTGTGGATGACTTGCTGGTGAGGCCTGGCCCCAAGAGAGGGAAAGGGACGATTCGGAGGGTGGGTCCTGAGGAGAGTTGGGCATTGACCAAACGCTCTTCCCAGCATCAGCTTAGCCCAGGGAAGCCGAACTACGGCTCCCGGCAGCCTTTGCAGCGTCGGGCTCCTGCCCGAGGTGCCCACTTTGCTCCGGAGGCTAGTGGGAGTTGTAGTTTCTTAAGGCACCTCACCTCAGTTGTAAAGGCCTGGAGTCTGACGGTAGAAAGACTGACGGCTTCTGGGTTCGTGCAGGAGTTGGGAACTCAGGGTGCTCCTTCAAAGGTGAGAAAGTACAGCGACCATCATAAAGTTTCACATATTACTGCGTCCGGCACGGTGCTAAGTGCATTGCATGCCACGTCTCAATCTTGGTAGCTCTAAAGGAGGTAGTCACTCTTTCTATTTCTGTCTTGCAGACAAGGAAGAGCTAGACCCGGCTAGGTGAGGCAGGGTGGGGCCGAATGGGTCCAGCATTCTCCGACCAGGACCGTGTGGGCTGTTGTTGAGCAGTTCTAACAGCGTGTTTACTGTTCAGCCACTCCGGGTCAGCTGCTCCGGGAGCCGTGCCTGGAGCTGCCACCAGGTGGCATCTCTGCTCGGTACCACTAGGGGGCGAGAAAACTGAGGGGGTTCTGTCCAAATAGCTAGCCCTTCCCATCCCTGAGGAACAGAATCCCTGGGTCCCAGGTATGGAGATAGTAGGAGCCGGGGTGCCAGGTACCAAGACCCGCGAGGGAAATGAGGCAGAGACAGGAGGATAGAGTGTAACTGGAAATGGATACCATGTCCAATTGGAGAATAGTTGACACCCTTTCTAAATGATTCCTCTCCTCCCCTATGGCAGAAGTTTGAAAAGAAATTTCAGTCTGAGAAGTCAGCAGGCTCGGTGTCCAAGAGCACGCAGTTTGAGTACGCCTGGTGCCTGGTGCGGAGCAAGTACAATGATGACATCCGTAAAGGCATCGCACTGCTCGAGGGTGAGGTGCTGGGCTACCCAACTCCCCCCTTCCCTACTGCCATGGGGGCTGCTCTTCAACGTGGGCCCCTGTAATACAGTCATCTGGCAGTTAGCTCCACTAAATTTATGTAGCAAAAGGCTATACTTAGTCTGACTTCTCCCAGTGAACTTTTAGCTAATTACCACGCACCATTGTTTTGCCAAACAGAGATATAGAATGCTAGTTCCCACAGGAGAATCTTAGTAGAGAAAGTGACTTGTCTTAGGTCACACAAATAATCAGTTAGTGACTGGATTAAAACAGAAGCTCCTGTCTTGTGAGTCTCAGTCCTGTGCTTTTTGTCCCCTACCGTGTTGCCTAGCCACAACCTTTTGTGGGGATGGCATAGACGAGATATAGAAGACTGTCCTAAAAAATTGTCACAGATGGTGCTTTTGGGGATTGGAACCCTATTTTCCATTGGTTTGGGGTGGGTTGTCACTTGACAGAGGCCGCAATACTTGACCTTTACATTTCTCTGTATCCCCTTTCTCATGGTCAAGTAATCATTTATAAGCAAGCAGTCCATGTAGAGTCATCCTTTTGGTATCTGTGGGTGACTGGTGCCAGGACCCTCTGAGGATACAATACACAGATCCTCAAGTCCCTTATATAAAATGGTATACTGCACTTGTATATAATGTTATGCACATCTTCCTATAGAGTTTAAAGCATACGATTCTCTTGCCTCAGCCTTTCAGGTAGCTGGGACTACAGGCGCCCACCAAAGCTCCTAGCTTTTTTTTTTTTTCCCCAGTTTTTTGGCCAGGGCGGGGCTTGAACCTGCCATCCCTGGTGTATGGGGCTGCCACCCTACTCCTTGAGCCACAGGCACCACCCCCAGCTATTTTTTGTTGCAGTTTGGCCAGGGCCAGGTTTGAACCCGCCACCCTCAGTATATGGGGCTGGCACCCTACCCACTGAACCACAGGTGCTGCCTGGAAGAATCTTTTTTTCTTTTTTTTTGCAGTTTTTGGCCAGGACTGAGTTTGAACCCGCCACCTCCAGCATATGGGGCCAACGCCCTACTCCTCTGAGCCACAGGCGCCGCCCAAGAATCTTTCTTAATGCAAATATTCTTACCCTATATTTGTCTGTTTTGCTAATTCTGATTTTTCAGATTTATTCTATAGCAGGACATAGGGTGGCACCTGTGGCTCAAAGGAATAGGGCACCAGCCCCATATGCTGGAGGTGGTAGGTTCAAACCCAGCCCCAAACAAAAACTGCAAAAAAAAACCAATATAGCAGGACACAGCTGTAGAAGTAGTCTTTCTAAGTGTTGCCATTCTAGAGACAGTACAAAGATTTTAAGATTTATAAACACCTGCAAAACTACTTAGCAACCAATTCTAGTGCTGGGAAGCCACTGAATTAAGAAAGTCAGGTCAGATCATTTAGAGAAGGCTAAATTCTGGGAAGTCACTGAATTAAGAAAATCAGGTGAGATCATTTAGAGAAGGCTAATTGAAGGTGAATTTTGAGCTGATTTTTTAAAAGGAGAGGAAGTACAAACTTATTTTTGTGATTTTTTTTTTTTTTTTTTTTTTTTTTGTTTATTTAGAGATTGAACCTCACTCTGTTGCCTAGGCTAGAGTGCCATCAACCTAGCTTATAGCAACTCAGACTCCTGGGCTCAAGGGATCCTCCTTTCTCAACCTCCTGAGTAGCTGGGAATATAGGTGCCCATCACAATGCCTGGTTAATTCTTCTATTTTTATTTTTATTTTTTTATTTTTTTATTTTTTTTGAGACAGAGCCTCAAGCTGCCCCCCTGGGTAGAGTGCCATGGCATTACAGCTCACAGCAACCTCCAACTCCTGGGCTCAAGCGAGTCTCCTGCCTCCGCCTCCCAAGTAGCTGGGACCACAGGCGCCCGCCACAACGCCCGGCTATTTTTTGGTTGCAGCCGTCATTGTTGTTTTGGCGGGTCCGGGCTGGGGATTGGAACCCGCCACCTTAGGTGTACGTGGCTGGCGCCTTAGCCGGTTGAGCTATAGGCGCCGAGCCAATTCATCTATTTTTAGAAAATAAGAGAAAAATTTCTATTTTTAGACAGGATCTCACTCTTGCCCAGACTGGTCTCAAACTCCTGACCTCAAACCATCCTTCCACTTTGGCCTCC
This sequence comes from Otolemur garnettii, assembly GCF_000181295.1. Lineage (NCBI taxonomy): Eukaryota > Metazoa > Chordata > Mammalia > Primates > Galagidae > Otolemur > Otolemur garnettii. Next base: position 187,428 of record NW_003852472.1, on the reverse strand, counting down.
CAGAGTACTAGGATTACAGACATGAACCACTGCACTTGGCCTGCAAACTTTTTTGCCGGGAGGAGGGGGGGTACTGGGCAGAATCTCACCTCCTCATCCTAGGGTTGAATGCCATGGTGTCATCATAGCTCACATCAACCTCAAACTCCTGGGTTCAAGTGATCCTCTTGCTTCAGTCTCCTGAGTAGCTGGGACTACAGAGGCCCACCACAAAACAACACCCAGCTAGTTTTTCTATTTTTAGTAGTGACAGAGTCTCACTCTAGCTTGGCTGGTCTCGAACTCCTGAGCTCAAGCAGTCCACCTGCCTCAGCCTCCCACAGTGCTAAGATTACAGGCATGAGCCACCTGCACCTGGCATACAAACTTATTTTTATTTTTATTTTTTTTTTTTTTGAGACAGAATTTTTGGTTGTAGTTGTCATTGTTTGGCAGGCCCGGGCTGGATTTGAACCCAACAGCTCAAATGTACGTGGCTGGTGCCCTAGCTATTGAGCAACAGGTCCCAAGTTGAGCACAAACTTATTCTTTCTTTTTTAAAGACAGAGTCTCACTTTGTCACCCCCAGTAGAGTGCTATGGCATCACAGCTCACAGCAACCTCCAGCTCTTGGGCTTAGCCAGTTCTCTTGCCTCAGCCTCTGGAGTAGCTGGTACTACAGGCGCCTACCACAATGCCTGGCTATTTTTTGTTGTTACAGTTTGGACCAGGGCCAGGTTCGAACCCTCCACCCTCCATATATGGGGCCAGCACCCTACAAACTTACTCCCTTTTTTCTTTTTTTTTTTTTGTTACAGTTTTGGGGGCTGGGGCTGGGTTTGAACCCGCCACCTCTGGTATATGGAGCCGGCGCCCTACTCCTTGAGCCACAGGCACCGCCTACAAACTTATTCTTAACAGTGATTAGACAGCAGGCAATATAGTTGAAACATACAGCAGATATCAAAACTGAGTTGAGCTGCCTTTTGACTTCTCCAGGGCCTTGAGTTCACATGTGTGAGCCAGAGTTGACTGATACTGATAACATGATTTAACGCTGGGGTGTTCAGACTGCCTGGGTTCACCCTGCCCCACAGCTCTTGCTGGCGAGTTGAGAGTGACAGGAGCTGACACAGGCTCAGGACAGTGACTTTCCCAGGGTCACAGAGGGATTCAGAGAGCAGAAGGGATCTCTGGGACACAGGTTTAGGAAAACATACTTTTTCCCTTCTCCCTCTCCAGAGCTGCTGCCCAAGGGGAGCAAAGAGGAACAGCGGGATTATGTCTTCTACCTGGCTGTGGGGAACTACCGGCTCAAAGTAAGGCAGAGAGGGCTCCCTTCTTTCCTTCCAGCCTACTGAGTGGTCTATAGTACCTTCTTACTTCTCCAGGGTAGAACCCTGGACATCAGGGCAGGGGATAATGTTGAGTACAGAGGTGTTGAGTGATATCAGACCAGGACTCTGAGGGAAGGTAAGAGAGGATCAGGGCACCAAGGGTGTGGGGAACAAGGTGACGTCAAGATTGGGGTGTAGCCCTAAGCCCTGGGCTGTTATCTCCCCTAGTTTATCACCCCATACACAGTTGGGATTGTTAGTGGACTCTACTCCATTGGGGTGGAGCTAGAGTGAGGGAGCTAGAGGGAGGAGCCCCTAGGGCTTAACAGGAAAGCCCTTTGGGTGGGCAAAGGAGTGATAGAACCCTGGGGTGTATATAACGTGTGTGTATGGTTTTTTTTCCCTGAGTGTAGGAATATGAGAAAGCCTTAAAGTACGTTCGAGGGCTGCTGCAGACTGAGCCCCAAAACAACCAAGCCAAGGAACTGGAACGGCTCATTGACAAGGCCATGAAGAAAGGTGAAAGTCTCATTTCTATTTGTTAAGTCCTCTTCTTTTTTTTTTTTTTTTTTTTGTAGAGACAGAGTCTCACTTTATTGCCCTGGGTAGAGTGCCGAGGCATCACACTGCTCACAGCAACCTCCAATTCCTAGACTTAGGTGATTCTCTTGCCTCAGCCTTCTGAGTAGCCAGGACTACAGGCGCCCTCCACAATGCCCAGCTTTTTTTTTTAATTTCCAGGTTTGAACCCCCTACCCTCGGTATATGGGACCGGCGCCCTACCAACTGAGCCACAGGCATTAAGTCCTCTTCTTTCCCCCATATCTGGACCCTTTGGTTTCTTTTTAAATGACCTCCTTCCAGGAAGTCCCTCCTCAGACCCCCTCTACAACCGTTGGAGGCTCTTGCCCGAGTCTCCTGGTAGGGGTGTACCCTTCTATTGAGGATTAGGGCCAGGGAGAAGGTGATCGGTAGGGTCCCTGCGGGAGTGAGGGCTGGGCTTCTGACAGTGTCCCTTTTCCTTTTTCCAGATGGACTCGTGGGCATGGCCATTGTTGGAGGCATGGCCCTGGGCGTGGCAGGACTGGCTGGACTCATCGGACTTGCTGTGTCCAAGTCCAAATCCTGAGGGAGACTGTACCTCCTCCTCTGCCTACGGTGACATGGGAGACCGTAGAAGACATCTGTCTTAACCATCCCTTTCCTATTCTTCCCCTGCACTCCTGCCACTGCCCTCTGTGACCTTCAACTTCCACTTCCTTAAGACCTGCCCTTCAGCCCCAAATCATGTGCTTTGGGATGAGTGTAAATAAAAGTGGACTGTGGCTTGGGAACCTCTGTCTGAGTTGGGGGTAGGGGAGTCTCACTGGGTGCAGAGGATGGATGAGAGTCATTTGTGGTCCTCCCGCCCCTATCATCCAGGCTGGTGGGGGGAGGTCCTCCTTTGTGGTTCCCAGATCCCACACCCTTCCTTCCTCCCTCCCCTGAAGTCCTGCTTTGAGCAGAGCCTTTTCATTGCCCTAGAATCCTCAGAGGGAGCAGTGACCGGAGAAGGGAAGGGGAGAGCTGAGGACTTAGGCTGGGATTTATGCCTCCCCTCTCCTCTGACCCACTCATCTGCTTCTCAGCTCATGGAGTTTTCCACACCAACAGGGACTCCTCTCAGCTTCCTCCCAACCCTCCACCCTTCCCTCTCTTTGTCTTCCTGCACCCTCCCCTTCCTCCTACCTCATCCTCCTCAGGATAAGGGGGGGCTGCCAGCTGGTGAGGAAGGAAACTGGCATTGGCATGGGGTAGGTGGGGCCTTGGAAGAGGTCGTGAGCTTGGGGTGCTCCAGCTCTGTACTGTGGGATGGAAGGTCAGGACCGGTCCCCACCCAGCCTGCTATGCCTCCACACCCCCCTGTGCCAGGCTCCGAGTGGGCCTGTTTTGCTTCGCTGCATACCTCTCGTTCCACAGCCCAGGCCAGCCCAGCTGAGAGGTAGGGTTGAGACACCTGAGGAGAGCATGGAGCAGGCTGACACAAGGAGGAACAGGGAGGTTACATGTCCAGGCCAGTGATGTCCCCTGTAACTGAGTGTGTAGGATCAGCCCCTCGGGGATGCAATCTAACACTATTTGCCAGAAGAGAACCAGGGCTGTCCTAGCTCTGATTCTAGGGATCAGAAAGTGAAAGTGTCCACACTGGGACAGGTGCTTAGTGCTAGCTGGGGACCCAGACATTTCTTTTTCTTTCTTTCTTTTTTTTTTTTTTTTGAGACAGAGTCATCATAGCTCATAGCGGACTCAAACTCCTGGATTCAAGTGATCCTCTTTCTTCAGTCTCCCAAATAGCTGGGACCACAGGTGTCCATCACAACAACCAGCTATTTTGTTGTTGTTGTTCTTGTTGCAGTTGTTGGCTTTAGCTGGCAGGGCTGGGTTCGAACCCACCTCAGTAGATGTGGCCACTGCCCTGCCAACTGAGCTATGGGCGCTGCTCAACCCAGATGTTTTTTTTTTTTTTTTTTTTTTTTTGCAGTTTTTGGGCAGGGCTGGGTTTGAACCTGCCACCTCCAGCATATGGGGCTGGCGCCTTACTCCTTTGAGCCACAGATGCCGCCCAACCCAGACATTTCTAATTCAACATAATTAATAGAGCTGGTGAACGCTCCTGATAATTCTGAATGGATCAGAGAGCTTAGCCACAGGATCACATTCTGGGCCTGTGATTTACTTTGGGCCCCATTGGCAGCAGGATCAAGCTTGATGCTGAGAGTCAAAGATCAACTCAATAAGGTGGAAATTACAATTCTGGAGGAAAGTGATGCCTTGCTGACCTTGCTCAGCCCTGTGGGGCACTCAGATCCAGGACAATCTCCAAGTATTGAGCAGTTTGTATGTTTGGAGAGCTTAGATCTGTGGTCCCCATCCTTATGACAACCTATGAAGTGAGTAGTGTTATCTCTAGCTTACAGAAGCAGAAACAAGTTCAAACCCCTGCCCAAGTCACCTGGGTAAATGGTGGAAGTCTAGCTCAATCTCATTGGATTGGACTCCAGAGTCATCTGTCTCTCCTAACTTCCCATATCCTCATGCAACCTTAATCTTCCTTGGAGACTCAAATGTCCCAATCCCTAGGTCTTTGAGTGTCTTAGATTGTTCTCTCCTTTCTGAGGGGGTGGCTGTATTCCCTCCATCCTTCCCCACTGAAGGCTGCTTTTGGGCCTGTGTTCATTCTTGATCCTTCTCAGTCACCTTTTCCCCTGTCTCTCTGATCTGTTCCCTGGACCCCATGAAAGCTGAGTCGGAGACAGACGCTTCCCCTTGGCTCCCAATGCGTCCCTGGGGGCCCCTCCTTGGCTGTATTGTCAGTCACTCCCCAGTAAGTCAGCTCCCCCCACCCTCATGGGGCGGGGAGTTGGGGCAGCCCAGAGACTAGGGGGAGGGGATGGACTTTTGGCCCATTTGTTTCGTTTATTCCCTCCATCGTCAACAGCAGCTGCGGTGTGCTGGGCTCACTCCTCTGACCTGCCAGGAAGCAGAGACCCAGAGAGAGGGAGGGAGACAGAAACCTGGAGAAAGACCTGAGGAAGAGGCGGGCAGAGGCTGCGGCAGGACTTGCGTCCTTTCCCTCCCTCCCCAGCTTGCCTTAACACCCCCTACTTAGCCAAAGTTCCTTCAAGTTCCCCAGAGGTTCTACCTTCCCCCTCTCTGGGGCACCGGCCCCTCAGGGCCCTGTTTCCCACCATGTCCATGGCTGTGGAAACTTTCGGCTTCTTCATGGCAGCCCTGGGGCTGCTGATGCTGGGGGTGACCCTGCCAAACAGCTACTGGCGAGTCTCCACCGTGCACGGAAGCGTCATCACCACCAACACCATCTTCGAGAACCTTTGGTATAGCTGTGCTACAGACTCCCTGGGAGTCTCCAACTGCTGGGAGTTCCCGTCAATGCTGGCCCTCTCTGGTATGGGGTGGGGAGAGCTTCAGGGAGCAAAGGGGGGTGGGAGGTGGGAGAGACCCCAGAGGAAGCTGGGTGCTGCTGTAAAAGTGCAGGGGGCTGTGGGTCAAGCTCGGAAGTCCGGGTTTCTGTATCCAGGAGTACTGGGGTTGGGGAACCTGGAACTGGAGCGGAGACCTTGTCACACACGGCTCCCTGCCCTAGTGTGACACTATCTTAAGGGTTACAGGTGCAAGCACCAGAGTCAGACTGCCAGGTGCAACTCTTACCTTTACTGACTCTGTGTATTGGGGAGGTGATAAGATGAGCTTCATCTTAACCCACCTATAAGATTAGGATGGTAGTAGTCCCAGTTCACAGGTGGTTGAAAAAGTACAAAATGTTAATGTAATATTAACATATATGTATGCAACAGAGTTTCACATTTTATTTCTGGGGTGGGATTGCTGGGGTTGGCTGGGTGAGGAGGCCTCATCTCAGATTCTTGGTGGTTGACGCACTTCCATTATCAGTAGCTTCTCCAGGCTGCCACTGGCTGGGATGTTGCTCTCCATGTCTGCTTAGCTCTAAAGGCCCCTTGTGAAGGCTTGGTTCCCAGAAGGTAGGGGTCTTGCAGATCTGAGTGTCTACTATAAGAAGGAGGTGTGTGTGTATGTGTTTGGGGTTCTTAGGACACTGTATTTTCTGAGGTTCTTAGAGGGCTGGAGCCTACAGTTCTTTAGGCCCAGAGCAGCCCTCTCTGGAGCCTGAGGCATCTTACTACTTCCTGCTCACTCCCTGGGACTAGCGTTCACCATCATGCTGGGGGGCAGGGGAGAGTTTCCCTTCGGTCTATCCCATGCCAGAGACCAAGAGGTGTTGGCTGTGAATCATAGGTGGTGCCACTCCCCACCTTCACTAGGTCCTTTGGGGGCAGCCTTTTCTTCCAGTACCATGCTGTAGGTATCCAGTGGTGGGGAAGGAACTGAGACAAACAGTGGGTATGAAGTGGGGCTGCTTGAAATTGCCCCCTCGAATGTCAGAGACACTCTAAGCAGTTACAGGTCTGGGTAGGTCTCTTGGGCCCCCACTAGTCCCAGAATCTCCAGACGTAGTGACCAGGGCTGTGTATTCCATCCATCTCTCCAGGACTAACTACAGGGCAATCCCCACCACCCCCAACCCTGTAAAGGCTGAATACAATCTGGGCCAGAAGCCCAGAGTGCTGGGTGGCCAGAAGTGACACTGGGGACAGCTGCTCAGCAACCCAGGCCAGCCCCATGATAAATACCATGGTGCCAGGAGGGCCTTTGCTATGAGCCTGTGTACCTGAAAGGGGCCCCACTTGGAACTGCTGCTCTTGGCCTTAGAGAGGGCATAGGTGTGCATGAAAGACAGGTGCCAGAGCCCCAGAGGACAGGGTCAGAGGGGAGCAGATTCCAGGCCTTGTGCTAGGTACTGCTACCTACATATTTTCCTGATGTCTACAATAGCTATGCTGTTGGGGATGGCAGCAGGCAAGGCCTCCTTTTATAGAAGCTGCAAAAAAATTGGCAAGGTTAGACAACCTGCCCAGAGTCCCACAGGTGGTAAAAGGAGGAGCTGGAATTCAGACGCCATGGCTGGTTGTAGTCCTGAGGGGGGATTGTGGCCATCATTTGATCATTTCCCAGCTGTGTACCACGACCCCTACCCTCTCAGCCTATCTGCTCCGAGGCCTATCCATCATCTTCCTTTGCTGGAGCTACCTGGGGATTCAGGGCTGGGAGCGGAAGGCCAGAGGGAGTGGCAGAGAGTGAGGATGTGCTTCCAGAGAACTTTGTCCCTCCTTCCTACCCCCCAACTCGCCACTTCACCTCCTCCTGGCAGGAACCCCAGACTTTCCCCTTCAGCACCAATGGTACAGCCCCACCCAGGAAAGGGGTGCAAGGTCCTTGGGAGTGCTTGGCAACTATCACAGACTGAGAAAGGAGGAGAGGGCCAAGGAGGGAGCCAGCAACTTCCCTCAGCTTTGAGAAAGGAGAACGGAGGCACTGAAAGAATTATGAGCTGGGCAGTGCCTGTGGCTCAGTGGGTAGGGTGCCGGCCTCATATACTAAGAGTGGCGGAGTCGAATCCGACCCTGGCCAAACTGCAACAAAAAATAGCTGGGTGTTCTGTAGTCTCAGCTACTCTGGAGGCTGAGGCAAGAGAATCACCTAAGCCCCGGAGTTGGAGCCCTAGAGCAACAAAATGAGACTCTGTCTCTAAAAAAAAAAAA
>NW_003852472.1:172573-179106 GCF_000181295.1 Otolemur garnettii | reverse complement strand
CCAGGACTTGGAGGTTGCTGTGAGCTGTAATGCCACAGCACTCTACCCAGGGGGATAGCTTGAGGCTCCGTCTCAAAAAAAAAAAAGAAGGACAAGCAAAGTGTGGCTGGTGCAGGGAAGGAAGGAAGGGAGCAGGCCAGAGGGCCTGAAATTCCTAGGGAGGGACGTATGACTCCTCAGCAGGGAAGGCTGGACAGAGACCAAGGGGGAAGGAGAGGATTTGGGGACCTTTAGGGAGCAAGGAGGAGCGAGGAGCAAGAAGATAAGGGTCTGTCAGTGGCTGAGTGGTAGAGGGGAGAAGAGATGGAAAGACTGACACTGTGCCCACCTCCCCAGGGTATATCCAGGCCTGCCGGGCACTCATGATCACCGCGATCCTACTGGGCTTCCTTGGCCTCTTTCTGAGCATAATGGGGCTGCGCTGCACAACCATTGGGAGCATGGTGCTCTCCAGGAAAGCCAAGCTGGCAGCCATCGCAGGGGCCCTACACATGCTGGCTGGTAACTTTGGGAAGGTGATGGGGGTGAGGAGGGGGCTGCACGACCGGGGCAGGGGGTTGGGGTGGCCTTCCACAGCACACCCTAAGTTCTTTGTCCTCATCTCCAGCCCTCCACTCCTGGTATTGCCTCACCTTCCGTTTACCTCACCTTACACCTGCCCTCCCGTGCTCAGTTCTTCCTTCCCTCCCTATTCAACAGCACCCTCATCACCAGCCCCCTACATCCCTTGGTTCAAATCAGTCCATTGCAATGCTTCGTAAGCTCCCATTATAATCCAGGCATGAGCCAGGTGTGGGGAGGATGTCAAAGGTGAAAGCGAGCATCAACCTCCCAGATCCTATATCCTCGCTGGGCAATCAGAGTTAGACACACACACATATTGCATAACAGTACCATAGGACTGGCCATCACTTTTCAGCTTCCATGACATTTCTGCATACATTACCTCACAATAAGCCTTTGAAGTAGGGTGGGTATTGTTTTCCAAAGGTAAAAGTTCAGGTGAAAAGTAAGGCCAAGCTTCCAACAAGTGGAGTGGTGCCAGCCCTGGGGTCTGCTTGCTTGTGGGCACCCTCTGCCCAAGCAGCTGAGGCCCATCACAGGTGGAGGAGGGATTTGGGAGGCACACCCATGGGGAGGACTCCTGAGGCAGCCTAGTTTTTGCATGTGGGTAGAATTTGTATGTGGCACATCCCGAGTGAGGAAATGACATGATGGAATGAACTAAGCAGGTGTGGGACCAAGAAGGAAACCAAGAGGCCACAGTGGTGAGAGAGGAGGAAGGTGAGCTAGAATTGGGATCCTGAGTGCTGGATTAGGGAGTTTACAGTTGACCCCAGAAAGTGGGAAGGCTTATAAACTGGGGCCGGGAGGAAGGAATTGGGTGAAATTGCTGCTCTTGGACTTGATGCCCCGCATTCCACTCTGGGCAGCCCGGGCCTTTTCCTCTCCTAAGCTTCCTCCCACCCTTGCAGGTGTCTGCGGGATGGTGGCCATCTCCTGGTATGCCTTCAACATCACCCGGGAGTTCTTCGACCCCCTGTATCCTGGAACAAAGTGAGTCAGGGGATGCCGCTCTCGGGCAGTAGGTGGGACTTGCCCTGTTCCACAGCCCCCTCTGGAGGTGCCTCACCTCCCGCTCCCCACCCCGCCTCCCACCGCGATGTTCTCGTTCCAGATACGAGCTGGGCCCCGCCCTCTACCTGGGCTGGAGTGCCTCTCTGCTTTCCATCCTGGGTGGCATCTGCCTCTGCTCTACCTGCTGTTGCAGCCCAGACGAGGACCCGGCTGCCAGGTGAGGGAAGGGCAAGCAGCGGGGAGGAGGGGAGGAAGCGGGAAGGGTTGAAGCGGGCGGGAGCGACGGCAGCACCTCTCTCTGACCTGGCCCCCTCCCTACAGCGCCCACCTTCCCTACAAGGCCTCCGGGTCCGTGGTGCCCTTTGCCGCCTCAAAGGAAGAAGGTGACAGCAGCTTTGGCAAATACGGCAAAAACGCTTATGTGTAGGCGCTGTGGCAGTTGAACCCCGTTTTCCTTCCCATTGCCCCAGCGCGAAGGGGTCTCGGCGGTGTCCAGCCCACCCAATGGCAGCCTCAGGGTAAGGCCACACCCAGGCCCCTAATCCAGGCCCGTCTCTGGCTGGAGCCACGCCCCCCTTGCCTCACACTCCGGGGGCCTTCCAGGCCAAGAACTCCTCCTGTGTCCCTTTGGCGGAATCCCTCTCATCAGTCTTCGGAACCTGGGATCTGGGCTGTGAAGGGGTCAGCGGTGACTCTGAGCGTGTGTATTCTACATGCATAAATAAAGGTATATTGTGACTGTTCAGGAGCTGAGGATGTCATGAAGCCGCTAGCCAAGCAAGGGTTGGGTGGTGCTCCAGGGTTCATTTCAGTTCTCAGACCCCAGATTGTCACTGTCCACAACCTTTGGGCTGTATCCTCCAGCAAAACAGAGAAAGGGTTACAAGTGATGGCACATAATTACTGACAAGAGTCATCAAGGAGCAGATATGAGGCAGCCGTGGCTCCAAGAAACTAGAAACAGCAGAGCTGGCCTGGGCCATTCCAGGATAACTTCCTCTCCTTTTACTCTCCTTGGCTGGACAAGGAGACAGTTGACCTACAGCAGAGCTGCTCTACCTGAGCCAAGAGTGGATGTCACTGAGAAGCCTTTTAAAATTCTGTGTCAAATTAACTGAGTCTAGTGCAGGCATACGTCTCTGGGAGGGTTCAATAGCTTCCAGAAAAGGCTCTGAAGCTTGTTGGTGTGTGCATGGCTCGATAGTGTCCAGCTCACACTCAGATCTGGGGTGTGGATGGGCTTGGTGCAGCCCATTGAGCACTCAGAACAGCTGCACCTGTTTGAAATTGAACCAGAAAGAAGCCTGGAGTCTGTGAAGACAAGGGAGCAGGGCCCTATCCCAGCCAGTACCTTCCACAGCACTGACGAGTGACTAGTTGCTTGGGGGCTCCCTGGGTTCTGATGGCAGCCCCCTCCGCTTTTCTCCCTCATCTCATCAACTTGGTTGCATTCTGCCTGGGCCTCTCTCCATGGCCTCAGAAGCACACCCATCCCCAGCATGTTCTCGCAAGTCTGAGCTTCAGGCACGTCAAAACTATCACTTTCTACTGAGAATGCAGCTCCTGTAACTCCTGTTACCAGCATCCCCAACCTCTCTGTCTGCTCCCCAGGCCTTATATACAACTTTCCATCAAGGCCTCCAATTAGGCTCTACCCAGAAAGACTGGTGCTTCCTGAGCACCCTACATACAGGGTCCCATGGCAAACAAGTCTACAAAAATCCATATATCTACCCCTCCACGCTCTGCTTTCATAAAGCATGTAGGTGTCCCATTGGCCAAGTTCAGAGTCAATGTGGAAGAGATGGCACCAGAGCTCTGGCACTGGGAAGTATGTCACATTGGGACCCTCAGTGCAGCACTCCATCCCTGCCAAATCTTGGGCAACATGACTTGCTTTGTTGGCACAGATAAGGGACTTCTTAAAGGTGGGACAGATAGGCATCTGTCTTCCAATCCTGAAGAGCCATGAGAGTCCTCTCCCCCCACCCCATGAAGAAAGACAAAAGCCAGTTACAACTCCTTACAATTCTGGTGTCTCCAACAGTCTCCTCCCCTCCCCCAATCCCTTCCTCCTTTTCTTCTTTTTGAGACAGAGCCTCAAGCTGCCAAGTAGCTGGGACTACAAGCGTCTGCCACAATACCCGGCTATTTGGTTGCAGCCGTCGTTGTTTGGTGGACCCAGGCTGGATTTGAACCCACCAGCTCAGGTGTATGTGACTGGTGCCTTAGCCACTTGAGCCACAGGTGCCGAGCCCCCTTCCTCCTTTTCTACATGCCAGCTCTGCCCTGATCACCCCTTCCCCTCTTAGGAAAACCAATCTGAGCCAAGTTTCACAATTGAGCATTAAAGTGTGTGCCTTAACACGGTCACTAACTTGAGTTTGGTATCTTAATCCATCATGTGTGGTCACACCGCAATAAAGAGCCATTGACACATTTGCCCTTTTCCACAACTTACTGGGTTGCTTCTCTGCTAGGGACCAGAGTGGGCAATAAGATATGGTCCCTGCCCTCAAAGAACTCACAACCTAGGAGCAAACAGAAATGTAAATCGCTGGTTCCTCAACTATGGACTAGTGCTGTGGCTACTCTGAGGGAGCTGGCTGTGAAAAGCTCAAGAAACTGCTTTAGGTCTTAGCCAGTATCAACAGCTCTCATTTACTAAGTGTTCTCCACAAGGCAGGCCCTGGGCTAGGTGCATAATCTCAGTTAATCTGCAAGGTGGCTTTCACAAAGTCAAGTGAAGTGACCTGGACAGGCTTCACAACTAATTAGTGGGAGCAAGATTTCTCCAAGACAGAAGACACAACTTCCCTGCTTCTCAGAACTCTTGGCTCTCCTAGTTTATATCAATCAAATCCAATGCTCACTGAGGTGTATAGGAATAAATCTCCATCTCCAGCCTCCTAGGTCTTCTTCCCCTGTGTTCCCAGGAAAGGGTGGTACTGCCCTTATCACATGATACTAGATTTAGCTTCTAGAATCCTTTGGCATAGTGTAGATTTCCCAAAGACCAGGTGTCTTCCAAGGTAGGGAACAAGGAAGCTGGCAAAATTGTTCAAGATTTTCCTTGAGGTGTTATGGTTTTGGTTTTTCTTTGTTGTTGTTTTTGAGACACAGTCTCACTCTGTTGTCCACTCTAGAGTGCCACTGTGCCAGCCTAGCTCACAGTAATCTCAAACTTCTGGGCTCAAGCTAGCCTCCCACCTTAGCCTACCAGAGTACTAGGATTATAGGCAAGAGCCACCTCACCCAGCCCTTGGGAGTTAGGTTTTTTTTTTTTTTTTTTAGATGGAGCCTCAAGCTATACCCCTAGGTAGAGTGCCATGGCATCACAGCTCACAGCAACCTCCAACTCCTGGGCTCAAGCGAGTCTCCTGCCTCAGCCTCCCAAGTAGCTGGGACTACAGGCACCCGCCACAACGATTGGCCATTTTTTGGTTGCAGCCATCATTGTTGTTTGGCGGGCCGGGCTGGGGATTTGAACCTGCCACCTTAGGTGTATGTGGCTGGCGCCTTAGCCGCTTCAGCCACAGGCGCCAAGCCGGAGTTAGGCTTTTCAATGAGGATCCAGAGATCCTGGAATCTACTTCCTAGAGGACATCAATGGGTGATAGTAGAGTGATCAGCATCAGACCAATGGGAAGCCCTTGGGGTCTGGCTCTGTGCTCTCAAGGTGATTTAGTGAATCACTGAGGAGAGACATACCAAGCAGAACCCATACCAAGCAGAAACCCATATTTCTAACAACAAAATATGAAACTAAATCAATTAGGAAATAAACCAAAGACACTGTACTGACAGCACAAATCAAAAGGAAGTCCTGATGCAGGATATACAGAGAAGCACAGATAGTGTTGGGTGGCCACAAACAGTCTTTTCCACTTCTATTTCCTTGCTTGAGTATACTTCTTGATGGAGAGGAAAAGAAAAGGAAGGAGAGGAAGCTGAAGATTCCAGAGAGGCCCCTTTCCTAGAGCCAATGAGCCTAGGCAGGACTCCTGGGGGCCCAGTTACTATCATTGTTAACAAACCACCCAACGGGGTGTGGCTCCTGTGGCTCAGTGGGGAGGGAGCCGGACCCATATACAAAGGGTGGTTCAAACCCTGCCCTGGCCAAACTGCAACAAAAAATAGTTAGGGGTTGTGACAGGCACCTGTAGTCCCAGCTACTCGGGAGGCTGAGGCAAGAGGATCACCTAAGCCCAAGAGTTGGAGGTTGCTGTGAGCTGTGATGCCATGGCACTCTACCGAGGGCAATAAAGTGAGACTCTGTCTCAAAAGAAAAAAAAATCACCCCAGAACTCAAAGGCACACATCAACTGTTCTATGATCCTGTAGGTTAGGAGTTTAGACAGGAACAGCAGAGAAGAGCTGTCTCCAAAATGAAGCTGTCACCAACATTATTTGTCCAATCTTTGGGAAAAGGGAAATAAGTTCCTCAGGAACACTCTGGGAACATTTGGGCTAGCTCCTAAGAAAGTCCCCCAAAGCAGAGAAAGGAGCCTAACATTGACATTGCTGGATCTCATTAATATCTTAATGAAGTTATTTATTCACCAATACTTACTAAGCACTTGCTTTGCTATGTGTTTAAGAAGGTGCTATGCCTTAAAATAGCAACTCCAAGGAGCTTAAAAAATTGCATTTTGCAATCCACCTAGACAAGATGTGGGTGTAAAAAGTCCCAGTACCAAAAAAAGAAAAAAAAAAAAACTGCAAACAAAAGGGCTGCGCCTGTGGCTCAAAGGAATAGGGTGCCAGCCCAGGCCCCATATGCCGGAAATGGCGGGTTCAAACCCAGCCCCAGGGAAAAAAAAAAAAAAAAAACTTTATTGCTAAAAAATGCTAATGATCATCTGACCCTTCAGTGAGTCGTGATCTTATTGTTGGTGAAGGTTCCTGCCTTGACGTTGGTGGCTGCTGGCTGCTCAGGGTGCTGGTTGCTAAAG
>NW_003852472.1:168350-172422 GCF_000181295.1 Otolemur garnettii | reverse complement strand
AAAAAAAAAGAAAGAAAGAAACCTCTACCATGAATTCTACCATGCCTCCCAGAAACTTCTGGTTTTCTGAGCTGCTAATAACTTCATATACTACAGCCCTTGCAAACAGAGTCTTCCTAAAGACAACTGTTCCTTGGGCCTGGTCCTAAGGACCAAGGCCCAGTCACTCCCATTTGGTTAAGTATCTGATGATGGAGACAGACCTGGTTCTTTCTGTAGCACATTATTCTGCACCTACCGCTCTAGTTCTCTTACCATCTCCCAACCCTGGGACCTAGCTGTACTTTGAAAATATTCAGAGCAACTAGAGGAAAGCAAAAAGCAAAAACAAAGTCAACAACCAAAAAACATAAAGCAGTGGCCAACAAGGGCAGAAATGTGGGAGTGGAAGGTGACAAAATCTCAAGGTCAGGGACATAGAGGTGTAAACAGTGGAAAGGGTGAGAAGAGAGACAGAGCAGTGAGGAGGATAAATTGACACATCACCCTCACCCTCAAGCACCCACAACCAAACGGAAGGGTCCTAGCATGAGACCTTTATTATAACAGCACTCAGTGTGCCCGGCCCACCTCCCACCATAGTCCCTGGATGTGAGACTGGTCTTCACTGGTAGGTTGTTTTGTTGGATAAGTGCGTGAGAAAGTGGCTCCTCTCTTGCTCCAGGGAGATCCCCCTCCTTCTAGTGATGCCTTTCAGAGGCCAGGTGATACACAGAGGCCCTGCCTCTCCAGGGATGCCCAGGCTCACACGGTCCACTTAAGACATCTGCAGAGAGGAAGCCCGGGATGAGGAGAGAGGCCTGGGAGAGGCTGACAGGGAGAGGAGTGGGTATGGACCAAGTGAAGTCCCATGCTCACCTGGTCTCCTGGTGGGTTCCCAGGCAGCGCACAGTACAATACCGGGCACCACAGCTGACGCAGGTATATGGGGAGGGGAAGCCACAGACAGCACAGAAGGGGCGCTGGGGCCGTGATGGGGGCCCTGCACAGGCTGTCAGGTAGTTGGGGCCCTCGGCCACACTTAAGTTCTGCAGAGAAGAGGCAGGCTCTTTGACCCCTCTGCCCACCCGTGCAGCAAACATCCAATAAGGACCAGGCTCTCCACAGGCCTGACCCTTCCCTGGAGGTCCTCCCAACCTGGCCCCAATCTCACCTGCTCCTCCAACAAGGCCTGAAAGTTTTTTCGGAAGCGAAGTTTAAAATGATCACCTCGAGTTTTCTTCTTTTTTTTTCCTAGGAGTGAAACGCAATTAGTTGCTTGACACATGCCAAGGAAGACTCCACCTTTCTGTGCCTGTCACTCCCAGTGCCCACATGCTCCCCTGGGCTCTAAGTCTCCCCTGCTCCACCAGCCTCTGCCCTCACCCCACCTCTCAAATCCTAACCAACTGTCATCTCCATACCCCACACCTCAGGCTTCACATCAGATATTGTCCTCTCCATCTTGTCCAGTCCACACACACAGGAAGAACCTGAGGCCACCTCCACACAGCCACAGCAGCTGGCAGAGGCAGAAAGGACTCCTGGGTCCTCCCATAACCCTGACCCAGGCAAACTCTTCCCTCTTCATTCAGCTTTGTCTTGCCAGGCCCAACCACCCTTTGTTTTCCACCTGCCTCACCAGTGTCTGCATCATCATCAAACTGAGGCAGCCTCTTGCCAAGCTGGGGGAGTCCAGCATGGGGGTCATCCTGGAAGTTGTCATTCTCCAAGGCCTCGAGCTGTCTGTTGATGCGACGCTGCCGGGCTGCCCGGTCCAGTACCCGCCGCTGCCCAGGGTCCTGAGAGCGGACTAGATGGGGCAAGGCAAGCAGAGTTATGGGAGAATGGAGAAGAAAGAAGCTGGCAGCCTTGGCTCTGGTGGTGTGTGGAAGATGCCTGCTCTCATCCTGGTCACCAAGCCCTCAGCCCCCCATGCCAGCCCTCTGCCTTTGCTTCCTTCCCAGCTGGCTGAGACCCTTTCAATCTCTCATGGCTGTTGTCTAGCTCTTTGGCCTGGTCCTTCCTTCCAGTCTAGTCAGTGAGACTCCTGGAGACATCTCGCTGCCAGCAGGAATCATATGACTGCCTACTTTGGAGGCTACTATGCAGTCAGGGCTTCTAGGCTCTACTGGGACTTTAATGCATGAGACCATCCTACTCAGAAATCTCATTTCCTACCTCAAAAGAGTCTGGGTCCACACACATGTAGACACTCTCACCTTTTTTTTTTTTGGCCGGGGCTGGGCTGGGTTTGAACCTGCCACCTCTGGTATATGGGGCTGGCACCCTACTCCTTTGAGCCACAGACACTGCCCGACACTCTCACCCTTTGGCTCACCTGAAAACAGGATTCCAAGTGGATGCACCCCTCCCCCAGCCCCACCACTAAACCCAAACCTCCCGCTGCAGTTCAAGTCCCTCTCCTTCCTCTGGCATGTTCAACTCCTCCTCAGTTGGCACTTTCCCTTTAACAAAAAAGCCTGCTGAGGCTTTGTGTCTTCCCACCTCCTGGCTACTCTGCTTTGAGTGGCCACATGATGTGTCTTCACCTTTCATTTGCTCCTCAATCTCATCAATCTGACTCCACCTGACCAGCCAATGGGGACTACCCACACTCAGGGCACTAGTAACTTCCTAGGACCAACTGGAATATGCACTTCTAGGCTCCTCCTCTCTCTGCAGTTCAGGGGTGTCCAACCTGTGGCCCATGGGCTGCATGCAGATTATTATTTTTAAGCATGCAGTTTATTTAAGGAATGTTTTGCTTATTTGTAGTGTTGGATATTGGGAAAAGTATGCATGGACCTTTTCTTTGGCTCATCATCTATGTTAGTATTTTTATGTTAAAGGTGTGGCCCAAGACAACTTTTCTTCCAATGTATAGCAGAAAAGAAAAAAGGTTGGACACCCCTGCACCCTACGACTATGCTACCTTTCTTAGGTTGAAAAAGCTCCTTGGGCGGTGCCTGTGCTCAGCGAATAGGGTGCCAGCCCCATATACCAAGGGTGGCAGGTTTGAACCCAGCCCTGGCCAAACTGCAATAAAAAATAAATAAATAAATACAATTTAATTAAAAAAAAAAAAAAGAAAGAAAGAGCTCCTTTGGGGGCCAGCTGTGGTGGCTCACCCCTGTCTTCCACCTGCCTCAACATCAAACTCTGGGAGGCCGAGGCGGGTGGATTGTCTGAGCTCATGAGTTTAAGACCAGCCTGAGCCAGAGCAAGACCTCGTCTCTAAAAATACCCAGGCATTGTGGCAGGCACCTGTAATCCCATAATCCCAGCTACTTGGGAGGCTGAGGCAAGAAAACCACTTAAGCCGGAGGTTGCCGTAAGCTGTGATGCCAGAACACTCTATTGGGGGCAACAAAGTAAGACTCTGTCTCAAAGAAAAGAAGGAAAGAAAGAGCTCCTTTGCTTCCTCAACACGACCCCAGTCCTTTTTCTCCAGGTTTGGCAATGTTTTCCAGTGGGGCTGCTCTCCCTGTCTCTACAAAAGTGGCTGTCCCTCTTCCCTCGCTCAGTATACACACACTTCCTGGGATTTCTAACACAAACACAGGGCTATGACTATCACCCACAAGCAAATGACTCCAAAAATGATTCTCTCAACTTAGAACCCTCTCTTCAGCTCTTGAACTAGCTGCAGGACACCACGTGCTGGCCCCATTGATGCTGCAGCTCAAAATTTACCTTATTTTATTTATTATTTATTTATTTATTTATTTTGAGACAGAATCTCACTTTGTTACCTTGGGTAGAGTGCCCTGGTGTCATAGTCACAGCAAACTCAAACTCTCCGGCTCAAGCTATTCTCTTGCCTCAGCCTCCCAAGTAGCTGGGACTACAGGTGCCCACCACAATGCCCAGCTGTTTTAGAGACAGGGTCTCACTCTGGCTCAGGCTGGTCTCCAACTCCTGAGCTCAGGCAATCCATTCGCCTGGGCCTCCCAGAGTGCTAGGATTACAGGTGTGAGCCACCGTGCCCAGCCTTGCAACTCAAAATTTAAAATCTCCAGCTCGGCGCCTGTGGCTCAAGTGGCTAAGGCGCCAGCCACATACACCCAAGGTGGCGGGTTCGAATCCAGCC
>NW_003852472.1:165439-166979 GCF_000181295.1 Otolemur garnettii | reverse complement strand
CCTTAGCCGGTTGAGCTATAGGCGCCGAGCCAGTTTTTCTATTTTTAGTAGAAGACAGGGTCTTGCTTTTGCTCAGGCTGATTTCCAACTTGTGAGCTCAAGCAATCCACCTGCCTTGGCCTCCCAGAGTGCTAGGATTATAGGCATGAACCCCTACGCCCAGCCTTTATATTTTTGAAACCCTTGGTAGAATGCTATGACATCAGTGCTCACAGCAACCTCAAACTCTTGGTCTCAAGAGATCCTCTTGGCGTCCACTACAACGGCCAGCTATTTTTAGCAATAGAGTCTTGCTCTTGCTCAGGCTGGTCTTAAACTCCAGAGCCCAGGCAATCCACCCAGCTCAGCCTCCTAGAGTGCTAGGATTACAGGCATGAGCCACTATGCCTGGCCCTAGGAATTATTTTAAACCTTCTTCCTCAGTACCATATTTTATTTTATTTTTATTTATTTATTTATTTAGAGTCTCAAGCTGTCGCTCTTGATCAGTGGTTCTCAACCTTCCTGTGGGTCACAACCCACAGGTTGAGAACCACTGCTCTAGGTAGACCGCCATGGTATCACTAGTTTCTGTTCACTAGGTTCTGATAATTCTACACAAAATATTTCTTTACTCATTCAATGAATATTTCTGTGCCTATGAACCACAATAATAATAGCAACAGTATCAACAGCAAAAACTTGCCAAGTACTTACTATTAGCCAGGTACTAACTAAGTGCTCTGTGTAAATTCAACCATTTAACCCTCACAACAATCCTATGAGATAGGTATCTTCATTCCCAGTTAAGAAATAGTCCAAAGTTCACACTGCTCATAAGTGGCACAGCTCAAACCCAGAACTGACCAGCATCAAAACATAATCTTGATAACCATATTATACAGTGTCTCTCTTCCATGTTCCAGGCAATGCCCAAGGTTCTGGGAAGGCAAGAGCATACTGTCTAGTGGGGAACACAAATGACTCAACAAACAAGCATGGTACACATGGTATACACTAGGAGAGGTAAGTGCAAAGTACTTGCTACAGAACACAAGTCAGAAACACCTAACTTGGCCTTAGGGTAGGTAGTCAGGGATGACTTCCAGGAAGAAGAAAGTCTAGGTTAAGCCCTAACTGATGAATAACCTGGTTGAGGAAGAAAGCAGGGTGTTTGTGCCAACATGAGAGAAGGCCTGAATGGGAGACTGTGGTAACTTCAAAACAGTGAAGTTCAGTATGGCTGGTGTATAAAGTGAGGGTAAAGAGGAGTGTTTTAAGTGCCTAAAGGAATTTGAACTAGGAGATTTTATGAGAGTGATGGAGATCCAGTGAGGGTTTTTGTTTTTTGGGGTTTTTTTGAGACAGAGTCTCACTATGTTGCCCTCGGTGAGTGCTGTGGCATCACAGCTCACAGCAACCTCTAACTCTTGGGCTTAAGTGATTCTCTTGCCTCAGCCTCCCAAGTATAGTGAGGGGTTTTAAAAAAAGAGTGACATTACTGGATTTACTCAAAGTCAAGCTGGCAGTGTTCTGACTCTCATCACTTTTTTTTTTTTTT
>NW_003852472.1:153584-164747 GCF_000181295.1 Otolemur garnettii | reverse complement strand
GAGTTGGAGGTTGCTGTGAGCTGTAATGCCATGGCACTCTACCCAGGGGGACAGCTTGAGGCTCTGTCTCAAAAAAAAAAAAAAAAAAAGTAGACTAATTAAGATTCAATAAAGGTATGCTTCCTCATGCCTGTAATCCCAGCACTGTAAGAGGCAGAGGTGGGAGGATTGCTTGAAGCCAGAAGTTCCAGACCATCTTGGGCAAAATAGCAAGATCCTGTCTCTTGACAAAAAAATTAAGTATATAAATGAAAAGCTCTCCAGGTGATTCACATATACAACCAAGGCTGAAAACTGTAGTCCTAATTTATCCAAAGTGAGCCCAATTCCACTATTATTCTTCCTACACAGGCTGCTCCTCACCCCAATTTAAAACTCCTCAGTTGCACTAGCCACATTTCAAGTGCTCAACAACTACATGTGGCTAATATCCCATTACTGAGCAGCACAGATTAAGATCATTTCCATCATCCAGAAAGTCCTACTGGCCAGAGTTGTTCTAGTCCCTCCAATCTGTTCTCTGCACTAAAGTCAGAACTGCCATAGTGAAACAAATTTGTTTTGGTCACTCCTTTGCCTTAAAAGCCTTTGACGGCTCTTCAGTGCCTCTCCATAAAACTCTTCTGCAGTATATATAACGCCTTTCAAAATGTCCCAGTCCTCTGGCGTTTCTGTTTCTCCACAAGCTTCTAACTGTGAACCTGGCTTCCTAAGCGACTTGCTTTTTCCTTTTTGCCTTTGCAGCTGCGGTTCCGCTGCTGAAGCATCGTTCCTGCACACGTACCAAGCGAAATTGTAACTCAACTTTCAATTAATGCGCTTTTGTTTTTTTTCCTTCCTGAGCCTTGCCAGTCCCCTCATTCCCAGAAGTTAGGCTGGGTACCACTCCTCCCTGAGCCCAGGTGAAGTGCCGCCTCCCTATGCCATAGCGCTTATCATTCTATAATGCAGTGGCAGGTCAGCGAGATTGTCTCCTCCCCGACCCCGCCACAGTGCAGCCCCAGATCTTTCTCTTCTTCATCCCCTGGCCCGGCTTGGAGCAGGCATTTGGAGGCTGCCCCAATGCCAGAACCCTAGGGTTGGGTAAGGGATCTGAGACGAATAACTAGGAAGGTGATTCTGAGCCTGGCTTAGACCTGGGAGAAGGACCGAAGCAAATCGCTGGGGGTTCACATACCCGAAGTTTTCTTCTCCACCATTTGGACAACACAGCTGCCGGAAATGGCTATTGCGCAAGCGTATTAAAACCAAAGGCTTTGGACTTCCGGCGGCATGTACTTCTGCTCACGCGCAGAACGACAATGACTCCCGCCCACCTCTTGCTTGGACACCTTGGGCGCTGTTCCCTTGGAGATAAGAACGCTTTCCGCCATGTTTTGTAAGGGCAAAACTGCTTCCGGCCTCAATGAGGTTGTGTAAATTTTGTGAGCGTCGGGAAATGGATCACTTTAAAGAAGTGGTGCCGAGAGTCTAGCAAAAAACGTTATTTTCCTTTGATCCTTCTGTAGATGCCATCATCACAAAGGCAGCTCCTGGAACTTCTCCTGGGGCAGTAGAAGTGGTGGGCCGGACTGTTAAAGAAAGTGGCAGGCTTCAGTGGGCAATCCGAAAGGTCCTTGGTGACCCTCTACAGAAAACTCAGCCCCCAGCTCCCCGGGCCGCAGAGTCCGTAGCCTTCTGCCGCCCCTGCTCCTCCATTTGTCCCAGCTCCGCGCGCCCCTGGCGCCTCGCTCTCTCCGTTTTCCTCCAGGCTGTGCCGGGCCGGGCTGTGGCAAGGACCCGCCTCCGCGTGCCGCCAGATCCTCCTCAAGGGGTCACTTCCCTTCTATGGGTTTCAGTTTCCACATGTGTCAGGTGGGCAGACGGCCTGGCTGGCTGGAACCTAAGTCCTGGTCTCCCACTAGCCGGCCTGAGCCCCCGCCCTCCCCCACCCCAAGCCGGGCGCCCAGGACAATCCTCTCCTTGTCCGCAGCGCCAGCATCTCGAGTTTTCTGTAGCCTCCGGATACGCCTTTTTTCCAGGGCGGAGCCCGGGCCCTGTTCCTCCTCGCAGCGGGCCGTACAGCAGCCGGGGTTCCCCTTCCCCAGAGCCCCTCTCCCGAGTTGGGCTCAAGACGCACAGCCGAGCCCCGTGCGAACCTGTGTGCGGTTCCGGCCCGCTACCCGCCATGGCCGGGTCGGGCCCGGGTCCCCGCCTCCTGCTGCTGCTGCTGCTGCTACTACTGCTTCTGCCGTCGCCGTCTCCTGCCGCCTCAGCGTCTGACCGGCCACGAAGGAGCAACCCGGTCAACCCAGGTGAGAACCCGGGGAGGGTCGGACGGGCTGAGTGGGCGCCGGGCTGCCGTGTCTGTCAACTTGGCCCGAGAGGTGGTTGGGGGCTCCAAGGGGTGGCCGGTCTCTGTCTTGGCCCACGTGCTCCTTGGGACTGAATCTCGCGGCCTCTCTCCCACTCCCCACCTGAACTGGGACTTCCCGCCTTCCCATGAGAACTGACCCCAGATCCCCGCGTGTCACTCCCACTTCGCTCTCACTGGAGTTGAAGTGACCCTGGGAGAGGGAGGGTTTAAGAGGGAATAAGAAAGAGGAGGATGAGGCAAGAGAATCGCTTAAGCCCAGGAGTTTGCTGGGAGCTGTGACGCCACCGCACTCTGCCCAGGGTGACAGCTTGAGACTGGAAAGAAAAGGAAAGAAAAAAAGAAAGAAAAAGAGAGAGAGAGAAATAAAGAAGAGAAAAGACCAGAGCAGTAGAGTCAGAGGGAGGTGGAGGGGGCCTACGGAGAGTGAGCCACTTTGAGCACGGAGTTGGGGGTGGGGTGGGTCCCAAGCGCCAATTCCTGGCTGATGACAGAGAAGCTGCTGGTGATTACTGTGGCCACAGCTGAGACAGAGGGATACCGGCGTTTCCTGCAGTCGGCTGAGTTCTTCAACTACAGTGTGCGGGTGAGGAGGAGGAAAACCCTCAGGGCCCCTGGGAAGGTGGTCCCAGCAGGCAGGGTGGGCTGATGGCTGGGTTCCCCCCACCCCCCGGCCCCCTCCCCCACCACCGTGAGCCTAGTTGGGAGCCAGTCCTCCACCACCACTTCAATATTAGCTGGCTGAGCTCTTCCTTGTCACAGAGGGTTTTTCCCACAGACCCTGGGCCTGGGAGAGGAGTGGCGAGGGGGTGATGTGGCCCGAACTGTTGGTGGAGGACAGAAAGTCAGGTGGCTAAAGAGAGAAATGGAGAAATATGCAGACCAGGAGGATATGGTCATCATGTTTGTGGACAGGTAAAGGGGCTGGGACTGGGGAGAAAGGAGAGGGAACATGAGGAAGGGTAAGGAGGATAATGATACTGAGGTTACTAGTGGCCTCCTGCTCATTCTCTCCTTCTGTGCCCAGCTACGATGTGATTCTGGCTGGCAGCCCCTCAGAGCTGCTGAAGAAGTTTGTCCAGAGTGGCAGCCGCCTGCTCTTCTCTGCAGAGGGCTTCTGCTGGCCCCAGTGGGGACTAGCGGAACAGTACCCTGAGGTGGGCACTGGGAAGCGCTTCCTCAACTCTGGTGGTGAGTGGCAGAGTGCCCAGGTAGAGGGGCCAGGAGTGGTGAGGCATGGAGTGTTCCACATGCCTGATCTAAAGAGGGCCTGAGACAGGGCTGCAGGACCCTGGAAGTCTTGGAGTCAACACCTCTCCTTCCTACCAGGATTCATTGGCTTTGCCCCCACCATCCACCACATCGTCCGCCAATGGAAGTACAAGGACGACGATGATGACCAACTGTTCTACACACGACTCTACCTGGACCCAGGACTGAGGGTGAGGAGGAGCAGAGGAGTGGCGGCACCCTGGAGCTCTGTGGGAGTGGAGACCTCAGGCTGGATGGGAGAGGAGGAGTAAAGATGTAAAGGGAAAAGAGCGAGAGATGATATCCTCCCACCTCCCTTCAATGAACTGTCCATGTCATCTCACCCAATGCAGGAGAAACTCAGTCTTAATCTGGATCATAAATCCCGGATTTTTCAGAACCTCAATGGGGCTTTAGGTGAGGAAGAAGGCCATGAGAGGTAGAGGACAACAGGGTCCTGAACCGGGAGGGGCCCCTCGGGGGGGACTTGTCTGGCTATAGGTCACCTTTATGTTAATGTCATCAAACAGCCAATGGCTGTGTATGTGAGCTGCGCTGTGCTAATAATACCAACAACCATACCAGCAAAAGCATATCCAGCACTAGCTGAGCACATGCTGGCAAGGGCACCAGGCTGGGGGCTTTACTTCTGTGACAGAGTTTAACATAGCAACAGTCCCTTTTGTTCACCTGTACAAAAGAGGAAGCTGACTCCCTGAGGGGGTAGTGACTTGCCCCAGGTCACAGGTAGTAACTGGTCACAGCTTCACCCTGTAATAGGTGAAGCTATCAGGGCTTCTGCCATCATGGAGCCCAAGTCTAGGATGACACAGGCATTCCTTTATCCCTTGGAGAAATTGAGACCCATATTTAGAAGAACTTGTTGCTTGACAGCTCCCAGAGAAAGGAAGTCTAAATCCTGGCCTTTCTTCCCCAGATGAAATAGTTTTAAAGTTTGATCGGAATCACGTGCGAATCCGGAACGTGGCCTACGATACACTCCCTGTTGTGGTCCATGGAAACGGTCCCACTAAGGTGCCCCCAGTGGCCCTTTCCTTTGCCCTGCCCCAACCATTAGATACCTATAACCCTTCTGAAAAGTCAGCCCTCCTCAGCCCCCACAGCAGAGGAACTGGGAGAAGCTCCCCCTCCCCCTGCTGCCCTGTCCCCACCTGTCCTCTGACCCCTCACGTCTACCCCAGACTTTTCTGCCTCAGCCGTGCACGTCTCTCCCTAACAGCTCCAGCTGAACTACCTGGGAAACTATGTCCCCAATGGCTGGAGTCCTGAGGGAGGCTGTGGGTTCTGCAGCCGGGACCGGAGGACACTCCCGGGGGGGCAGGTGAGGGGTGTGCTGGTGTGGGGCATGAGGGCACTGGAGGTGGGATATAGGCAGAACACACTGGGCAGGGGTGGGAGGCAAGGGCAGGCCCAGGCCCTCCTCTGAGCCATGTCCTGTTGTCTTCCAGCCTCCCCCCCGGGTGCTTTTGGCTGTGTTTGTGGAACAACCTACACCGTTCTTGCCCCGCTTCCTGCAGCGGCTCCTGCTCCTGGACTATCCACCTGACAGGGTCACCCTTTTCCTACATAACAATGTGAGACACCTGGCAGCCCCTCCCTGTTGACCCTTCTGGGGGACCCTTCCCCTATCGCCACCCCAAACTCCTTCCCTTCACCTTTGCCTCCCCACCCCCACTCAGTGCCATCTTTCCTGTCCATTCCTCCCCACCCATCTCCAGGAAGTGTTCCATGAGCCCCACATTGCAGATGCTTGGCCACAGCTCCAGGACCACTTCTCAGCTGTGAAGCTGGTGGGGCCAGAGGAGGCCCTGAGTCCAGGCGAGGCCAGGGATATGGCCATGTGAGCAAGCACTGGGCAAGGAGGGAGTCTGCCACCTACTGCATGGCCCTTGCCTCACCTGTCACCCAGCCAGCCTCTCCTGGGCCTCAGTACTTGAACTTTTGCAGTCCCACTCCACTGTCCCCTCCCTTGCTGTCCACCAGCAGAGGACGTGGGGGTGGGGGAATTTCCCCATTCCACAGCCCCTCCCTCTGCCTGCTGCCCATGTCAGCTCCTTTGTCTGTGGGTCTGTCCCCTCTAGGGACAGTTGTCGGCAGGACCCCAAGTGTGAGTTCTACTTCAGCCTGGATGCTGACGCTGTCCTCACCAACAGGCAGACCCTGCGCATTCTCATTGAGGAGAACAGGTCACTTGTCCCCCTCAGCTAGAATACCCCAATGGTTACAGGAATGCTACTCCCCTCTGCGCAGCCCTCATGCCCACCTGTCCACAGGAAGGTGATAGCTCCCATGTTGTCACGCCATGGCAAGCTGTGGTCCAACTTCTGGGGTGCACTGAGCCCAGATGAGTATTATGCGCGTTCGGAGGACTATGTGGAGCTGGTGCAGCGGAAGCGAGTGTGAGTCCTGCCCAGCCGACCAGCCCCCTGCCACCAACCTGGGGCCTGCTCAGACCCCAGCCCCTTTCTCTCAGGGGCGCATATTGGTCACCAGTTGGATGTGCCATATCTTGGTGTGGTTGTGACCAGCCATGCCTTATGGGATGTGAGGGGGGCCTTGAGGCTCAGGGACTGGGATGCCCCAAGGGATGAACTTTCTGGATGAACAGGGCAGAATTTAGGGGGGCTACCCACCTCACCACACTGGTGTTGGTGCCTCCAGGGGTGTGTGGAATGTGCCCTACATATCCCAAGCGTATGTGATCCGTGGGGAAACCCTGCGGAAGGAGCTGCCCCAGAAGGAGGTGTTCTCAGGTAGCGACACTGACCCAGACATGGCCTTCTGTAAGAGCCTGCGGGACAAGGTGAGTAACTGTCAGTTCTGGGGTGCAGTACCTGGGGGCCGGGTGCTGGGAGGCAGCTGGGGGCAGCCCCCTGGCGTTTCCTGCATCACCCCAACCATACCCTTCCAGGGCATCTTCCTCCACCTCAGCAACCAGCATGAATTCGGCCGGCTCCTAGCCACTTCCCGGTATGACACAGACCACCTGCACCCCGACCTCTGGCAAATCTTCGACAACCCCCTTGTAAGTGGGGCCCCTCACTCAAAGCATGCACATTCCCCATCCTCTACTAAGGAAGATGCCAAGTGTAAGGACCTGATACTGCCTGGGGGAGGCGGTGCTCCGGGGCTGAGAGAAGGGGGCACATGTCTGATGTGCTTTGGCCCCTACAGGACTGGAAGGAACAGTATATCCATGAGAACTACAGCCGGGCCCTGGAAGGGAAGGAGATTGTGGAACAGGTGAGCCCACTCAGGCCTCTGCCTGCTCCGTGGTCAGGGCCTCTGCCTTCCCCTCCCCCACTACCTGGATGAGTACTTTGCACAGTGAGCTCCCTAACTTAGGAGATGAAGGTAGGTACTGAGCAGATAGGGCTCCAGCACCCACCCCAACATTAATCAGAGGGTGGTCTCTTATTGTTATGAGTGAAATGACATCTTTAATGAGAGATGCATTGATGTAAAAGAAGTTTAAAAACCACTGTCCCAGCACTCACGGCTCTGGGACTCTCCTGCCCGTGCCATGCCACTGTGGGCCTGGCCCATCCCCAACTGCTCTCATTGCACCTTCCCTCCTTATCCCTATTCTGCCCTGCCTCTGAGTGCTCCTGTCCCCTTCCTCTATTTGGCAGTGTCACCCTAGCCCTTTTCTTCCCATGCTCCTGCCCTCAGCCATGCCCAGACGTGTACTGGTTCCCACTGCTGTCGGACCAAATGTGTGATGAGCTGGTGGAGGAAATGGAGCACTATGGCCAGTGGTCAGGGGGCCGGCATGAGGTGAGGGACCAGGCGGGGAGGGAGCAGGTCCCAGGGAAGGATGGAGATGGCCCAGGAGCATAAGGGTCAGGAGAATGGGACCAGAGAGGGGTACCCAAAAGGGGAGCTGCCCCTGGTGGTATGACTGTAGCCATTCATTCAAGAAGTACTTTAAAGGGTGGTCCCTGTGGCTCAAAGGAGTAGGGTGCCAGCCCCATATACTGGAGGTGGTGGATTCAAACCCAGCCCAAGCCAAAAACTGCAAAAGAAAAAAAAAAAGAAGTACTTGAAAAACTGGGCCACTGCCCTAGACAGCACAATGTACTGATGACATGTGCCAGCCAGGCTGTGCCTTGCTATAAACAGTGGCTGCCTAGCTTCTAAGGCTGTGATGGGCAGCCCAGGTGCTGTAGGAGCCACAGGGGGCCTTTGCCCAGACTTGGGAGGACTGGAGCCTTCACAGGCCAGATGATTTCTTAGCTGAGACTCAAAGGGCCAGTAGCAGTGAGTCAAACTGAGAAGTCGTAGAGAAGACTGTTCCAGGTGGACGGAGCACCAGTGTTAAGGCATTGGGGTAAGAGAAGGAGGGAGTCTAGCTTTCCCTGTGGGGGGCCATACCCGGATGGCTCAGGATTCTGTCACTGGTAACAGGATTCCAGGTTGGCTGGTGGCTATGAGAACGTTCCCACTGTGGACATCCACATGAAACAAGTGGGCTATGAGGACCAGTGGCTGCAGCTGCTGCGGACATACGTGGGGCCCATGACTGAGCACCTGTTCCCAGGCTACCATACGAAGGTGGGCCACCGCTGCCTCCTCTGCCTGCCCCACCCAGTCCTGAGCTGAGGTCTCCACACAGAGCTCTTTCAGTCCTTGAGGTGTTTGGGGCTCCATTGGATCTCCATGGCTTTTGGTCCCCAGACATGAGACACTGCAGAGGGTGGCCCAGGGAGGGAAGCAGCTAAGCTGAGAC
The DNA here is from genome assembly GCF_000181295.1 of Otolemur garnettii. Taxonomy (NCBI): domain Eukaryota; kingdom Metazoa; phylum Chordata; class Mammalia; order Primates; family Galagidae; genus Otolemur; species Otolemur garnettii. The sequence continues at coordinate 156,393 of NW_003852472.1, read as the reverse complement.
CCAGTTAACAGCAAAGTCCTTCCATGCAAGGGCCTGTTCCCTAGACAGGGGTGCCATCTCCCCAGAAGACCCCCTGGACCTCATGGTCATCTCTGAAACCTCTTCTCTTATGGCCTCCAGACACGGGCAGTGATGAACTTTGTGGTCCGCTACCGGCCGGATGAACAGCCCGCTCTGCGGCCACACCATGACTCCTCCACCTTTACACTCAATGTTGCCCTCAACCACAAGGGCCTGGACTATGAGGTGGGTCAGCCTCTCCATGCACTTGCTTATCCTCAGGACCTGACATCCCCCCTAGAGCCCTTGAATGCACCCCTCAGCTGCCTCCTTGCCTGTGACCAGGTCTTTTCCCATTTCCCAGTTATTTCGCGAGCGTCCTCTCCTAAATCCCTTCCTCTGGGTTTCCCTTATCTGCTGATACCCTAGCCCTACTTGCCCTTCTCCATCTCTCCGGGCCGATTACCCCACCCCTCTTACCTGACCACTTTCCAGCCCTATGTCTGCTCACTCCATTTGTCTCTTCCTCTTCCCAGGGAGGTGGTTGCCGCTTCCTGCGCTATGACTGCATAATCTCTTCCCCAAGGAAGGGCTGGGGGCTCCTGCACCCTGGCCGCCTCACCCACTACCACGAGGGGCTGCCCACAACCCGCGGTACTCGCTACATCATGGTGTCCTTTGTTGACCCCTGACACTCAACCACTGCCAAACCTTCTCTGCCATTGTGCCTTCTTGGGGGGCTAGACCCAATCCTTGGAGAGCGGGGGGTCTGCCCACCTCCTCACTTCCTGAGTATTATGTTCTCTTTGCCTGGGACTGAATCTGTCACCTTAGTCCCCAGTACATAGCACTCTCAGGAAGCTCTTGGAGCCCCCTGCCCCTCCCCTCAGCTGCCATGAGTTCAGGGAGACAGGGCTTCTGGGGGGTTCCCCGTGTGATAAATTATTAAGTTTCCTCAGTTTCCCCTCCCAATAAAGGAGGATTTTTAACTCTTGAGTCCACTTGGCATCTTTCATCTACCTCTGACCCATCTCCCATCCTGTCACTAGAGTAAAGAGGAGATCCTGAAAGGGGAAAAGAAGGAAAGGAAGAAGCAGGGTGTTAGACACGTGCGGGAACCTCGAAGCTTTCTTCCCCTTTATTTCCTGAGCTGGGGAGATGGTCATGAGAAGGCCCAGACCTTCCCAGGCAGGGCTCAGATGAAAGCTCACCCCATCCTCAGCCAGAAGGCTTCTCACAGGTCCTCTCATCCTTTGATAGTGAAGGGCAGCACAGCCCTGGGCCGGGGTCTGGGACAGGCTAGAGGAGGGAAGGCCCCCAGAAGCATGTTTTCTAATGAGGAGGGACTATCTAGAAATAGAGCTGCCAGTAGAGCCAGCTCAAGAAGGGATCCTAGGTCGGGGGTGTACCCAGGAAGCTTTCCATAGAGGGGAATGAGAAGAAAGAGATACCCCTCCTGGAAGCAGGTCTGGGTCCTAGCCTCTGGGGGACCAGGGAGCACTTGCCCAAGACCTCAAGGTGCCCTGGAGGCAGCAACTCATATGCTTCTGCTTAGTGTCCCCCAGCCTTGCACTGAACTGTGCCCTTTCAAAACACTTCAAAAATCAAAAAAGTGTGTTTACCAAGCTGTGTTCTCACCTCAGCATCTTTCCACCCACTGCTAGAATCTCCTTCATCCTTCCCACTGCCTGGCCTCCAGGCAGACCTCTAGGAAGCCTTCCTTCTGGGGTGTGTGTGCTGGGCTGCCTTTCTGTGTGGCTGGAGCATCTTTCTCCCCCACCAGCCTTGCCACATGCTTGCTGAGCAGGGACAGGACAAAACACCTCTTACCAAAGCATCCTCCCACAAGGGCCTAAGTTGCTCCTGCAAGCCCTGGACCTCAGAGACCAGGCCTCAGTGACTGAGGGGTTTTTGAACTGTTCTTGCTTGTATGAGAAGTCCTGCCCTTCATGGGCCACCTCCTGCTATCCCAAACCTCTATTTGTCTGGTCTCACACAGGCCCTGGGCCCTGACCTTCACAAAATTCAAACACCTCCCCCAGGCTCCTGATCCTGCTCCAGGTTTGAGTCAGGTCATGATTAACCCATCCTTCCCCAGCTCATGTGGCACCAGTTCACAAGACGGCAAAAGAGGTAGAAAGGGGCTGGGACCAGGCCCAAGGGTTAGGTCCAGTGGGGTGGGCTTAAGAGATGGAGGTGGCCCCTGTGTGACTCCCACACACAGTTTGGCAGCCTCCACCAGCCTCCTCTGCTGGGTCTCCAAATGTTTGCTCTCATGTAATGTGTCGTCTTTTTGGTATTTGATGAGTCCCCAAAGACTGAGGATCTGGGTGGGCCTCAGCACCTGGCACTCTGCTTCCTCATGACCCCAGGGGAGGAGGTGTAGGGATCTCGGATCCTTGAAAGAATCTGGGGAGTGAGTGGGATGGAGGTACCCAAATGTGAGGGGGTTTGAGGAGGGGAGTAGAGGGGTAGAAGGGAGGCTGAGGCTTAAACACAGGTTCTCAGCCCAACCTTTCACCTTCCAGCCCATGTGTGCCTGTGAGCTTTGCTTGTTGCATCCCTAAGCCAGGCCTGGACCCTGGTGGTCCTCTACCTGGTCTGGCTCCATCAAGATAGGGACACACCCAGGGCTGGTGGCCACATCTTTTTCTTGAGCCTCTGAGAAGGGGAATGAACCAGCATGGAAGTGGTGGGGATTGAGGAAAATAAAACACAAGAGAAGACAAAGAGATGAAAGATGGGGTTAGGAGGTCTGATGTAACCAATGACTGCAGCCAGCACCAAAACACAAAATCAGCTTTATTTT
>NW_003852472.1:149061-151683 GCF_000181295.1 Otolemur garnettii | reverse complement strand
ACCTGGAAGATAAGAATGAACTTGAAGGTGTCCCACAAAACTTTGTCTTGGGTGTGCATGGATAAGTCTCTGTAAATGAAGAAATGGGTTAAACAAAGATTCACTGGACTCGGCGCCCCTAGCACAGTGGTTACGGCGTTAGCCACATACACCGAGGCTGGCGGATTCAAATCCAGCCTGGGCCAGCTATGCAATGACAACCGCAACAAAAAAATAGCGGGGCATTGTGGAGGGAACCTGTAGTCCCAGCTACTTGGGAGGCTGAGGCAAGAGAATCCCTGAAGCCCAAGAGTTTGAGGTTGTTGTGAGCTGTGATGCCACGGCAGTCTACCCAGGGCGACATAATGAGATTCTGTCACAAACAAAAAAACACAAAGATTCATCAGTGGTATGTCCAATGTAAGCTGTTTCAATAGTGGCCAAAATGCGTACTAAATATTTGCTGTCAGGTTGAAAGAAAACTGAGAGAAATGAGTAAAAGCCATAATAACAGCAAGTAGTTCCACTCGTTGAGCTGAGGAATAAGAAGTTTCTTCAGGCTCGGTGCCCATAGCACAGTGGTTATGGTGCCATCCACATACACTGAGGGTGGCGAGTTCCAACCCGACCCAGGCCTGCTAAACAACAATGACAACTGCAACAAAAAATAGCTAGGCATTGTGGTGGGTGCCTGTAGTCCCCTGCTACTTGGGAGGCTGAGGCAAGAGAATCACTTAAGCCCAAGGTTTTGAGGTTGCTGTGATGCCACAGCACTCTACTGAGGGTGACATAGTTAGCTATGGCTCAAAAAAATTTTTTTTGAAAGGAAAATAAAAATTAAAAAAAATAAAGAAGTTTTTTCAGTGAAAACTTCATTGTCAATAACTATACTTGCAAAACCTGAAGTAAAACCATCTGGGAAAACAGTAGGAACATGAGGGATTGGTCGGGAAACAGTAGTAAAAGGAATAAGAAAAGAAGTGATGGAAGCAAAAGTTTATCTGGCGGGTGATGACAGTACACTTGGCCAGTGAAACTAGCAAAGGCAGTTTGCCACCAAGATGACACTTTCCAGAGCCACTGTTGTTGGTCAGTAGAATAAGGGACGATGATAAGCACAGGGTCATGTCCTAGAAGTTGCCAAAGTTGTCAGCAACCTTTAATCATTAAAGCAGCAATATGAGTGTGGTGGCTCATGCCTGTAATGCCAACACTTGGGAGGCTGAGGTGGGTGGATTGCCTGAGCTCACAAGCTTAGGGACCAGCCTGAGTCCGAACCAGACTCCGTCTCTAAAAATAGCCGAGTGTTATGGCGAGCGCCTATAGTCCCAGCTACTCAGGAGGCTAAGGCAAGAGAATCAAGAATCGTTTAAGCTCAGGAGTTTGAAGTTGGGCTATGATGCTACAGGCACTCTACCAGGAGCAACAAAGTGAGACTGTCTCAAAAAAAAAAAAAAAAGAGAGAGAATTAAAGCAGCAACCATCTCATTATAGGGAGTTAAAACTCGTTTTGGTGTTGTTCCCAAATGTATCCACTCTAAAGGGCCAAAAGATTGCCACAATAAAGCAGTGGGAGTATGAAAAGTAGGGAAAATTGGTAAATCGACTAGAAAATTGGGATTAACATGGGTAAGTTGTTCTCTCTGTAAGGCTCTCTCTACTTTAGTGAGGACTTCAATTGCTGCGGGAGTTAAAGAACAGGAAGGAGGATGAGCTGGACCTTTAATTTCCAAAGTCATTTCTCTGGAAGGACAAACTTTGGATTCAGTTATAAAAACACTTTCTGAGATGAATTAAAATTTTTGCTGACAACATATACTAAGACAAATCAATATTGTATAATATTGGAATGTATATAAACATAATTTCCAGAAAATTAACTACCACTTCATATTTGACAATATTTCCTACACATTTTTTGTTGTTATTTTTGGCCAGGGCTGGGACTGGGTTTGAACCCACTACCTCCAGTATATGGGGCTAGTGCCCTACTCCTTTGAGCCACAGGCGCTGCCCTCCTATACATTTTTAATGTATCAAATAAGCTTAATATGTCTTTCTCAGACTTTTAGTGGTCTTAATATTTCAAAAAGATCAAATTTAAAGTTTTGATTTTGGAAGGTTTGTCAAATATCAAAGACTTAAAACATTTATTCAAACAGGATTATAAGTCAAAAGGCTTTTAGGGCAATATATAGTCAACTGGATCCCATGCAAATTCTTTCACACATTTCTTTTTATGAACCTTGTTCAATCTTGCACAGGCAATTTAAAAACATTCTAAATCTTGTTTTCTCTGCTTTTCATTTTCTTTTTTTTTGAGACAGAGTCTTAAGCTGTTGCCCTGTGTAGAGTGCTGTGGCGTCACTGCTCTCAGCAACCTCAAACTCTTGGGCTTAAGTTATCCTCTTGCCTCAGCCTCCCAAGTAGCTGGGACTACAGGTGTCCACCACAACACCCAGCTATTTTTTGTTGTTGTTGTTGCAGTTGTCATTATTGTTTTAGCTGACCTCGGCTGGGTTTGAACCCACCAGCCTGGGTGTATGAGGCCGGTGCCCTACCTACTGTGCTATGGGCATGGTCAACTATGAAGTTAATTATTCACTTGTCTAAACTGATAATTAGGTTTTTTTTTTTTTTTTT
>NW_003852472.1:146088-148489 GCF_000181295.1 Otolemur garnettii | reverse complement strand
TTTTTTTTGTTGCAGTTTGGCTGGGGCCAGGTTCGAACCTGCCACCCTTGGTATATGGGGCCAGCACCCACTCACTGAGCCACAGGTGCTGCCCAGAACCTTCATTCTTTAGGCACAAACAAGCTGCCCTTTCCAGGCCCACCCTCTGGGCTCCAGTAAGGCCATGAAAAAAGCAGCCTGAAATATTTGTGGGTGGTTCTACCTAGAGCAGGGAGTACATACTCTAATCCTTTCCCTGAGACAAAAACTGTAAAAACCCAATAACTCCCACGCCCTAATCCTTTCCCTGAGACAGCAACTGTAAAAACCCAGTAACTCCCACACCCTAATCCTTTCCCTGAGACAGCAACTGTAAAAACCCAAAATGCAGTCCCAGGGGAGGGACGGCATTCATTCATTTGTCAAAACACTCACTCAGCTTGTCAAGATGTTTTTCACCTAACAAATCCTGTCCAAAATTTATCTTAGGGCAAACATTTACCCCTAGCAAAGGACCATACAGGAGACCTCAGAATTGGGTATCCTCCCCCTAAGTCTCACATAGCCATGTGGCATCAAAGATGGCCACCAAGGACTGGACCTGTGTCTGAGACAGAAAACAGAAAACCTGGGAACATCCAGTTTCTCTCAGAATAGCCAAGGGGCAAAGTGGGAGCAGGGAAAAAGGGGCTATGTGGGTTAGAGTGTGCCTTGCAGCCACTGGCCTAAGTATGGGAAACATGTCCTTAGGCCTCACGACAGCCATCTCTCTAGATGTCAGAATTCAGAATTCTTGGCTTAAAATCAAGATTATAAGCTTACCATTAAATTCAGCAAAATTTAGAAATGTTACAGAAGTGGTGGTTCTATAGTCTGTAAACATTTTAACTTTAATACCAAGTTCAAGATTAATTTTATCTATCAAAAAATACTAAAATCACCTGAATAAAAAGGGATTTGAGTTCTTTTTGTTTTTCTGATAAAATACTTAATGTAAGCACTTACACCCATCATTTTTTTAGCCAATTAGTTAGACCTCTTTTGTATATTTTGATAGTGAAATATCATAGGCACATGACATGTACAGATATACAGACAGTCATATAGACAGACATACAGACTTTATGTTTGCCAGCTTTTTTTTTTTTTTTTGAGACAGAGCCTCCAGCTGTCCCCCTGGGTAGAGTGCCGTGGCATTACAGCTCACAGCAACCTCCAACTCCTGGGCTCAAGCGAGTCTCCTGCCTCCGCCTCCCAAGTAGCTGGGACCACAGGCGCCCGCCACAATGCCCAGCTATTTTTTGATTGCAGCTGTCATTGTTGTTTGGTGGGTCCGGGCTGGATTCGAACCCGCCACCTTGTGTGTACATAGCTGGCGCCTTAGCCACTTGAGCCACAGGTGCCGCCTGTTTGCCAGCTTTTAAACACATATTTTTATTCAGACTGTTAATTTTTTAATTACCTAATTTATCTATTTTAGCAATTCACTTAGGTTCTAGTAATTTTGCCTGTGGTTTAAGCAGCTAAGGTGCCAGCCACATACACCTAAGCTGGCGGGTTGGAATCCAGCCCAGGCCTGCCAAACAGCAATGACGGCTGCAACCAAAAAATAGCCAGGAGTTGTGGCAGGTGCCTGTAGGGAGGCAGAGGCAGGAGAAGCACTTGAGCCCAGGAGTTGGAGGTTGCTGTGAGCTGTGATGCCATAGCACTCTACCCAGGGGGACAGCTTGAGGCTCTGTCTCAAATAAAACAAAAGGGAAAAAAAAGAAAAAACAAACTTAAGTATTTTAACCAGACTTATTATTTTATTTTATTATTTATTTATTTAATTTTGAGACAGAGTCTTAAGCAGTCACCCTGGGTAGAGTGCCATGGCATCACAGTTCACAGCAACCTCAGACTCTTGGGCCTACATGATTCTCTTGCCTCAGCCTCCCAAGTAGCTGGGACTACAGGCGCATGCCACAATACCCAGCTGGTTTTTTGTTGTGGTTGTCATTGTTGTTTGGTAGGCCTGGGCTAGATTGGAACCCACCAGCACCAGTGTATGCAGCTGGTGCCCTAGCCGCTGAGCTACAGGTGCCAAGCCAAGACTTGTTATTTTAAACAATATAATATCATTATAATTCTTCAAGGATCCATTCAAAGGCCATTTTTCTCTAGAGTTAAGATGATAGATACATTGGCCTGGCCATGTTGCAATAAACTTGTCATTGGCTTGGTGCCTGTAGCTCAAGTGGCTAAGATGCCAGCCACATACACCTAAGGTGGAGGGTTCGAATCCAGCCCGAGCCCGCCAAACAACAATGATGGCTGCAACCAAAAAGAATAGCCAGGCATTGTGGAGGGCGCCTGTGGTCCCAGCTACTTGGGAGGCTGAGGCAGGAGACTCGCTTGAGCCCAGGAGTTGGAGGTTGCTGTG
>NW_003852472.1:137748-145713 GCF_000181295.1 Otolemur garnettii | reverse complement strand
CCAGGCAACAACTAGGCTTCACTGGCAGCACTTATAGCACTTACCAGAGCAGTCTAGGGATCCCCTCATGGTCACCTTTTAAACTATTTAAAATTAATTGAGTTGGAGAATTGAATCTTTTGAGAGTGAATGGTGGAGGAAGTTAATTTGTATCTTAAGTAGGAAATGAGTATTTTCCAGGGGCAATTATTGATCTATGTTAAGAAATTTGTTTTTGGAAGTGTTTATAGGCATGAAGGACAGTTTTTTGATTTGCTACTAGAACAATAGGCCTCCTAGTTCAGGAGCTAAAGCTGTCACAGAGGCAAATTCTTTGAGCTTTGGGGGAGGAGGGAGTGAAGAGGGGCAAGACAAAGCACGTTTAGGTAAATTAGAAATCTGAAGTCCAGCCATAGCCCAGGAGAGTCTATATCTTTATTTGAGGCAGAAGAGGAACGTTCCTTTTCATACTGAGTTCCTCATCTTGTAACTCTTGTTGGAATTCAGGGGGAAGGGGTTCTTCTGCCGGAGCAGAAGGGGATAAACCCTGTACATATTGGAGAGGGGGCTGTAATTGATTAATACGAACACAACAGCCCCTGGTGTTTTTTTCTTTTTCTTTTTTTTTAGAGACAGTCTTACTTTGTCACCCTTGGTAGAGTGTCGTGGCGGCACAGCTCACAGTAATCTCCGGCTCTTGGGCTTAGGCGATTCTCTTGCCTCAGCCTCCCAAGTAGCTGGGACTACAGGTGCCTGCAACAACGCCCAGCTATTTTTTGTTGCAGTTTGGCCAGAGCCAGCTTTGAAGCTGTCATCCTCCGCATTTGGGGCTGGCACCCTAATTACTGAACCACAGGCGCCGCCCTACAGCCCCTGGTTTTTAACATAGATTTAAGCATTTGAGTACAGAGTTCTCGCTCCTTTGAGCCTGACTGTCCCATAATCTATTACTCCTCAGGATGATTACTCTGGAAAAAATTACTTACCAACTGTGCAGTTTCACTTCTTTGCTCTCAAGGGGAGTCCCTCACCTGTGTGCACCTATTGTCCTGTACTCTGGTCCCTCTTTGGGGCGCCACCTTATTGAGCCTGCCAGGAGAAGGGGGAACAAACCAGAGCGGAAGTGGTGGGGATTGAGGAAAATATAACACAAGAGAAGACACATGAGATGAAAAATGGAGTCAGGAGGTCTGACACAGCTTATGACTGCAGCCAGCACCACAACACAAAATCAGCTTTAGATGTATATATTTTTCTTTTATTTTTTGAGACAGAGTCTCAATGTATCACCGTTGGTAGAGTGCTATGACATCACAGCTCACAACAACCTCAAACTCTTGGACTTAAGCGATTCTCCTGCCTCAGCCTCCCAGGTAGCTGGGACTAAAGGCACCCCCCAAACACCCAGTTTTTTTTGTTTGTTTGTTTCGTTTTTTGCAGTTTTTGGACAGAGCCAGGTTTGAATCTGCCACCTCTGGCATATGGGACCAGTGCCCTACTCCTTGAGCCACAGGTGCCCCCCCGACACCCAATTTTTTTGTGTGTGGTTGTCATTGTTGTTTGGCAGGCCCTGGGCCAGATTTGAACCCACCAGCCACTGAGCTCAAGTTCCAAGCCTATTTTAGTTAATTAACTAATTAATTTATTTATTTGAGACAGAGTCTCAAGCTGTTGCCCTGGGTAGAGTGCCATGGCAGCATAGCTCAGAGCAACCTCCAACTCCTGGGCTCAAGTGATTCTCCTGCCTCTGCCTCCCAAGTAGCTGTGACTACAGGCGCCCTCCACAACACCTGGCTATTTTTTGGTTGCTGCCATCATTGTTTGGTGGGCCGGGCTGGATTGGAACCGTCAGCTCAGGTGTATGTGGCTGGCACCTTGGCTGCTTGAGCCACAGGCGCTGAGCCACAACCTCCAACTCTTGGGCTCAAGTAATCCTCTTGCCTCAGTTTTTCTATTTTAGTAGACAAGGGGGTCTTGCTTTTGCTTAGGCTTGTCTGGAACTGCTGAGTTCAGGCTGTCCACCCTCCTTGACCTCCCAGAGTGCTAGGATTATAGACGTGAGCCACCCCATCTGGCCAAATCAGCTCTATTTTATAGTATCTCAGCAAGGTTATAGGGAAGTAGAATGGACAAAAGACATATTTTTGGTCTTACAATATGAGTGGAAAATGTAAATAACTTTATCAAAAACAGATCATCCTGTTAATGGTTTCTACTTAACTTCATTAACATATGTCAAAAGGTAAAAAGGGAAAGATCTCAAGGATTTCTGCAGAGGTTTTAAAGATTAACTAGACAGGTTCACGCCTGTGGCTCAAGCAGCTAAGGTGCCAGCCACATACACCTAAGGTGGCAGGTTCGAATCCAGCCTGGACCCGCCAAACAATAATGGCTACAACCAAAAAATAGCCAGGCGTTGTGGCAGGCGCCTGTGGTCCCAGCTACTTGGGAGGCCCTGGCAGGAGACTCACTTGAGCCCAGGAGTTGGAGGTTGCTGTGAGCAGTGAAGCCATAGCACTCTACCCAGGGTGACAGTTGGAGGCTCTGTCTCAAAAAAAAAAAAAAAATTAACTAGACAAAGAAAGAGTTATTGGTAGAGGGAGTATGAAGAAAGGAATGTTGTTTTGTGAAAGGAAAGTAATTGGGGGGGGGAGGTCATTCTCTGAATGTCCCCCAGGTGCTGCCCCACAGCCTGCTCTCCACACCTCTCTGCCTGAACCCACAACTGAGCCACGTGGAGACATTTCAATACTTCCTCATCTCAGTGAGGACACTGGACAACCATGCACTGGGGGTTTGGGGGCCTCAGAACAGACTCGGGATCCACAGTGATCTCACAGGGTTGAGGTGCATGTATTCTGCTTACTTGCTGGTGAAAACCATAGAGTTGGACCTCTCCTGGAACTACCTCTTAGGCTTCCACCCCCACAGGGTCCTGGCTCTAGGGTTCCTCAATAACTTCTGCACAGAGGACAACTGGCTTCTCCCACCTCTTCACTGGTCTCGGGAGGCACTTGCCCACGCTATCCTGTTGGTCCCACCTTCCTCTTTTCCAGGATTACATCTTGTTAAGTGGTGAGGAGGAGAACACCCCCTGCTGTCACCTCCCACTGTACCCTCCTCCTATCCAGGGGGCCCCAGGTCTACCTTCCCAGTGTCCTTTCCCATATACTCTCCAAAACCCAGGCATTAGGACCCCCAGCTTCTGCCCTCCCCCCAGGTTTGGTCTGACAAGGCCAGCGATTCCTATCTGCTGGCCACGCCTGGAGGCGACCAGGTGACAGTCCTGGCCATGGGAGGGCCCCTGGAGTCGCTGGATGTAAAAGCTGGAGCGCTAAGCTTGAGGATTCGGAATCGGAAGATATTCGTGAAGCTGGCGCAGGAGCAAGGGTGAGGCACTGGCTGGCGGCAGGACAGGGGAAAGGCGCGATGCCCCAGGGCCAGGAGTAAGCTTGCCCTGTCTTCTCCCTAGGGAGAACGAGCTCTTCAGCGTCTGGCTAGTGGTCGCGGAGGGTGCAGGAAGCCGGGCAGCCGCTCCTGAGCTTGGCGCTGCCGCTGTTCCACCGCCGCCTGGGCCTGCTGCTGCCCTTCGTGCACTTGTCCGCACTGTGGGTTAGCCCCGGCCCGGCCCTCTGGCGCTGTCGGTCCCTGGCCACGCCGCCCCTGCCCTGAACTCTGTCCCAGTGATCGTCACAAGCGGACAGTCTTGTGGGACTTGTTGGGAATCTCAGACACCAGCCCCCGAGCCCCCCGTTCCGCTCGCAGTGGGGGCCGCGATTCCCGTGCGGCGAAGCCCGCGGCCCAGCCAGGCGCAGGTAGATGCGCTGCACGCGCTCTGAGTGGAGCGACTCAGACAGCTGTTCCAGGAGCACAAGGCGTGCCCAGAGGCACCTAATTCTCACACAGGCACCCCGCAGGTGCCCCGCCCCAACTGTCCCCTTCGCGGCTGACGGAGTGAAATTAAAGGTGGGAAACCAACCAGAGGCGTTTGTATATTTGTGCACTGTGGGGGGAGTTCCCGGGGGCTCGGTAGGGGCCGCAGAGCCCGTATCATTGGGTCCTACGTGGCTTTGACATTCTGAGAGACATGCCAGCAGGTGGGGGGCATGTCAGGGCCCAGCCCAGCCACACTGGAGTGCCAACGGTCTCTGTTGGGTTCCTGTCCTCTGCCAGCGCGGTAGATCCCCCGTGCCAGCTGGACTTCTGTCCACTCCCTCAGGCACCGCCTCTCACACACCCTTCACCACTTCCCCGCCCCACCCAACCTGTCCAGACCTACAGACTGAGGAAGTTCAAAGATCAGTCTGAGAAGGAGCCTGGGGATCCAGTCTGAGAAGGATCTGGAACTCCAGATCCTCACATTCGCACACCTGGACACTTAGACCCCAGAAGACACCGCAAGGTTCTGGGAGGCCATCTGCAACTCTGCCAGGTCCCAAGAGCTGGCCTTCTCCAGCGAGGAAGTGTTCCCAAGCTCTTACCCAAGCTCTTACCCAAACCTTCACTGGAGTCCTGCTGGCAGAGGGGAGCTACTAGGATGGACGTCTCCACAGCCTTACCAACCTCTGCCGCCTCGAAAACCCCACAGAAGCAGCATCTAGAAACAATGAGCGCCTACCAGTTTGTGCTCACTTTCCTCTTCATGGGTGAGAAGGGACAGGAGTAGGTGCCTGGGATCTGCCAGGGGTGGGGGGGCCTGGGGAGGTAGGGCCTGGAGATGGGGAAGGGCCTCGAGGGAGGATGGTTGGCCTGCAGGGCTATGGGACCCCAGGAAGAGAGCCAGAGGGGATGGCGGCATGTTCAATGGGGGCCAAAGGGAGGAGAGCAGCTGGATGGAATGGCTGAGTTTCAAAAGCAAACTCATTATTTTCTCATCTTTCCCCAGGTCCTTTCTTTTCTTTTCTTGTCATCTTCCTCCTCTTCACCTCACTCTGGTCACTCTCTGTTCTCTACTTGGTGTGGCTCTACCTAGACTGGGACACACCTAAGCAAGGTGAGCCTGGACAGGGGCCCAGGTAATGAGAAATGCCGGGCGGGGCAGGGGCAGTTACCTCCAGGGATTCTCCCACTTTTATCTCTTTGCCCTCAGGTGGAAGACGTTCTAAGTGGTTGAGGAACTGGACAATTTGGAAGCTCCTGAGGGATTATTTTCCAATCAAGGTGACAGTCCACTCCAGACAGACTGCTCTTTCCCATCTCCCACATCGCTCCCCCTTCCCTATGGAGGATCCTGAGCACCTAAGCTCAGGCAGTGGACAATGGTGGATGGTGTCCAAGAGAGGGCCCTTGATCCCATTCTAGGACCTAGAACTCTGTAGGGTGCAGGGCAAGTCTTTTCAGCTCATGTCTCACCTTCTCTGCCTCCTTCCCTGCATCTGGCCCATCACCCTGAAGCTGGTGAAGACAGTAGAGCTGCCCCCTGACAAGAACTACATTCTGGGTGCTCACCCACATGGGATCATGTGCACCGGGATCTTCTGTAATTTTGCCACGGAGGCCAATGGCTTCTCCCAACACTTCCCAGGGATTCAGCCCTGGTTTGCTGGGCTGTCTAGCCTCTTCTGCCTTCCAGTCTACCGAGACTACATCATGTGTGCTGGTGAGCCTCAGATTGGATGGGAAGGGGCAAGCCCTGGCCAGGGTGATCCCTGTGCACACTCTGAGCCCGACCCTCTGCCCCACAGTGCAGGCTCACAACAGATATCACTGAGTTGCTTCACTGTTGGGGCTCACTGACATGGGGATTGGAAGGGCCCATCTGCCCTATACAAATGGGTGGATGAGAGGCCAAGGGCTCATAGAGGGAATGATGACTGCTCCTCACCTACTCATGCCTGCAGGAGCATGTCCTGTCAGCCAACAGAGCCTAGACTTTATCCTGGCCCAGCCCCAGCTTGGGCAGGCCGTGGTCATCGTGGTTGGAGGTGCTCAGGAGGCCCTGCATTCGGTCCCAGGGGAGCACTGTCTCATACTCCGGAAACGCAAGGGCTTCGTGCGCCTGGCACTGAGGCACGGGTGAGTGGGCATGTAGTGTTTACTGGCTGGAACTCCTCAGCTCACCTGGAATTCTCCCTTCTCCTTGGGTCTGCACTGTCTCTCAGTCCCTAGACATCTGGGTCCCTATAGGGGAGACCAGAGCCAAGTGTTATGCCCTATACATGGAGGCTCACAGCAGCCTCAGTGCCTTGTTCTGTGCCAAGCACTGTGCCCTCATTACCCAGCTCTCTCCCTCTCAAGCAAGGCAGAGGCAGGAGCATAGAATAGATGGCAAGGCCCTTGGGCTTAAAAGCTCTGGATTCATTTGCTGACTTACCTCAAAAGCAAGATCTTGGACTTGTTTCTTTACCTGTGAAGAGGCTAATACCAGCTAGCCACAATGTTGTAGTGACATAAACTAAATGAGAAAGTGAATAAGTGAAGGCCCACTACACAATTGTTTCTCAAGAAATGTGAGTCTCAGCTTGGCACCTGTACCTCAAGCAGCTAAGGTGCCAGCCACATACACCAGAGCTGGTGGGTTTGAATTCAGCCCGGGCCCACCAAACAACTTTAAGTTACAACTTAAAAATAGCTGGGCATTGTAGCCAATGCCTATAGTCCCAGCTACTCAGTCCCAGGCTGAGGCAAGAGAATCGCTTAAGCCCCAGGAGTTTGAGGTTGCTGTGAGCTATAATGCCATGGAACCCTACCCAGGGCGACTCTGTCTCAAAAAAAAAAAAAAAAGAAAGAAAGAAAAGAAAAGAAATGTGAGTCTCAGCTGGGTAAATGGCTCACTCTTGTAATCCTTCCACTCTGGGAGGCCGAGGCAGGCAGATTGCTTGAGGTCAGGAGTTCGAGATCATCCTGAGCAAGAGTGAGACCTAGTCTCTACTAAAAATAGAAAAATTAGCCAGGTGTTGAGGGTTGAGGTGGGTGCCAGCTACTTGGGAAGCTGAGGCAAGAGGATCACTCAAGCCCAAGAGTTTGATGATGCCACGGCACTCTACCCAGGGTGACAGAGTGAGACTGTAGAAGAAAGAAAGAGAGAGAGAGAGAAAGGAAGGAAGGAAGGAAGAAAGGTTGAGTCTCTCATTCTAGATCTTTCTTTGTAGCCATAGTCATATGCTTTGAAAGGCCCTAGGAAATGGCCTCATGAGGTATGGGGAGGGACTTGAAGCCCCCTGAGGAGCCCATCTTGGGGTGATCCAGCAGCTTGAGCACCCCCTTCCCTCTTTCTCCCCCTTCCCAGAGCCTCCCTGGTGCCTGTGTACTCCTTTGGGGAGAATGACATCTTCAGACTGAAGGCTTTTGCCACTGGCTCCTGGCAGAATCGGTGCCAGATAGCCTTCAAAAAGCTCATGGGCTTTTCTCCTTGCATCTTCTGGGGCCGCAGTCTCTTCTTGACCAACTCCTGGGGACTGTTGCCCTTTTCTGTGCCCATCACCACTGTGGGTAAGTGCCCATTTAAGGGGGGGAAGGCTGCCAGTGGCTTGTGGACAGCAGGGTCCTCTCACTCACCTGTACCCCCTCCCCCTGCAGTGGGCCGCCCCATCCCTGTGCCTCAGCGCTCTCATCCCACCACAGAAGAAGTTGACCACTATCACACACTCTACATAAAGGCTCTGCAGCAACTCTTCGAGGAGCACAAGGAAAGCTGTGGTGTCCCTGCTTCTACCTGCCTCACTGTCATCTAGGTCTGGTGGTCTGGCCTAGGCTGCCTGCTGAGCTCCTGAGCCCCTGACCTGAGACACTGAGATCTTCACATACTGCTGTGCTCATCCCTCCCATAAAAGCAAGTTCTGGGCTCGGCGCCTGTGGCTCAAGTGGCTAAGGCACCAGCCACATACAACTAAGGTGGCGGGTTCGAATCCAGCCCGAGCCTGCCAAACAACAATGATGGCTGCAACCGAAAAAAAAAATAGCCAGGCGTTGTGGCGGGTGCCTGTGGTCCCAGCTACTTGGGAGGCTGAGGCAGGAGACTCACTTGAGCCCAGGAGTTGGAGGTTG
>NW_003852472.1:132486-137103 GCF_000181295.1 Otolemur garnettii | reverse complement strand
GGGGCTGAGAGCAAAAGCTGGGCTGGATCAAGGGCACTTAACAGAAGGAGGGATGCAATGATCTTCAGTGTAGAAACAAAAGAGTTATGTGCACAGCTTGCTCTGCACACCTTCCCCATCCTTTCTCTCTTTAGGGCTAGAAAGATTCACTGAAATAAGGATTTATTTACCAGGATTAAGATGTACTGCAAACCCAGCATTTTGCTCAGTGCCATGGACTGTTGTGAAGATTAAGTAAATTAAAATTTAAGGGTTTAGGCTCAGTGCCTGTAGCACAGTGGTTACAGCACCACCAACAAACATTAAGGCAGGCTAAACAACAGTGACAACTGCAACAAAAAATAGCCTGGCCTGGTGGCGGGTGCCTGTGGTCCCAGGTACTTGGGAGGCTGAGATAAGAGAATCGCTTAAGCTCAAGAGTTTGAGGTTGCTGTGAGCTGTGATGCCAAAGCACTCTACCTAGGGTGACATAGTGAGACTGTCTCAAAAAAAAAAAAAAAGATTTAAGGGTTTAGGGGCCAGGCATGGGGGCTCATGCCTGTAATCCTAGCATCCTGGGAGGCCAGGAGGCTGGAGGGTCACTTGAGCCAGGAGTTAGAGATCAGCCTAAGCAAGAGTGAGACCCCCATCTCTACAAAAAATAGAAAAATTAGCTGGGTGTTGTGGTGGGTGCCTGTATTGCCAGCTCCTTAGGAGCCTGAGGCAGGATGATTGCTCGAGCCCAGAAGCCTGAGGTTGCTGTGAGGTATGATGGCACTGCCCTTTAGCAGAGGTGACAGAGCAAGACCTTGTCTCAAAAGAATTAAGAAAGAAAAAAATGTATTCCATGTAAGAATTTTCTACCTGGCACAGTGGCTCATGCCTATAATCCTAGTACTCTGGGAGGCCCAGGCAGGTGGATTGCCTGAGCTCATGAGTTCAAGACCAGCCTGAGCTAGAGGGAGACCTCATCTCTAAAAATAGCCAGGCGTTGTGACAGGCACCTGTAGTCCCAGCTACTTTGGAGGCTGAGGCAAGAGGATTGCTTGAACCCAAGAGTTTGAGGTTGCTGTGAGCTAAGACACCACGGCACTCTACCAGGGGTGACCAAGTGAGACTGCCTCAAAAAAGAAAGAAAAAGAAAAGAAAAAGAATTTTCCCTTGTCCTTAGATGAAGATCTAGGCAATCCTATGATGTATCTGGGTTATTCTCAAGTACTAAGTTCTATATTTGCTTTAGGTTGGTGTGTAGGATATTTAGTCTGGGTGGAAAGCAACACTGCAGGCTTTATCCAAGGATGGGAATTTCCCCCTTGCTGGCAGGGATGGCTGCCTGTGAGCAGCTACTTACTTGGCTGGGCGAGGCAGTTGGGAAAGGTGGACTGTGAAAGGGTAGGGTTGACCTCCTCCTCACTCCTCCCTTACTAGCTGCTGTCACTGAACTCTTTGGGCTTGGATTGTCAGGCAGAGATGGAGGAAGAGCACCAAGTTCTAGCTTGACCAGACTGTCATGAGACAGTTGTGTTCTCTGGGCCTTCAGATTGCCAAAGCTGATCTCTTTTCTTTATGGGGACATTCACAGATCCCGTGGAGATTTCTCAGTAAGGTCCTTTTGGCAGCTCCTCAGCTTCCTCTGCCTCATCATCTGTCCTTGGTCTTCTGCCCATGCTCTTAACATAGGTCTTCCCTGTGGGGATCCCATTATTCTTCTAGGCTGGGAGGGATGGAAAAAAACCCAGCTCCAGCCTTGAGTACACGTGGCCTAGAGATTCTTGGAGTTCAGGCCAGCCCCATTGTAGCCACTTGTCTTTCCTTCTTTCCTGCCATGGGGACAGCCAGCTAGACATAATTTTATTTTTCTTTTGTCCCAGATCCATTTTTTTTTTTTTTTGGAGACAGTCTCAAACTATCACCCTCAGCAGAGTGCCATGGGTTGTAGTTCACACAGTCGTGGGTCTCCATTTTTGTTTTTTTGTTTTTTTTTTACAGACAAGTCTCACTTTGTTGCCCTCGGTAGTGTGCTGTGGCATCACACCTCACAGCAACCTCCAGCTCTTGGGCTTAGGTGATTCTCTTGCCTCAGCCTCCCAAGTAGCTGGGACTACAGGTGTCCACCACAATGCCCGGCTATTTTTTTGTGTCAGTTTGGCTGGGGGCCGGGTTCGAAACCATTAACCTTGGTATATTGGGCTGGCCCCTTACCCACTGAGCCACAGGTGCCACCCTGCTTCAGTTTTTCTAATTTTATTATTTTTTTTTGAGACAGAGTCTCACTTTGTCACCCTCAGTAGAGTGCTGTGTCATCATAGCTCACAGCAACCTCAAACTCTTGGCTTCAAGTGAATTTTATTTTTTTTGCAGTTTTTGGCGGGGGCTGGGTTTGAACTCACCATCTCCGGTATATGGGGCTGGTGCCCTACTCCCTGAGCCACAGGTGCTGCCCTTTAAGTGATTCTCTTGTCTCAGCCTTCTGAGTAGCTAGGACTACAGGTACTCCTCACAATGCCCAGCTATTTTTTTAGAGACGAGGTCTTCCTCTTTTGTTTGTTTGTTTGTTTTATTTTTTTGAGACAGAGCCTCAAGCTGTCGCCCTGGGTAGAGTGCTGTGACATCACAGCTCACAGCAACCTCCAACTCCTGGGCTCAAGCGATTCTCCTGCCTCCGCCTCCCAGGTAGCTGGGACTACAGGCGTCCACCACACCTAGCTATTTTTTGGTTGCAGCTGTCGTTGTTTGGTGGGCCTAGGCTGGATTCGAACCCACCAGCTCAGGTGTATGTGGCTGGGTCCTTAGCCGCTTGAGCCACAGGCGCCAAGCTGAGGTCTTGCTCTTTTTCAGGCTGGTCTTGAACTTGTGAGCTCAGGCAATCCAACTGCCTGAGTGCTAGGGCCTTCCAGAGTGCTAGGATTACAGGTGTGAGCCACCTCGCCCAGCCTTGTCACTGATCTTGTTAAGGGAAACCTTGGCCTTTGGGGCTCACAGACTGTCTCTCTTTCATCTCCAAACTCTGATCCTTGCTGTAGGCAAGGGGCTTGAGAGTCACTTCTCAACCATTTGCCTTGAATGTGTTTCATGTAGTCTGGCCTGGCCCCTTTGGGGATGCAAGGCCTATTTATTACACCTCATTACATCAGCTTGGTGCAAACTTCAATGTTAGCATCTTGAATGTTTTTCTCTGGTTCTTTCCCTAAGGGGCAAGGGTACCAACTTCAAGTGAAGAAGTAGCCACCAAGGGCTTTGGGGATTAGATCCCTCTGGACCTTCCTCCAGGGCCCAGACCCTCCTCCTTGACCTGCAAGTGGTGGTTACTTTCTCTGGGGAGATGGCAGTGGGGTAGGTGAGGAATGGGACCTTGGAGTGGGACTGGGGGCAGCTAAAAGGGGCTTTATCCCCCATCAGGCCTCTGTCTGCAATCCAAGTCATGGATGCAAGGCTTGAATGGAGAGAGGGTTCCAGAAGCCAGGATTGTCCAGTGGAGGAAATGGCTTGGTGCAGGAGGCAGAGTTATGCTCCAGTGCCTGCAAAGCCAGTTGGGTTAGCTTATCAGGAAAGGGTTCAGGTCTGAACAGAGTGGAGAGGAAGAAAGGGGAGGAAGAGGGCGGTGCCTGTGGCTCAGTGAGTAGGGCGCTGGCCCCATATACTGAGGTTGATGGGTTTGAACCCGGCCCCAGCCAAACTGCAACCAAAAAAATAGCCAGGCGTTGTGGTGAGCATCTGTAGTCCCAGCTGCTTGGGAGGCTGAGGCAAGAGAATCACCTCCTGGGTGGGAGAGAGGTAGGGATGTGATGTGATAAGGAAAAGGTGTTCGAATATCGTTGAGGGCTAGAAAGACTGTCCAGGGGCTGAGCGGTTTGGAATGACCACCGGAGGATCACAGGTGTGGCTCCCACAGTCTGAGCCCCCTCCTGGGTCCACTTTAGCTGATGAGCACCACTTCCCCGTTGGTCATACTAGTTTGGCATCCTTCCTGTCCACTGTGACAGGTTTGTCTGTGGCCTGTCCCCACAAGGACAGCCTTTTGAAAATGTGATCCTCTCCAGGAAGCGAGCCCCAACTAGGAGGAGGTGTCAAGAACCTTGCCCTGCCTCCCAGACATCCCTGAGCCACCCCAAGCTTCCTCTGTATCCCAGCCTAACTGAGAATGACATCCCTCTGGTCCCTATCTCCTCCTGTCATCTGTTTTTCTGGCCCTACCTTGTCAGGCAGCCATGTTGGGTACAACTTGGTGTATAGGGCTGGGGCCCAGATGGAGAATAGTTAGGTGCCAGGTCTTTGCTGCACACCTTCCACTAGTCTCCCTACACCCCAGGCTACAATGTCTACACTGGGGTAGAGCCTGCTGGGCTGAGATGCCAAACATGACCCTGAGAGAGGCCCTCTGAGGAGGAGAGCAGGAACAAAGTGCTCCTCACCCAGCCAATGCTGGGCAGGGTCATAGTCAACCAGGCCATTGGGCTGAGCTGACTAATACATCACTCTGATCTTTGCTTCTGTTATCACATGGGGTTCCTCCAGGTGTGTCTGCCTCCAGATTTCTCTCTTCTTTCTCAAGCAGTCTTCCTACACTGGCTTCTCAAATGCTGGGATTACAGGTGTGAGCCATCATACCTGGCCCACTTCCCTTTTCTTTCTTTCTTT
>NW_003852472.1:130130-131942 GCF_000181295.1 Otolemur garnettii | reverse complement strand
GGTGGCTGGCGCCTTAGCTGGTTGAGCTATAGGCGCCGAGCCAACATTTCCCTTTTCTTAGAATAAGACACTGGTGACATTGGCTTACGGCCTACCTTAATTAAACATGACCTCATTAACTTGATAACATTTGCAAAGACTATTTCCAAATAACATCACGTTAACAGGTCCTGTGGGTTAGAATTTCAACATCTTTTGGGGGAATATATTGCAGTCCATTACAAGCGCTTTTTTCTAATTCACACACAGGTACCGTTTGCATGTACCTGTGGCCTGCACCCAGCCAGAGGTGCTCTTGGGTAATTTAGAACACGAGTGCTCCACAATGGATGGTAGCGAACGTCCCCTCATAGAATCTTCTCTCTAAGGAAATGCAAATGCCAGGCACACAGAGAGCAAGTGAATCACTAGTCTGGACTGTCCTAAAGGGTAATTTGGGTATTTTCAAGAGGCCTGGGCCCCAAAGTCCAAGGCTGTTAAAGAGCTTCCCTGTACCATCTCACCTCTGATGTAGCTAGATAAAAAGCCCCAACACGATATGATTTCTCCTTGTAGTCTGAGAGAATCTGATTTATAAATATGCGTACTAAAGAAGCGTTATGAGCTCAGCTTATCACCCCTTTCAGGGTTTATTCTTCCCTGCCATTCTCCATGTTGTCACCAGAGGGCTGTCTCTACTCAAAAGGCAAATCTGTCCCTCTCGGGCCTAAAATCTTCCCAGAGCTGGCCAGCCCCTGCCTACAGGATGGGTCCAAGGTGGTGCAGCCCTACCCACTTCTTGTATCTGCAAAGCAGAATGTTTCTCAGCCCTGGGTTTTGCTCAGGCTTTCGCCTCCTGCCTGAGAGATCCAGTTCCTTTTCATCATCTGGAAGGGAATTTAAAGACTCAGTTCAATCTTGGCACCTGTAACTCAGCGGCTAGGGTGCCAGCCACATATACTGTAGCTGGTGGGTTGTAATCCAGCCTGGGCCTGCCAAACAACAATGACAACTACAACCAAAAAATAGCTGGGCATTGTGGCGGGTGCCTGTAGTCCCAGCTACTTGGGAGGCTAAGGCAAGAGAATCTCTTAAGCCCAAGAGTTTGAGGTTGCTGTGAGCTATGACATCACAGCACTCTACCCAGGGTGATGAAGTGAGAATCTGTCTCCCTGAGGCATAGTTTATAAAGGAAAGGCAAGATAAATGTTTAAATGGTTTTTTATTAGTTTACAAAATAATGAGCTGGTTGCGATCACTCCCCTGTCTCCTCCCTTTCACTGTGCTTAGTTTGGTGGTAGGAAAAGAAGTAAGAATGATTCCTGCTGGATAATGGAAGTGTTTGTTCATCTCTAGTCCTCCCCAACATGCCTCAGGGAAATTATAGTAGAGAAGGACAAGTTTTCCCTCATAGAAGTATTCTAGCTAATAAATAAAAACAGAACAACAGATTGGGCATAATGGCTCATGCGTATAATCCTAGCACTTTGGGAGGCCAAGGCAGGAGCATTGCTTGAGACCAGGAGTTAGAGACCAGCCTCAGCAAGAGACTCTGTCTCTGGCAGCACCCACAGCTCAGTGGGCAGGGCACCAGCCACACACACCAGGGCTGGTGAGTTCAAACCTGGCCCAAGCCAACTAAAAAACAATGACAACTGCAACAACAACAACAAAATAGCTAGGCATTGTGGTGGGAGCCTGTAGTCCCAGCTACTTGGGAGGCTGAGGCAAGAGAATTGCTTGAGCCCAAGAGTTTGAGGTTTCTGTGAGCTGTGATGCCACAGCACTCTACCCAGGATGATAGTTTGAGACTGTCTCAAAAAAAAAAAAAAA
>NW_003852472.1:127508-130110 GCF_000181295.1 Otolemur garnettii | reverse complement strand
TATGAGAAATAGAAAAATTAGCTGGTGTGGTAGTGCATGCCTGTGTTCTCAGCTATTCAGGAGGCTGAGGCAGAAGAATCACTTGAGACCAGGATCTTGAGGTTGCAGTGAGCTATGATACCACTGCACTCTAGCCTGGGCACAGATCAAGACCCTATCTCAAGCAAATAAACTAAAAACAGAATGAAACAAGAATATCACCATTTTTTAACCCCTAGTAAATGACTACATTTAGATCTTGAATATCAATGCCTGATAAGATTCCAACACAACCAGATTTGGGCCTCTGAATAGAAGAATACAATACCATGTATGAAAATCTTTCCCAAAAAGCGGAGGCTAACTCTTAGCAAGAAATGTAATGTGAGCCACATGTATAATTTAAACTTTTCTAGTACTAACTACTTTTTAAAAAGTAAAAAGAAACAGGTGGAATTAATTTTAATAATATGCTTTTTTTGGAGACAGAGTCTCACTTTGTCACCCTTGGTAAAGTGCCATGGCATCACAGCTTACAGCAACCTCCAACTCTTCAGCTTAAGTGATCCTCCTGCCTCGATCTCCTGAGTAGCTGGGACTACAGACACTTACCACCACAACACCTGGCTATTTTTAGAGATGGGGGGGTCTCACTCTGGCTTAGGATGGTCTTAAACTTGTGAACTCAATCATTCCACCTGGCTCAGCCTCCCAGAGTGCTAAGATTTCAGGAATGAGCCACCTGTAATGTGCCCAGCCTAATTTTATGCTTTATTTAGCCCAATATATCCAAAATATCATCTTATTAGGCCATCAATATGTAAATAGGAATGAGATATTTTACCTTCTTTGTGGGGGGACTAAATCTTTGAAATCTAGATTGTATCTTGCATTGGCAACATATTTCAATTTAAAGCAGTTGTTTTCAGCCTTTTTTATCTCACAGCACACTTGAACCTACAGTTAAACTTCTGTGGCACACTTAAATTATGTTGATCCAAAACAAGAGTTAAAAAAAGGAATATAGTTACTGTGCTTCGAACTTTGTTTCACTTTGTCACCCTCCATAGAGTGCCATGGCATCTCAGCTCCCAGCAACCCAGCAAGGCCTGTCTGTTCAGATTCTTCTTGGCCTCTCTGTGCAGTAGCCTGTCTGTGGGTAGCTTACAGACAAAATTTATTTCTAATAATTCTGGAATCTCGTAGGTCCAAGATCAATCCCTTCTAAGGGATTTCAACTTTCCGTGCCCTCCTCAGGTATGCTACTCTCCAGAAGCTCTCCGCACCTAGTCCTCTTGGGCCTTTTATGGAGACAACATTGGATTGGCAGGATTGAACCATGGGTGGTCATGTTGAAATATGATTGAACACAAAGGGTACAATCTAACACTTAAAGAATGACTGGGGAAACCCAGTAAGGCCTGTCTGTTCAGATTCTTCTTCACCTCTACGTGCAGCATTCCTTCCTCCCAGGCATGTGGCAAGACACTTGAAATGGGGGTCTTCTGACTGCAATCAGAGAAGTAGGTCAGAGAATTTCTTTATGGCCACTTCCAAGACAGAAAGGCAGGGGAAGATTAGAGTGTATTTTTAGTTTCTAGGGCCTGCCTTAGGGAGAAAAGGAAGCGACTGAGAAGAGGGCAAGAGGTCACGGAGAGAGAGCCACTGTTTTCTGAAGCCTGTTTCTGAGCCCTAAAGCAACCTAACATTGTAACAAAAGACTGTCTTTCACTTTCGCTGCTTTGAAGCTATTCTAAAGTTGCTTCAGGAACCAAGGACAAAAGGCCAAATATAATCACAAAAGATATTTTTATTGTTTTAGTCATTTAGGAAATAATAAGGATTGCCATATAGGAATTGTATTAAGATGGAACCATGGGTGAAAAAAATATATACGTATATTTCTTATTATCATAGTGCCCTTATAAAGACACTGGAGAAGGACCCTTCTACCCTTCCTGCATGTGAAGTTAGAGTGAGAAGACAGCTGTCTGTGAAGAAGGGGGGCCTCACCAATTCTGCTGATGCCTCGATCTTGGACCTACAAGATTCCAGAATCACGGGTGGCACTGTAGGTCAGCGGGTAGGGCGCCAATTACATACACTGAGGCTGTGGAGTTCTAACCCAACCCGAGTCAGCTAAAATCAACAATCACAGCTGCAACAAAAAATAGCCGGGCATTGTGGTGGGCACCTGTAGTCCCAGCTACTTGGGAGGCTGAGGCAAGAAAATCTCTTAAGCCTAAGAGTTTGAGGTTGCTTTGACTCCACAGAACTCTACTCAGGGTGACAAAGGGAGACTGTCTCGAAAAAAAAATTAAAAAATAAAAAAGGCTCACTGCCTGTAGCTCAGCGGCTAGGGCACCAGCCACATAAAGCAGAGCTGATGAGTTTGAATCCAGCCTGGCCTACCAAACAACAACAGCTACAACTGAAATATAGCCTGCCTGCCTGCCAGGTTGTGGCAGGCACCTGTAGTCCCAGTTACTTGGGAAGCTGAGGCAAGAGAATAGCTTAAGCCCAAGAGTTTGAGGTTGCTGTGAGCCGTGATACCACAGCACACTCTACTGAGGGTGACATTGTGAGACTCTGTCTCAAAAATAAATAAGTGGGCCCGGCGCCT
>NW_003852472.1:91804-127069 GCF_000181295.1 Otolemur garnettii | reverse complement strand
GCCACAATGCCTGGCTATTTTTTTGTTGCAGTTAGGCCAAGGCTGGGTTTGAACCCGCCACCCTTGGTATATAGGGCCGTTGCCCTACTCACTGAGCTACAGGCACTGCCCAAGAAATAATTTCTGAAAGAAGTCCACCTATCTTCACCTGCATCCTTTATAACATCATTTATAATAAACCAGTAAATGTGTTTCCTGGAGTTTTGTGAGCCACTCTAGCAAATTAATGGAACCTAAGTGGCGTAGTGGTGTTACTGGATGAAGAGGGTCCAGCCACCTGTCACTGTCAGCCAATATGCAGAGACAGGAATAAGTTCACCAAACTTTGTCAGAAGGCCGGTATTCTGGAGAACAGTGAAAGCAGCCTCTCTAAGACTGTTCTGTTCTTTTATTTCTAAAATTACAGTCTTACATATAAAAGTTCAAAGTAAAGAGCATACCAACCCTATTTTAAATAATAATCAGCATAACTCAATAACCTATTACAACATTAATTTAAAAGTTAATTTCTTAAATCAATCCACTTGAACCACTCCAGATAGACATCTTTGGGGTGGGAGTTAAATTCACAAAACAATAAAAAATAACAGACAAAAGATAAAGGTCACTTAAGACCTAAACAGACCAGGCTCAGCACCCGTAGCACAGTAGTTACAGCACCAGCTGAGGCTGGTGATTCAAACCTAGCCCGGTAAAGCTAAACAATAATAACTACAACAACAACAAAAATAGCTGGGCATTGTGGCCGGCGCCTGTAATACCAGCTACTTGGGAGGCTGAGGCAAGAGAATCACTTACGCCCAAGAGTTTGGGGTTGCTGTGAGCTGTGACGCTGTGATGCCATGGCACTCTACCAAGGGCGACATAGTGAGACTCTGTCTCAAAAAAAAAAAAAAAAGACCTAAACAGACCAGACTATCTATATCATGTTGGCCCTAGCATGAATGACTCCATCTTACTCGAGCAATCTGTGCTTTCAGTGGGAATCCTGATTTATAGTCAGTTGTTCAGAAGCACAGTGTGAAACAATCTGGAGCTTAGAATTGGCACTGAAAGTGGAGGACAATCTTGGGGACTGAGCCCTGGACCTGTGGGATCTGACACTATCTCCAGGTAGACTGTATCAGAATTGGACTGAGTAGGAGGACACCTGGTTGGTGTCTGCAGCAGAACTCATTGCTTGCTTGGTGTATATGAGAAAACCCCCATCCTTTCAGTAACAAAAATCTTCTGTGTTGATTGTTATGGTGTGAGAGCAGAGGAAAATCAGTTTTTCTTTTTTCCACAAAGGCACTAATCCCATTTATAAGGGCTCTGACCCTGTGACCTAATCACCTCCCACCTCCCTAAATCACCTCCCAATATCATTACCTTGGGAATAAGATTTCAACATGAATTGGGGTGGGGGCCATAAACATTCAAACCAGAGCAATACATACTTAGAGTTTATAAAATTCACAGTTGAAAATGTAGTTTCACAATTGAAAAAGTTGTTCTGAACATTAAGTTTTTCAATAACTGAATCAGTTATCCATTTAAAAAATATAAATTAGTTAAAATTAATTTATGTAGCAAAATTCACAATTGCAAAAATATAGAATCAATCCAAGTGCCCATCAACTGACTAGTAGATAAGGAAATAGCGGTGTAGGCTTAACGCCTATAGCACAGTGGTTATGGCGCCAGCCACATACACCGAGGGTGGTGGGTTCAAACCTGGTCCCGGCCAGCTAAACAACAGTGACAACTGCAACAAAAAAATAGCCAGGTGTTGTGGCGGGCACCTGTAGTCCCAGCTACTTGGGAGGCTGAGGCAAGAGAATCACTTAAGCCCTATAGTTGGAGGTTGCTGTGAGCTGCGATGCCACAGCTCTCTACCGAGGTTGACAGAGTGAGTCTCTGTCTCAAAAAAAAAAAATAGAAAGAAAGAAAGAAAAGAAAAGAAATAGTGGTGTAGGCTCAGGGCCCATAGCTCACTGGGTAGGGCACCAGCCCATACACGGAGGCTGGCAGGTTCAACCTGGCCCAAGCCTACTAAACAACAATGACAACAACAACAACAACAACAAACCCCCAAAAGGTGGGCATTGTGGTGGGCACCTGTAGTCTCAGCTACTTGGGAGGCTGAGGCAAGAGAATTGCTTAAGCCCAAGAGTTTGAGGTTGCTGTGAGCTGTGATGCCATAGCACTCTACCAAGAGCGACATAGTGGGACTCTCAAAAAAACAACAAAAAAAGTAATATGGTATATGTATGAAAAAAATATATATGTATACACACATACATATATACAGCATGAAGTATTACTCAGTGATAAGAAAGAATGAAATAATGTGTTTTGCAGAAACTTGGTTGGAACTGGAGGCCATTATTCTAAATGAAGTAACTCAGGAACAGAAAAATAAACGACACATGTTCTCACTTATAAGTAGGGGCTAAACTACGGCTACACAAGGACATATAGAGTGGTATAATGGACACTGGAGACTTATAAGGGGGGAAAGGGAAGAGGGTGAGGGATGAAAAATCACCTATGGAGTACAATGTACACTGGGTGATGGGTACACTAAAAACCCAGACTTCACCACTATCCTGCTAACAGAATTTCCTGTATAGGTCCTTGGTCTTAGAGATCTGAAGAATGAACAGACCACAGATCAGTGATAAGATAGGATTTATCAGACTGAAAGGAGTATAGAAGGAACAAAAAGCACCAGACTTCTGGCAGAGGGAAAGACCCAAGTGGGAAGTCTCCAGTGGGTCTTTTATCTTGAAAATTACATTTGGCCAGGACTTGGTAGATGGAAGATACCTTTTCAGTGTCCTGTATTAACAAGTGAATCCAGTCCCTCCAGCTCCAAAATTCACTTCAGAAGAGGCCTGGCTTACATGAAATTGCCCAAGTCTAGGAAACTCACATGAAATTGCTCAGACCTAGGAAACTGGGGTCCTTGTCCAGCCCAAAAGAAGGGAATCCTGTATCATTACGATATATATATACAAATTATATGTATATATCATAATGATACAGGATTCTCTTATCTAGTCTAAGTCTATTAAATAGACTGCCTAAGTCTATTGAAATAAAAAAATACAAAACAAAAAAAATGTTTACTTAAGTAAAGAATTTAGTTCCTTGGTTGTACCAGTCACATTTCAGGGCTCCATAGCCACGTATAGCTAGCTAATGGCTACCACCTTGGACATGGAAGTCAATTTCAATTACTGGGCCACAGAACAAGCAGAGAAGAGAGGAACGTGTTAAACAACATCACAAGGAAATAAACAGCAAAATCCAGATGGCAGAAAAAATTACAGGATAAACAATCTCAGTTCTTTTTTTTGAGACAGAATCTCAATGTGTTGCACCAAGCCAGAGTGCTATGGCATTAGCCTAGCTTACAGCAACCCCAAACTCCTGGGTTCAAGGCTTCAGCCTCCTAAGTAGCTGGGACTACAACACCTACCATGATGCCTGGCTAATTTTTCTACTTTTAGTAGAGATGGGGTTTTCCACTTGCTCATCCTGGTCTTAGACTCTTTAGCTCAAGGGATCTCCCTGCCTCAACCTTCCAGAGTGCTAGGATTACAGCAGTGAGCCATTGCACCTGGTCAACAATCTCTTTTCTTCAACAAGTAGGTTACAAAAGGAGAGAGATGGAGGGGAAACCTGTAGATTAAAAGAAACCTGAAATATCAACATTGGTTACCTGTTACTGCATAACAAATTACCCCCAAACCTTGCAGCTTAAAACAGCAAACATTTATTACGGCACAGTTGCTGAAGGTCAAAACTGAAATGAGCTTAGCAGGGGGCATTCTGACCTAGGGTTATGAGGTTGCAGTCAAACTGTTGACTGGGTTTGTCATATCTCAGGGTTCAACTCTGGTTGAAGGATCCATTTCACTCATTAAGTGTTGTGAGGCCCCCATTCTTTAGAGTTCCTTATCTGAGGGGTCTCTCCACAGGGCTATTTGAGTTTTTCAAGACAGGACATGTGACTTCTCCTCCCACTCCAGTCAGAGAGAGACAGAGAGACAGACATAGGAAGGATGCCTAAATAAAAGCTGAAGTCTTTCATTTTAAAAGTAACAGACCAGACCATCACATCTATCTTACACTATTGGTCACATAGACCAACCCTGCTACACCGTGGGGGGAACTGCAGAAGGGTATGAATATAGAAGTCAGGATCATTGGGTCATCTTGGAGGCTGGCTACCCCCATCAACCCCTCCCAGTCTCAATTGAATCCAGATCAAAGAAACAATTTCTTTAAAATGTCACTTAGGGCCAGGGACAGTGGCTCATGCCTGTAATCCTAGCACTCTGGGAGGCTGCAGCAGGAGGATTCTTTGAGCTCAGGTATTCAAGATCAGTCTGAGAGAAAGACCTGTCTCTACTAAAAAAAAAAAAAAAAAAATTAGCTAGGTGTTATGGTGTGCACTTGTAGTCCCAGCTACTTAGGAGGCTGGAGGCAGAAGGATTTCTTTCTTTCTTTCTTTCTTTCTTTGAGTTTTGGCTGGGGCTGGGTTTGAACCCTCCACCTCCAGCATATGGGGCCAGTGACCTACTCCTTTAAGCCACAGGCGCTGCCCTCTTTCTTTCTCTTTTGTTTTTTTGTTGCAGTTTGGCTGGGACTGGGATCGAACCCACCACCCTTGGTATATGGGGCCGGCGCACTACCTATTGAGCCACAGGCACTGCCATGAAGGATTTCTTAAGCCCAGGAGTTTAGGATTGTTGTGAGCTAGGCTGATGCCACCGCACTCTAACCTGGAGCACTGAGTAAATAAAATAAAATAAAGAAGAATAAAATGTCATTTATAAGGTATTTGAACACATGCTTGCTTTTTGATAATATTAAGGAAATATCAATTAGGTTAGGCAGGAAAATGATATCGTAGCTATGCTTTTAAAAAATATTCTTAGTAGGCCAGGTGTGGTGGCTCGTGCCTGTAATTCTAGTACTCTGGGAGGCTGATGTGGGTGGATTGTCTGAGCTCAGGAGTTGGAGACCAGCCAGAACCAGAGCAAGACCTTGTCTTAAAAAAAATAGCTGGGCATTGTGGCGGGCCCCTGTAGTCCCAGCTATGTGGGAGGCTGAGGCAAGAGAATTGCTTAAGCCCAAGAGTTTGAGGTTGCTGTGAGTTGTGACACAATAGCATCCTACCAAGGGTGACATAGTGAGACTCTGTCTCAATAAATAAATAAATAAATAAAATATTAGAGGAGTTGGGAAGGAGCTTGTAGTATGGATGAAACAGTATTAGTCATTAGTTGATAATTTTTGAAGCTAATAAGTTCTCAGGACATCTTGTACTGTTTGCTTTACTTTTGAAATTTTTTTTTTTTTGAGACAGAGCCTCAAGCTATTCCCCTGGGCAGAGTGCCGTAGCATCACAGCTCATAGCAACCTCCAACTCCTAGGCTCAGGAGAGTCTCCTGCCTCCGCCTCCCAAGTAGCTGGGACCACAGGCGCCCGCCACAACGCCCGGCTATTTTTTGGTTGCAGCCGTCATTGTTGTTTGGCAGGCCTGGGCTGGATTCAAACCCACCACCTTAGGTGTATGTGGCTGGTGCCCTAGCCCCTTGAGCAAATTTAATTTGAAATTTTACTTAATTAATTGTTTTAATTAACAGATTAAAAATTGCATACATTTATCATGTATAACTTGATGCTTAGAAATATACATTCTCTCTACTTTTTGTATGTTAAATCTTCTCCAGAATAAAAGGGTGCTTTTTATGGCCATCTAGATGGAGCTACTTGCAGGCAGAAATGGTATTAACCCAGTCTGTAGAAGATGACACTAATGCTTGCTGAATAAATGAACAGATATGGTAGCTAATATTGGGTTTATGTAAACTGTAGAGATAACCTGTTGATTAGAAAAGAAAAGATGTCATATTTCAGGTATGTCTAAACACTGTAGTCACGCTTAACCTTTAGACCTATAACATGACACTGGGCTGCATATTGGTTTGGGGTAGGATACTAGGTGTCTGGTTTTACCTGTATTCAACTAAGTGACTTGAGGTAATAATTTTACTGTCCCCAACTGCAGAAATAGATCAGAGGCATTCATTCATTCATAACCTGCTCACTGAGTGCTTCCTATGTGCCAAGAACTGAACTAAGTACCACACACATAAAGGTAACTATAACATCATTCCTTTTCTGAAGGAGTTCATGGTCAAGTTTAATGGTTTTTCATCTGTCCCTTACCTAATCCCTGAAGTCCCTATAAGTGTTCCCAGAGTTCTGATCATCCTGAGTGCAGAATAAGCAGAGAGGCTTCAGATATGCCTGAACTCTAGTGTACGAACTGTCATGCACCCCATTTGAGAGTTACTATTCCAGTTGGCTAGATGATAATACCTACCCAGAAGTTCAATACCATTAATTGAACTTCTGTGCCAGAAACACTGTGCCAGGCACTTGACATATATTATCTTACGCAATCCTTACTGGAAATCAGGTGTTATGTCGTTTTTCCAGATGAGGAAACATGACTTCATGACTCACCAGTGAGTATGAGGCATCTGCCATACCCTGCCTTCTGGGAGAATCTGGATGATCCCTTTAAGTGCTATAATTCTGAGTAAGTCTTTTAGGCATTCACTGGCTCTGTGACTTTAGGCCAATTACTTAACACTTTGATCTCTGGTCTCCTTTCTTCATCTTCAAAATGAGCTGGTTGTGAAGTTATAATGCAGATGAGGCATTCACCTCAGTGTCTGCAAAGCTTTCACATCTTTTATTTCACTGCTCTTATTTAATTGCAGATGTTCCTTACATAGATAGCCAGAGACAGCCTGGAAAGCCAAGACTTGATTTATAGATTTGGGAATTGCCCAGACAAACAGGGCATTTGATAAGGAATGATTAGACATATGGCAGAGGACTGAGCCACATTCTCACAGCTGGCGAAGGAGAAGAGGGCTCTGAGAGGAGAACTCTCAAAACCACACAACCGGTCACCTGAGATACAGAGGTCTGTGGGTGTGAAGGTTAGAGATGGCTCATAGTGGGTAGCCAGAGAGAAGACTTGGGGGGCAGGGAGGGTATCATAGGAGAGGGTGGTCCAAACTGGAACAACAGGGACCAGCCACACTAGTAAAGCATACCTGACTCAGAGAAGACCAACAACAGACTCTCCAAATGAACCAGCACCAGGGGTAAAAACCAACACACAGGACCCAAAGGTAAGTATACAACATGGCATTTATAAAATTCAAAGCAACAAAAGGACATCTCCAGTATTAATAGCTGACACTTCGTTGGTGCTTTTCTTTTTCTTTAGAGACGGAGTCTCACTCTATCACCCTCGGTAGAGTGCCACGGCGTCACAGCAACCTCCAATTCCTGGGCTTAAGCGATTCTCTTGCCTCAGCTCGGACTATAGGCACCCACAATACCTGGCTATTTTCTGTTGCAGTTGGCCGGGGCTGAATTTGAGCCCACCATCCTCGGTATATGGGGCCAGTGCCCCAACCATTGAGCCACAGGCACCGCCAGGTTGGTGCTTTATAATTTGAAAAGTATTTTCACGTGGTTTGTCTTATTTGCCCTCTGAGGGGGGGGTGGGCAGCGGGATCTGAGTTTGCAGCATGAGGACCCCATGCCAGCTTTGGGATCCAGTGTATCCACTTTCCTTATCTATAAGTGACCAAACAATTCCACCTACCCCACAGCATTGTGGAGATTAAGCCAAAGTGCTTTGTAAACAATCTGGGTGGTTCTGTGGCTCACACCACATCACCAGCAGCAGTGGGTAGAGGGTGGCCCTGAAACTTAGGCCTGCAGAGCCAGGCGGGCTCTCCTCTTGGTCAGATCTCTCTCCCACTCCCCATCTGGCCATCTCTCCCCCAGATCTCTCTCCCACTCCCCATCTGGCCATCTATAGTAGAGTAGCCCACCTCCTGCATCCTCTAAGCACCTAGGTCTTTTCCTTTCTTTTATTTTTTTTTTACACAAAAAAATGTAGAAATTATTTAATCTTTCCATTTATTCTCAAAACATTATGGTGTTTAATGAAGTACAAAAGGCATGGTGCTGGTCCTTGGTTGGTCTCTAGCACTTTAGGTGAGGCAGAATGGAGCCTCCAGGAATGTGAAAGTATTATGGGAAAACATCAGTAGCAACCAACTGTGCAGAGCAGGGGTCCTCAAACTTTTTAAACAGGTGGCCAGTTCACTGTCCCTCAGACCATTGGAGGGCTGGACTGTGGGCCCTGGAATGAGTCAGCTGCTAAGCAGGACAGGCAGCAGCGGCAAAAACACCCGGCGGGCCGGATAAATGTCCTAGGCGGGCTGCTGTGGCCCGCGGGCCATAGTTTGAGGACACCTGGTGCAGAGTCTGAAGGCCCAAGTCAAATCATGGGCATATCCACAGAAGTGTGGTAGGTCATGAGCTCCAGCTATTGAGGAAGGAAAGGGTGGAAACTGCTTTGAGAAGACAACTGAGCAAAAGACCTGGCACCAGAAGGGTCTGGTGGGAGAAAGTAAGGAAGGTTGAAGGATATGAATCATTAGCTCCTTTCTGCTACTACTTGAGGGCAGAGGCTCATGACCCCAGTAGCAGGACAAAGCAGGTAGTAGCTACTTGGATCTCATATATGGAAGATGCCAGAAGACTCAGGGCCGGTCAACAGGTACTGCCGTGGAGTGGAATACTGCCAACAAGTGTGGTGACAAACTTTTCCAATTTTTGTGAGGCCTATTTCCCAGACTCTAATACTACCTCTTGATTGGGCTTCTCTAGACTTTCATAATCCATGACAACCTTGTTAGTGAGGAGTGAAAAGCTGAAGGCTCGAAGTCCATAGTAGTGCAACTATCACTTCCAGTACTGTGCTCATGCCAACAGCATCTGCCCCCAGCTTTTGCAGCAGATGACACTCTGCCACAGTTTCAAAGTTGGAGCCCATCAACATCACATAGGTGCCTTCTTTTTTTGTTTTTTCAGTTTTGGGGCGGGGCTGGGTTTGAACCTATCACCTCCGGCATATGCGGCTGGCACCTACTCCTTTGAGCCACAGGTGCCACCCCAACATAGGTGCCTTCTTGCAGTGCTCGCTCCTCTCTCATTTGTTTCCAGGTAATGAGAACCTTCTCCCTCACAGTCTGGTCATAGGCATCAGACATGGCAGGGAAACAAACCCCAAATCTTTCATCATTCGGCCCTATGAGTGGGCTCTGACCACAGAAACCAGGTAGGTTGATGTGATCACGGATCAGCACGATATCTCCAACTTCAAACTTGGGGTTGAGCCCTCCAGCGGCATTGGTAACTACCAGGGTGTCCACACCTATAAGCTGGAAAACCCTTGTTGGGAAGTCATCTTCCAGAGTGGGTACCCTTCATATGCCTGGAACCTGCCCTGCATCATCACACAGACTTTGCCATTCAGGATCCCAAATACCAGCCGACCTGCATGACCTGACACTGTACTTAGGGGAAAATTGGGTATCTCACTGTAGTCAAAGAACTGGGGCTGAGTTAATTTATCAGCCAGACCTCCTAATCCAGAACCACAGATCACTGCCACTTTAGGTCAGTATTTGGTATGGCACAGAAGCCATTCTGCAGTTTTCTGATAATTTTCATATGTTGGTCAGTTCTCCATGGTCCAGCTGAAGCCTTCTGAACGAGCCTGCCCTCTGCTGCTCTAATACGCACGACTAAGTGAGCTCCACCCAGGACTGGTCTGCACACCTTCTTTTCTTTTCTCTCTCTCTTTCTTTCTTTCTTTCTTTCTTTCTTTCTTTCTTTCTTTCTTTCTTTCTTTCTTTCTTCCTTCCTTCCTTCCTTCCTTCCTTCCTTCCTTCCTTCCTTCCTTCCTTCTTTTGAGACAGAGTCTCACTATGTCACCCTGGGTAGAGTGCCATGGCATCACAGTTCACAGCAACCTCAAACTCTTGGGTTCAAGTGATTCTCTTGCTTCAGCCTTCCAAGTAGCTGGGATTACAGGCTCCCAACACAATGCCTGGCTATTTTTTGTTGTAGTTACCATTGCTATTTTAGGTGGCCTGGGCCAGGTTCGAACCTGCTGCCAGCCTCAGTGTATGTGGCTGGCACCATAACCACTGTGCTACAGGCGCCAAGCCCCAAGCCCCAAGCCCCAAGCACCTAGGTTAAAGTCACTTTTTAACACCTCTCTGTCACCACTCTCATCTTCCAGGGGACTCCTGATGAGAGGAATGCAATCTATCCTAGATGTCTGAGACTAGAGACTGGAATTAGATAGCTTTTGGCTAGCCTAGTGAGCAGTCTGAAGGTGGGACTTACACTAATATCTTGCTTCTGAGTGGCTTGGACTTGAGGGGGATGGGAACTTAGGGAAACCTTCTATTGGGATTGGCTGGGGGGACTGGCAGTGGGTGAGTGTTGAACCCATCCAAGAGTTTCTGGTGGCAGAAAATGAGGCTGCTGGTGAAAGAGGCAGGATTAGAAAATGATTGCCTCTTCCTTTGGCCACTAGCGAGTTTTTCCTTGAAATCAGAAGATTTCAAGTGCTTTTTGAAGTGCTTTCCTGCAATAAAACGTATACCACTCTATTTGCAGTTTTGTGAAATGCGCAGAGTGTTAGCACTTTCAGAAATCAAGAGATGTAGGGGAGGTCCTATAGAAAAGAGATTGAATGACTTCTCAACTTTTTGACCAACCCAGGGCTGGAATTCCATTGCACACACACTAGGGTCCCAGGTCCATGCTTCTTTATCCTATCCACTTGGATTATCAGGGATGCAGAGGCTCCTGTGTGCATGTGATCAAGTGTACAAGGCTGACCTGCACGTCTTTCTTCCCACCTGCTGTCCTGCAGGGACCTTGCTACCTCAGAGCCAGGGACGTAAGAGCAGACAACTGCATGCTGGCTGTCAGGGAGACTAGACTGCCCGGGAACCCCACGCAGTGGTGGTAAGACTGAGATATCTTAGCCCTACTCCTTTCAGCCTCTCAGCCTCTGTCTCTTCCCGTCTCTTCCCATCCCCAGACTTCTCGGGTTTCCAATTTCCTGTCAGTTTCTCAGACTCGGTCCTTAGGGAATAAGTCTCCTAGTCCCATTTCCAACTCATCTTGCTTATCTTAAAGTCAGAGTCAGAGAGAGGGAATCCCATTCAGAGAGTGTTCCCTGGGGAAGAGGGACTTCCGGGGCGGTGGACGAGTCCCGGGCTGAGAAGACAGGTGCTGGGGAGGGTGAGGTTATAGCTAAGGCAGCAACATTCCTCCCTCCACCAAAACCCAAGACACCCTCACCCCTAGTCCTGCTCCCCAGCCGGGACAAGGCGGAGTCTCGCTCGCAGGACTCGAGACCAGGACAGCGCCACCAGGGCAGGGCCGGCCCGGGGCATCACCTCAACTCCTTGTCCTGGCAAGCCCCCAGTTGGACTCGAGTCCACTCCAGATCCGTCCCGGGTTTCCCCCGCGTCGCTGGGGTCTCCGCCCCTCGGAGCAGCTGCTGGGGCCGTGCTGGAGAGTCACCGCAGGCGCTGGTGGCCCCGGAGTCAGCTGGGCGTCTGAGCCCACGTTGAGAACCGAGCTGCGGCGCAGGGCCCAAGCTGGCGTTCGAAGTCCATATCCCGACCCGACGACTCTCGCGGGCCCAGAGCGTCATCCTCCTTTGACTCTCGTGGCTCTAAAGGGACCCCTATCTTGGCAGGGTTCGAGGTCTGCGATGGCCTGCCCCCTCCACCTCTCAGCATCTTGGCCTGGGTCAGGCTCCTGCAAGGTAGGGGTAGGAGCCAGTGTGCTCTTCAGCGGCAGAACGGGTGCAGCAGGAGGTCACTGTACCCCCGACCCCCGGGGGCGGAGAGCGACTGCGCCCCCTGCTGCCTGACCTCTTCCGTTCGCGTGACCTATATAACTGAGACTGAGACTTCTCCCTAGGTGTCCAGAGACGCCTTCCTGTCACCCCATTTCGCATCTCTCCCTAAAGTCCGGTGCCCAGGGACACCCTAGCCAAGTACACAGCTCCCTTCAGAATCTCCCTCCTGCTGGCTGCCCCTACACCTTCATTCCAGGAATGGGGCGGAAGAAAGACCCTCGCCTGGGGAAGACCCTCCAGTAAAGCTCCCTGCCTTCACAGTGTGACCCTCTGCCTCCCTGGTTCCCTGGGCCATCTTCCTTGGCCCCTGCCTCTGCTCCCAGAGCCTTCTTCTTGGTCTCGACTCCCCATCTGTTTTCTAGGTGTTCTCTTCCAGCCTCTCTTCTGACTTTCTCCTCCGTATGACCCTTCCCCCGCCCCACCCCGCAGAAGGGGGTGTGTCGTGCTGCTTTCTATTTGTGGCCCCCCTGGGGAGGGGTTTTGTGCTAGAATTTTTTTGGCTTCTGCTGGACCCAGAGTCACGAGGTGTCATGTCTGTGATTCAGTGTCGGTACCTCAGTCCGCTCCCCTCATCTCTCGCGGACTGCATCTCCCTGTCGCCTTTGTCTCCATTCCGCCTCCGTTTCTGTCCCTTTCGCTCTCATCTTTGGACGCTTTGTGTAGCTGCCTTCTTTGTCTCCGCCTCTCCACGTCCCTGCTCCCTTGCCTCCCTCTCCTCCCTTTCCTCCCTCCTCACTTTACTGCCTCCTCCGGTTCCAAGAAGCCTTCGCTTCAGGGGCGTCAGTATTTCAGGTGTGTGGGGTGCGGTGGGAGTGAGGTGGGAGGTGACGCGCTGCCAGCATGCCCAGCTATGACTCTGATCACCCCCTCCTCAGAGTAGTCATTCATATTTATGAGAATAAAAGAATGGCCCCAAACTAAGGATGTGGGGCTAGGGATTGGGTGGCAAATGCTGACCCTCTTGCTGGAGCTTGGTGCAGGAGATGCCTGAACTACATTTCCCACAGTGCCCTAGAGGCTGGGGGCTGCCTCTGCCTCTGCCTAGACACCTTATGGGAGTTATAGTTTGAAGAACCCAGAGCAGAAAAAGAAGTGGCACTGTACTGGAGGGTGGGAAATGGTTGAATGTGGACGAGGGTTGGGCTCCAGTCCACAGCCTTGGTTGGTCTGGAATGCCTAACCTACTTTATTCCCAGTACTTACTTCCCCCAGGGCTTAAGGACCTTGGAAACTTTGTTTATGTCCCCCCCAAAGGAACAGAATAAGAGGGAGTGCTTGAGAAGAAAAGATGCAGGATGAGTTGGAAAATCCTTCCTTTCCTCCTGTAACCCTAGGAATCCCCAACCCTTACCCCTCGTCCCCATCTCCCAATCATAAACAACCTTATCTGAGATGTAGAAATGCTATTTGGAAATAGTACCCCCATCCCAAAAGCAAAGGAGGGAAACTGGAGTTTAATGGCTTGAATTAGTCAGATTGGTACTAGTCTACAGGTTGCCCACACGTCGTCCATCTCTTTTAGGGGTAGTAGAGATTGCTAGAGTCACCAAACTTGTGTTTTCGTAGGACCCAGGAGCAGCTGATTCAGGTCCCCTGGAAATGCAGATGGGAGTCAAGAGCTAATCTGCTCATTTCTGGGACTCCTCCTCCTCTGAACCGAACCTGATGCAAGGGGTCTGGCACTTGGGCTGGAGTGATGGTTGGGTCTGTGTATCAGTGTAAAGCTCACAGACAGTTGCAGGCTGAGCAGTTAGGGTTCCCCTAGCAATCTCATCTCTGGTCCTGCATCAGCTTAGCCCACCTGAGATGTTTGACTCCTATTAAGTAAGTCTCCTCCTTGCTCTATACACTGGATTTGGAGACCTACTTACACCAAAAAAGAGTACTTTCTCACTGACCGAGGAGCCAGGAAACAACTATTAGCCAGGTTTTGTCTAAGCTGAGTCACCTTGGACAACAGCCTTAACCTCCAAAAGTCTGTTTCCTTACTGTGAAAGGAGAGGGTTGAACTTGATAGTCTCTAATGGGCCCAGCAGGGGCTTAAAATCCAACAGAGCCTGGATTCTCCCCCTTCTCTCATCCTTGGTATTGTATCTCACCTGGATTTAACTGGGAGAGCCTTAGATGTTGGAATCAGAAAAAATCAGAAAAGAAAAAGGGAGATGGAACTCTTGTTTTGGAGCTTTGTTTGTATAGCAGGTATGTAAGCTATTTATGTAAGCTGTGTTTATGTATGGAAGCTGAAACCATGTCCAAACTACCCCTTGGTCCCACTGCTGGTCAACCTTTCCCAAACCTAAGTCATATATTTGTAAAACAAAACAAAACAAAATGATCAGACAAGAAAACACTTCAGCCAAGCCCCAGTATCCCAAGGTAGTTGGTCTGTGTGCACCTAGGATGTTGGTTAATGAGGCTTAATATAGGTTATCTGAGGTGAGCATTATAATTGACTGAAAGAAAGAGGAGTGGGGATTTGATTGGTTCATTTTGTTGGTCTGGAGGAGACACATCTGGAAATCAAGGGCTTCAGGACTTGGATAGGGGATTTTCTCTTTGAGTTTGCTAGAGGTCCAATAGAGCCCTTTCAAAATTATCACCTAGTCTTGGAGTGGAGCCCAAGTGTCCCTATGGGGAAGGCAGGGAATAAATTAGAACAGGAGGAAGGAAAGGATGTTTTCATTGGCCTGGGAGGAATAGCTTGACATTTTCTAATGGAGCCATCTATCTTTGCTTATATTAGCATATGCATGTCAGGAGATTGGGGAGAAATCGGGGCAGCAATCTGGAGGAGATTTGGGATCTAAATGTCCCTGTCTGTGCCCTGGGATGATACCTTGCAATGGCAGGAAAGGAGGTGGAAGGTAGCAAATCATCTTCTTTTCCCTGGGGAATCCTCCTATAGACAAAGTGGTGACTATGGAAGTTTCTTTACATGTTGTCCTTGCAGAGATCTTAGAAGTGATGGGGCCCTTGAAGGAGTGTTCCTCAATTTTTTTTTTTTTGGAGACAAAGTCTCACCTTCTTGCCCCCAGTAGAATGCTGTGGTGTTATAGCTCACAGCAATCTCAAACTCTTGGGCTCAAGTGATCCTGTTGCCTCAGCCTCCCAAGTACCTGGTACTAGGTGCCTGCCACAATGCCTGGCTATTTTATTTTTATTTTTTTGGAATTAGGGTCTCACTCTTACTCAAAAGTTGGTTTCCAACTTGTGAGCTCAAGGCATCCACTCCCCTCAGCCTCCTGGAGTGCTGGGATTACAGGCATGAGCCACTGCACTTGGCTGTTCCTCAGTTTTTTAACCCCACCAAGTGCCTCGTCTGGGCCCTGGTTGCTGGCTGGGCCTGGAGATCTGGGGCTAGTCTCTGAGGAGTTCACTGGGGTTCCTGAGTTTGTGACTGGTGGGGGTAGAGCAGGCAGAGTTGGGATATCTGGGAGCTGGCAGAAGTGGGTGAGGCTGGGGACCCTCTACTCTCAGGGTCTGCATGGAGACCAGAAAAGAAAGGGCATTTGTGCAAAAAAGGGGTGTTGGGACTGCTTGTGTGTAGGGATCCAGATGTGGAAACAAGGGGCTTCTGATCCAGTTGTACTCTCTCTTTTCTGCAGGGTAATGAAGGTGGATACTGGCTGTGGTGCAGCCACTGCAGACATAGATAAACCAGAAAAGGACCAGAGAGGTGTGGAGCTGAGAGCCCAGACCCTGCCAC
Source organism: Otolemur garnettii (assembly GCF_000181295.1). Lineage (NCBI taxonomy): Eukaryota > Metazoa > Chordata > Mammalia > Primates > Galagidae > Otolemur > Otolemur garnettii. The sequence goes on along the minus strand of NW_003852472.1, from coordinate 111,533 downwards.
AGGAGACAGGGACCAAGTCTATGGACCAGTCCTTAAGGGCCAAGCCTCAATCCGGATCAGGGCCTGAGGCAGAGGCAGAGCCATTGGACTTTGTGGTGGCCACAAAACAGGAGTTTTAGGAGGTGTTGGCCATCTCCGAGGATATCTGCAGTGGCCTTGACTACCTCCCCAGCCACTACCACAGCTGGCTCCAGGTTCCTGAACGCGGTTGTTTTGGCCAAGTGCAGGGAGGAGTGGTGAGCTAGGGGCAGGGCCCAGGTTTGACAAGTTGTGAAGCCCCGTTGAGTGAGTGGATCTTAGGAAGCGGAGGGGGAGGGCCTCTCCCCAGGCATCGTACAGCTGCTGAGGAAATAGTCTGCTTTGGAGCCAAAATGTAGGAGTACGGATCTAAGGGCTAGGTCAGTGAGGGTGGGGTAGGTGGCATGAGAACAGCGGATAGCGGGGGACCTGAAGTAATTGAAGCTTTGAAGTATGAGGGTCCATTTGAAGAGTTTCTGGGGGCAAGAGCATAAGAAGTGGGGAGTAGGCTAGAGCTGGGACTGGGACCTCCGACTGGCACCAACTGCAGTAAGAAAGCAGAGTCGGGCTGGGCGAGGAACTAAGAGAAAGAGGAGCGTGCCAGGGGCGTGGCAATATTCTGGAGGTGTAGCCAAGTGAAGGGGGCGTGGTGAGCGGTCCTAGCTCTGTGCACCCAGAGTCGGAGATCTCCAGAGGCGAAAGAGGCCTCGGCAAATGACTGTTCTGCGCACTCTGGAATACGAGGCCCAAGTGCTAAGGAGACTACCCTGGGCCGCCGCAGTCCCGGCCTGGAGTCCAGGCGGCGACAATAGAGTGCTCATTGTGAGGCTCACTCTGGTGGAAGCAGAGGTGACGAGTGGGCCCCTTTATGGCCTCGGTCCGCAGATCTCTCTGGAGTCAGTGAAAGTGATCGACACCAGGCAGACGGCGCTGGTGGTGGGACTGCGCATGGCCCCCTGGGAACACTGCAAGGGAGTGGTTGGACTGCTGCAGCGCTTCTGCTCACAGCTGGCCAAGCAACAGTGCCCCCCGGGGTCAAGGTGGCACCGCTCCCCGGAACGACCAGCTGGGCCCCCAGGAGCTGAAGAAATACCGCCTAATCACCAAACAGGTGAGAAGGATAAGGGAGCTGGGAAGGTTGGGCCTCTCCGCTGGAGTATGGGGACATCCCTCCCTACGCCCAGCCAAGCATTGGCTTGGTCTCTCTCTCCAGGCTCTACTAAGTGGAGAAGTGGAGCGGCCCAAGAGCCTTCCCCTGGTACTCCCAGTCCTGACTCATATCCTTTTGCCCAAGGAAAGTTACACCCCGACTCCCGGCCTGAAACTCACTCAGTCTCCTACTCCCCAAGTTCTGTGAGCCTGTCTCTCCTAACATCCTGCCCTTCTTCAGGGGCCCAAGCATCCTAATCTGAGCCATTGTCCTCCCTCAGCTTGCCAACTAATCGGTCTCCCTGGCTTCCATTCCCCCAGAGACCCAAACCTGGGGTTCCCTGGCAACTCCACACTGATCCCAACTTTTCTTGGGGATTCGGATATTCGGAGCCCTTGCTCTTGTTGCCTGCCTGCTACTCGAACCCAGGCTTTTTCATAACCCACTTGACTCGGCCCCGCACTGTCAGTCCTCCCAAGGGCGCGGGTAGGAATACATGGGTGTGAATGTGTGGGGAAATGCGGAGAGGAACCAGGTTCTTCGACCCTCCTGCCCTCGCCCCGCGTTCACTCGCGCCCCCAGCAGGGCATAGTTTTGGTTCGATTCAATGCGTCCGCGTTACTGGCCCAGCTGGGCGCGCGGTTGGCAGCGCATTGGACCTGCGGCACCTTCTGGCCGCTGCCCATCGAGGCTGTGTCCGAGGCAGGCGGCGACGTGGCACACCTCTTGCTGTTGCCCTCCGTGCAGCGCGACGTGCTTCCGGGTGGGATCATCATCTAGGTCTGGCGGCAGCCCTACTGGCCAAGTGAAAGCAACCTCAGCCTGCTGGCGGCCAAGGGCCTAGAATGGTGAGTGGACAGTCGCACGAGCCCGCGCGTGCTCACGCTGTGCACACGCCCCTTCCCCATGCCGCATGGAGGCAACCGCACTAGGCGCTACCTCAACCTTGACGCCTTTGGCAGCGATGGTGGGCAGGTGCAGAACCAGCTCCTGTGGCACCTGCAACGTCAAGTCCAGCGCCTCGAAGGTCTCAACGTCATGTACCAGCTCTTCCTGGTACTCCAGCTGCGGTCACAGGTGGCTGACTTCTGTCAAGTTGGCTTGGGACTTGAGCTAGTCAAGGGTTACACTGAACAGTACCTGCTGGAGGCCTGACATCTGAGCCTCTCATGGGGGGAGGAACGGACTTCAGACTCGCCCCCTGGCTCTGATCCTCCACCCAGCCAGCCTCGCCCCTACACTTTCGAAACTCCATCCCCCGGAAGTCGGCTCTGATTCCCACTCTTACCGATGCAGACCCCCGGTCTTGCCTTTTCTACTTCTGTCTGCCTTGTTGCCTCCGATGTCCCCAAAGGCTCAGACCTAAAACGCTGGATTTGGGGAGCCCGCTGGGCTGCCGTTATGCACCCTTTCCCCTTACAAAGAACTGGTCCCTAGACAGGCTTCCAAATCCTACCCTTTGGGCGCCCCGGGCTGAGAGTGAACTCCACCCTTTCTGGCTTCTCCCTTCTGCCCCCTCGTGGGTGGAAAAGAGCGGAAGTGCCTGCGAAGTCCAGAAGCGGCCCGGCGCTCGGTAGCCAGATGAATGTTTCTTTCCTTTCTCCTGCCTTTTCTAAAGCCCTCGGGGCTGGCCCTGCGCTCCTCTCATGCCTCGTCAGCCTCTGGGGCCTACAGATCAGTGTCCTTTCCCCGCTTCTCTTTGTCTCCCTAACTTCCTCCTCCCTGGACTTCCCTGACTCTTAGCTTCTCAGTGCCCATTTTCCTGCCCCTGCGCCCCTCTTCACCGTGACCTCTTGTTCACCGACCCGGGTTGCAATGTGGAGAGAGACCCTGTAAAGGAAATATATTTGTAATGCTCCCGCATTTGGCTCCCTGTTTACCTTGGTGAGGCACTTTTCCTGAGCCTGCCCCTCTGACTGGGCTTTCCAACTTTGCTTGTCGTTGCTATTTCACAGGGCTCCTCTCCCGCACCCCCAACTCACCAGGGGACTCTCTGGCTGGAGAGTTTGGTGCATTGGAGGGCAAGTCCTTCACCTGGCATGGGGGTTGTCTCCTGGTTCCAACCTGGCTGCCTTCTAGTGCTCTGGAACTCCACCGCCCAGTATTTCCAACACTGCTCCCTTCTGGATCATTTATGCTTTTTAGACTTGGAGAGTCTTCTATTTAAGTAGTAACAGCTGTATTTGCACAACGTTGTCTCCAATACCAGATCCTCGCATCAAAGACAGAGGGAGGAAACACAGGCTCAGAAAGATCAAAGTGACTTCTAAGTCACTCACAGACACTGGGAATCACCCTGGTGGCCCAAGCGCAGGGCGTGCCCCAGAACCTCACTCTGTGGTGTGATGGTGTTAGCTTGAACTTCTCCTTAGACCAGGAACAGTTGCTAGGAAAAATGTTGACAGTGAGCACAGGGTTCCCTGAGGATGCAATCCAAGTTGTGGTTAGAGGCGATCCCAGGATGTAGAAGGTGGGCAAAGGGGACAGCTAATTCTTGACCGCTTCCCCCAGCTGTGGTTTTTCTGCTGTGCTGCTCTGTCTTGGCTGCCTCCTGCACCTGCCATACTGCCACTTTCCTTGCCATTTCTACGTTTGCTGTAAGGCAATAAAATGGACCTTTTGCCTACCCTCTGTGTCCGTTTCACTTCTCTCAGTGGGGAGGGATGGCACACATAATCTTCCCCCTTTCCCCAGCAGCCTGTATTAGAGAGGATCTCTAAGCCCAGTGGCAATGGGGCTAATGACTTCCTGGGGGGGGGGGTTTCGAGGGAGGGCTGATGGACGTTGTGCGCCCCCACCCCCACCCCTGCGGAACAAGGGAAGAAGCGGCTGCTCAGAACCGAGGCAGCGGCGCAGAGCCCCAACTAGCCTGGGCCCTCGCTTTCTCCTGGACTTGCAAACCACATTCTGCGGGTTCTTCTCCCAAGTTCCTCTCGGCATTCCAGCTTCTTTCAGCCCCAGGATCCAGGCATCAAATTCTCAGCTCTTGACTCACCCGTGGGCAGCCGCCCTCGGTCTCCCGATTTTGGGGTGGGCAACGCGTGGTGGGAGCAGGAGGTGGAGGGAGCCTGGGCACCGCCCCCCGGGAGCCAAGCTCTAGATCGGCGGAGACTGCGATCCCGAAAAGTAACACGCGGGGGCGCCAGGACGTGCGCGAACGCGGGCGAGGCAGCGCAAGGTGGTTTTCGTCCGTGTGAGTGTGTCCATGGGCGTCTTTGTGTGTCTGCGTCTCTATACATGTGTGTACGAGTCAGGGGGTGTCTGGAAGGGATATATGTGAGACAACGTGCCTGGTGTACCCCATAAAGAGGTACCCCAAGTGGCTTTTTGACGGGTATGATGCTTGATGCTACTATGTACGTGTGGATGGTGAGGCAGGTGACTTGTGTGTATTGTTGCGTGTGCACAGTGCAGCCTGTGAGACCCTGAAACGACGTTTTGAATTTCTAAAGTCAAAGGGTTAAGTCTGAGTGTTTTTACTCCTTCCCACCACCCCTAAAAGAAATAAGGACTTTCAACGTAAATCTGTCCTGGACAGATCTTTAGCTTAGATCTGGGTGACTGCTAGACTAGATGTGACATTGTGTTTGTGTAAGTGGGTGTGTCTCAGAATCTCAGCGTAACTATATGATAGTATATGCTATGCGTGACAAGTGGATGTTGGAGGGGCTGGTTTAGGATTATGGAAGTGCATTATTTCCTTTCTCTTAGTAGTTTTTGGATATCACCTTCATGGTGTATGTGTGTTTGTGTGTGTGTGCACACACACGCGTGTGCCCGCGAGCATATGTATATGTGTTTCTCAGTCTCTCCAGTGGTTGGCTCTCTTTGTGTCTCTCCCCATCTCTGTCTCTATGTATCTCTTGCTCTCTCTCTCTCCCTTTCTTGGTGACTCATCTCTGCAGCGTCGCCCTCCCCCGGCTTGCTGTGTTTCCCCTCCCCCATTCAGGAGTGGGTGAGGGTCTGAGGGAATGGGACCCTGGACTAAAAATCAGAGTGAGCACCCCCTCCCTATCACTCAGTCATTCTGGACCCTCCATTGGCCCCCAGCCCTTTCCAAGATACCTGTCCCAGGACTCCGAACGCTTGGAGTGGGTAGGGGGTAGGGCAATGTGTTCTAAATGGGTGCATTTTCAGGGGGCCTTCAGCACCTTCCTTCAATTCAAAGTTGAGACCCCTACCCGTATCACAAATTGCCCCCTCCCTGCCTGTCCCCCCTCCATGGCTGACGCAACGAAAGGCTGCAGAGGTGAGTCACTAGTTGGGGGGATGGGGAAGAAGAGGAGAACGGTGAGCTTCGGGGACCCCAAGCCCCTGCCCCCTCTTTCTCTCCCAGACCTTCTTAGGGAAAAGACCCAGTGCTCTACCCCCTTCTCTGGCTTTTCTGATCCTCAGCCTGGATCATTACTCTGTTGGACCCCAATTTCTCCTGCTACCCTCTTCGATGAATCAGAAACAAAGACAAAGAGAGATGGATTCTTACAAACAACTCAGAGCAAATGCCAGACATTTCCAGGTCCCCATCTCAGCTCTGCCTTTTCCAGTTATCTCTCTCTCTCTCCATTTTCTTTCTCTCTGCCAGCTCCTTCCTCTCCCCATCCAAAGAATTTGTCCCCAGTCCAGCTCTTTTCCAGAAGCCCCTACAGGCAGCAGAGCATGAAGGAGAAGTTTATCTCTATTAGGGGTGTGTGTGTGCCCTGTCCCAGGTAGGAGACCGGGATGGAGAGAGGTAGAAAAAGACTGTGGGAGTTGTGGGTGGGGGTGTCAAGACCCAGACTGTGGAATCCCTAAGCTTATTGCTTTTGGTGCTCCAGGTTTCCACCTACCCCCACCCAACCATAGGATGACTGAGGCTCCTAGTATTTCAATTTCTGAGAATCTCCCCCAGGGTTTCTGAGCTCAAGTGGAGGGAAGGAGGGATGGAAAGTTGGGAGAAAATGGAGGAATGGGGAATACTCTGAAAACAGGGGCAAGGACCCAGAACTTCACAGCTGCAGATGAATGGCTTAGATTCTGAGACTTTGTGGAACAGAGATCTAGAAACGAAGGTGAATGGGGGGAGGGGCAAAAAAGATCAAGCAAAGGGAAGTCCACATATGTAGCCACATTTCCAGTAGGCATGGGAAGACCCAGAGAAATGCACAAAGACACCCTTGTACACACACACGATTGTGTACCACCAAACTAGACACATGTATCAGACACCAGCAGATGTCCAGAACTAGGTGCACTCAAAGACTCAAAGCTGCATAAGGTATACAGGCATTCAGAAGAGATCAGAACCAACACACACAGACACCTGGAAACAAGCAAAACACAGACGCACAGATTGGAAGAGAAGATCACATATTTAGATTGGAAATACTACCATGCCTATCCACTCTCACTCTGATTAAATATACAATTGATCCTCTCTCCAACTCTTTCTTTCTCTGGATGTAGCACATCAATCTCTGTACACACAAAAACACACATGCACAGGTGCGTGCACGCGCACGCGCCCACACACATGCCCACAGGCAAATACAGTTTCTCTAGGTGGTGCCTGTCTCTCCCCATCTTGCACTTGGTCTCTAAATCCCCATCAGCCTTTCAGTCAGCCCCCTTAGGCTCCCTCTCTCCCCCCATTCCTTCTCTCTCCGATGGCTTCCCCTCCCCCTCTCCAGATGTCTGAGCCATCTCACTCTGATTCATCCTCCTCGAGAAGGTAACGTGACCCCCTCCCCACCGCACTGCTCTCTGTAACCAGGCTGGGAAAATGAAGGGGAGATGGAGAAGGGAGAGAGGAAGCAAGGGACCCCAGAGGGGCTGCTGGGGAGGCCCTGGAGAATTGTGTGTGGGTGGGTGGGTGGTGAGGCATGCCTCAGGGTCTCCAGTCCCTTCTTTTCCCTCCTTTCTTCAGAATCTCTAGTCACCTTGGTTCTCAGTGTTTGTTTTCCTCCTTTAGTCGCTCCTTCTACCTGTTCCAGATTCCTTTTTTCCTCCCCCCTCCCCTGTCCCCATCTATTCTCTCTTTCCTCTAGCTCCACTCCTCCCCACTTCTTTCCCTGCAGAGCTGATGGGCTTTCTTCTGGGAAAGTCGAGCCACTGATGGAAGCAAGAAGCCACTGCTGGTTATAGAGGGAAAGCACGTGAGTGTGTGAATGTGTGTGTGGTGTATGTGGGGGTGTTAGAATGAGGGTCAGTGCTAGGAAGAGATGAGGAGGGGGACAAGTACTGTCACCCCATGCTGCTTTGAGAGCCCTTGACACCCCATGCTGCTTTCCAGAGCCTCAGCCGCTGGTGCCCTGCGTGCGCCCATGGGCACCCCTATGTCCGCAGTTCTTGTATGTTTGGCGTGTGTCATTGTCACCCCCCTTTCCTTGCCCACGCCCCCGCACAGCTCTTTGCTTGCACCGCAGCCCCCTTCAGCCTCCTACCTCCCCCCCCCTTCATTCCTGCAGTGATTGCTCCCCATGTCACCCTCCCCTCTTCCCTGCCCCCTCCCCATTTCCGTCCTCCCCCCTCCCCCCCGCCCACGGCTGGTCTTCCTTCACCGGACCAGCTCACTGATGGATTCTCTTTGCGCAATCTGTGCGTCATCTCCCCCCACCTCCGGAACCTTTAGCTGTCCAAGCCCCCAGCCCCAACCCCTTCAGCAGGAGATACGGTCGAAGGGTCTGGTGGCAGAGAAGCGCTATCTCTGACGTTGCACACCCCCCCTCCCCTTGCATCGCTTTCAAACCTTCCCTTTAAGCAGTGGAAAGGGCTGGACTTGAGTTACCCCCCCTACCTGCGCAACCCCCTCCCCACCTGGTCTGGTCTCGCCCTCCAAATGTCCTTGGAGGAAGGGGAGAAGCGGCAGGAGGGAAAGAAACTGGAGGACTGTGGTCTGAAAAGGGGCACAGCAGGGACCCCGACATACGCGGCAGTTAGCTCGACAGGACACACCTTTTCTTCAGACACGTACGGGTCGTGAACAGACACGACCTAGAGGAACACACATTCTCAGTCTTTCCCCTTTCTCTTCCGACTCGGACCCTTTCCATTGGGATTATCAAAACCGCAAGATCCACCCATTTGCCCCGGCTCAGGGCCACCACCCTGCACCGCAGATCCGCGGACAGCGCCCGCAGGCGCGCAGATCCTTCTCTCAGGTTCACGTCGTCCTTGGGTGTGTTCCCTATGGACCGTGCGGTCTCGGGTGGAAGCCTCGGCTTTCCAATGCCTATCCTCCCCCTCCCCAGTATTGATCTCCTACTGGTGCCCAGTGAGACGCTGGGGGTGTTCCTTTCCTATTCGGTTCAGCAACGCCGGTTCTAGCAGCTGCAAGTTGCTTTGTAACCCACCCTCCCGCCTTCCAGCGCCTCTACATTCACCCTTCCATTCATTTCCCCATTCATTCATTCATCCTTTTCTCTTCGTCCCTCCTTCATTCATTCATAGCCCCCCGCCCCGCCCGCCTTGGCATTTCATTCATTCCTTCCTTCATTCATTCATTTCCCTGAGCTCTCCTAGCGCACACCCCTCCGACCAAAGGGCCCAACGCGCAGGCGCAAGCCGGGCGAGGCAGGCACCCTCCAATCGCTGGGCGTCCTCCCTCCTCCGAGCGCCCGCCCGCTTCCCCATGAATGAACATTGACGTCAATGGGGCGGGGCTCTCCCACGTGACCCTGCGCGCTCTCCTTTATAAGGCGGTAGAGGCGCGGGCGCTGTCCAGCGTGCTGAAGCCGGAGCGAGCCAGCCGCCCGGAGATACGCGGACCCAGCTGAGCCCAGCCCACTGGACGCCAGATTGAGACCGGCGCTCATACCCCAGCCACTGCTCGGACCCGAGGCGGACGCGTCCCGATCTTTCCCTGTCCCACCCCACCCCGACCCTCTTCTCCACCTCCCGCGTCGTGACACCAGCTGGTAAATACTCCGCTGTCCGTCCCTCAAACCCTCGGCAGCCGTGGGCGTGAGGGAGGGTTCGCTCTCCTCCTAGACGGGGTTGTAGAAAACACAGCGGGAGCCCCCAGTAAGGGTCCCTGGCAAATGGGGGAGTCTCAGCTTTTCTTTTGCTTAAGTCGCCCACGCACCATGCGGGAAGTCCTATGGGGAGGGAGCAGAGATTTTTTTTTCCCTTATCCTTCCTGCTTAGTACGTGGGCGATGGCAGTGAGATGGCTCAGGGAAGGGGGCGAGGAGGCACTGGGTGAGCGAGGTTTCAGGCATTCTTTTCCCATTTACACGATTCCAGAGATCGGCACAACATCTTCCTCCTGTGCTCCTAAACGTCCCTTTTCTGGGTAAGGTTAGAGGGATCAGGGAAGCCCCGGATATCCTGCTTAAAGGTGGGGGAGGGAAAGTAGAATTAGAGAGTGGGTAATTCTTACAGAAATCCTCTTTTTTTTTATTTTTTTGCCCTTTCTATTTTTCAGTCTCTGGCAGCCCCTTGGTCATGAAATCCCTCAGGTTGCTGGCTTCCACCCTCTTCTGCTTCCTTCTACTGATCAAGGGGTTAGGAGCAGCGCCCCCGGGTCGCCCTGAGGCACAGCCTCCTCCCCTCAGCTCTGAGCATAAAGAGCCAGTAGCTGGGGACGCAGTGCCAGGGCAAAAGGATGGCAGCGCCCTAGAGGTCCGAGCTGCTCGAAATTCCGAGCCGCAGGACGAGGGAGAGCTTTTCCAGGGCGTGGATCCCCGGGCGCTGGCCACAGTGTTGCTGCAGGCACTGGACCGCCCAGCCTCGCCCCCCGCACCGGGAGACTCCCAGGAAGAGCCAGCGGAAGAAGCGGCTGAAGCTCTGCTCACCGAGACCGTGCGCAGCCAGACCCACAGCCTCCCAGCTCCAGAGACCCGGGAACCTGCGGCTCCGCCTCGCCCTCAGACTCAGGAGAATGGGCCCGAGGCGGGAGACCCCTCCGATGAGCTCGAGGCGCTAGCGTCCCTGCTCCAGGAACTGCGAGATTTTAGTCCAAGTAGCGCTAAGCGCCAGCAAGAGACGGCGGCAGCAGAGACGGAAACCCGCACGCACACGCTAACCCGAGTCAATTTGGAGAGCCCAGGGCCAGAGCGCGTGTGGCGCGCTTCCTGGGGAGAGTTCCAGGCGCGCGTTCCAGAGCGCGCGCCCCTGCCGCCCTCGGCCCCCTCGCAATTCCAGGCGCGTATGCCCGAGAGCGGGCCCATTCCCGAAACCCACCAGTTCGGGGATGGAGTGACTCCCCCCAAAACACACGTAGGCGAGGCATTGGCACCCCTGTCCAAGGCGTACCAAGGCCTGGGCGCCCCCTTCCTCAAGGTGCGCCGGCCTGAAAGCTCACTCCTGGGAGGCTCCGAGGCGGGGGAGCGCCTTCTACAGCAAGGGCTTGCTCAGGTAGAGGCTGGGAGGCGTCAGGCGGAGGCTACGCGACAGGCCGCAGCGCAGGAAGAGCGGCTGGCAGACCTCGCCTCCGACCTGCTGCTCCAGTATTTGCTGCAGGGCGGGGCCCGGCAGCGTGGCCTTGGGGGTCGGGGGCTGCAGGAGGCAGCAGCGGAGCGAGAGAACCAAAGGGAGGAGGAGGAGGCGGAGCAAGAGAGACGCGGCGGGGAGGAGAGGGTGGGGGAAGAGGATGAGGAGGCGGCGGAGGCGGAGGCAGAGGCGGAGGAGGCGGAGAGGGCCAGGCAGAACGCGCTACTGTTCGCGGAGGAGGAGGACGGGGAAGCCGGAGCGGAGGACAAGCGCTCCCAGGAGGAGACGCCGGGCCACAGGAGGAAAGAGGCTGAGGGGGCAGACGAGGGTGGGGAGGAGGAGGACGACGACGAGGAGATGGACCCGCAGACGATCGATAGCCTCATCGAGCTGTCCACCAAACTCCACCTGCCAGCTGACGACGTGGTCAGCATCATCGAGGAGGTGGAGGAGAAACGGAAGCGGAAGAAGAACGCCCCACCCGAGCCCGTGCCGGCCCCCCGGGCTGCCCCTGCCCCCACCCACGTCCGCTCCCCGCAACCCCCGCCCCCTGTCCCCGCTCCCGCTCGAGACGAGCTGCCGGACTGGAATGAGGTGCTCCCGCCCTGGGATCGGGAGGAGGACGAGGTGTTTTCCCCAGGGCCCTACCACTCTTTTCCTAACTACATCCGGCCGCGAACACTGCAGCCGCCAGCGGCCTCGCGCCGCCGTCACTACCACCACGCCTTGCCGCCTTCCCGCCACTATCCCAGCCGGGAGGCCCAGGCGCGGCGCGCGCAGGAGGAGGCGGAGGCTGAGGAGCGCCGGCTGCAAGAGCAGGAAGAGATGGAGAATTACATCGAGCACGTGCTGCTCCGGCGCCCGTGACCCGCCCCGCCCCTGCCCCCAGGCGCCCCTTCGGAGTGCGCAACTCCCCCCTCCGTGTCGTCCCCTCCCCTCTCGGTGTTTGCATGCGCCCCGCCTCCGTCCCGCCCCCGGGCCCTCCTGGGACCTGTCTGACCTCTTCCTGGGTCCCAAGCCTGAGCTCCCAAAACTCTCACAGGTGACCCGGGACCAGCCCAGGTGGGCGGTGGTCTGTGCGAGTTCCCTCCCCACCTCGAGGGGCACTGTCCCCATCAAGTCCTTCTCGGGACGTCCCAGTCCAAAACCGGAAAAAGCAGTTCCAGTTAATTACGTGAAGTGTGTCTGTCTCCAGCCCTTCGGGCCTCCCACGAACCTCTCCACCTACTCCCAAGTCGCCGTGAATTTACCCTTCTTTCCTTTCTCTGTTGTAAATACCCCTCACGGAGGAAATAGTTTTGCTAAGAAATAAAAGTGACTATTTTACTAGGACTTTGTTCTCGGTTATTCACCCGTCCCCTTGGGCCTCTGTAGTCTTTGCCGAGGGGCGGTGAGGGAAGCGCCAGGCACAATACTCATCTCCTCCAGCTCCCTACCCACAAACCAAAGCCAGGGTTGGTTGGGGAATCACCAAAACCGTATTTGGGGGTAGAATATGGCTCACACTCATCTGGGAGGTGGTGGTAGTTAAAGGCTTCTGTCCCCAAGGCTTGACAGAGAGCAGCAGAGTGGAATGTGATAAAGAATCAATTGTCTGATAAGCCCAGCAAGCTTCCAGTTCAAAAGAAAATAATATCACACAAAAAGTGCCACAGCTCTGGGCTCTGCGAAGCCTCTTCTTTTCACCATGCTGAGTATGCTTAGGCACCTGTCTCCAAATTAACTGCTCTCTAAATTTCCTGGTCCTAGGTACTTCCCCAGAAATGGGGAAAAGGGAATGGCAGCCACAGAGAAAAGCTGGTTTCCTCCACTTAACTCCTTTATAATCCTAGATGGCCTTGAACTCCTGAGTATTCTCCCCTCCAAAATTAAAATTAAACCAGACAAATGAAATCTCCTACAAAAAAATCTTAGAGAAGTGGACCCACGTGAAGGGTGAAGGTAGCTCAGGGAGCCAGCAGCAGTCTGTTTGGAGAGGCACTGAGCATGAAATTTGTGTGGGGTAGAGTGGCCAGATAACATTCAAGACACCTAAATTTGATTTATAAACATCAGATTTGTTTTTAGAATTAAGTACATTCCAAACATTGCACGGGTCACAGTTCCTCACCACCACCAAAGTTATTTGTTATTTATCTGAAATTCAAATTAAACTCTATTGTTTTTCCTACCAAGTGTGGCAATCCTAGTTTTGGGCAAGAGGCTATTGGCAGAGTGCCCTTAGTCTCCTGACTGACGCCAGCAGCCCTACCTTCCTCCACAGAGTCCAACGCAAGCAGCAAAGTCCAGAAATGCTTTTCTTTTTATTTCAGAAGAAAGGACATAAAGGCAGACACCACCCTCAGGCCCACCTTCCCCCAGCTCTTGTCTTGCCCAGAACTGGAGTGAAGGAGGGACAGGGCCAGCTCCTACCGAGCCTGCCCTTCCCCCCACCCTTCCTTTCCTCAAAGTGGCAAGGTTAGAAAAAAATTAACTATATTATTCCTCCCCTGGCATTGGACAGAGGCCCCACTACAGTCAAGGAGGAAGTGTGGGCAAGGGAAGGAAAATGCCTTCCCTCTCACTATAGGGAAGGCCCCTCCCAGGTAGAGGAGCTGCCCTAGCTGGCTGGGGTGAGGGTGGAGGTAGGTCACGGGCATGGGGGAAGAAAAGAGCCCTGAAAACCTTTTCCCTTTAACCTGACATATTTATATATTTACAGTTATAAGGACGAGAGGACATCTAGGGTAACATTGGTTCTTCAAAGGCAGGGAATGAAAGCCAAATAGCACCCCTGTCTTAGTCACATTTTCCTGTTTCCTAGCTCCTAGAAAATTCTGTGGGAAAGGGGAAACAGGAGGTAGGGGGTGGAAGGAGGGAATGTTTGAAGGGCCTGAGCCCACAGCTTACTCCAAGAGAAGGTGAGGCAGCAGAGGAGGAGCAGCTGGGTCCCACCAAGAAAATGGCCCTGGGCCAGACGAGAAACAGCCACTCATGCCCTGCTCCCCACCAGCTCCCCATCTCCATGCCCAGCTGGGCGGTGCGGGCTATGCCAGACCCATCTCCTCCAGCACACTGCGTGGCGACTCATCCTCCTGAAGCAGAGACAGACAGAGGGTGACGCAGAGACACCAGGAGAGGCAGACAAGGTGGGCAAGACGACAGTGATCACGAGGAAGAATGGAGGGAAGCACAGAGAGACATGGGGAGGGGGAGAGAAGCCAATGTGAGCCCAAGGCTGGAGTGCTGCAAGGCTTTCATAGCAGCTCACCAGCCCCCGGGGATATCCAGAGCCAGTCAATGATGGCAAATGGGGTCCAAGCTGTGCCCATCACCACCCGGAGCACCCAAAGCCCTGCACTCCTGGAGCAGAGACTCTACCCAGTACCTGGGGACAGAGGGAGTGGAGCTGGGGCTGGGAGAAGGGAACCCGCCACTAGGGGACTGGGGGTACAGATGGTTGGGTCCCGATTTTCAGAGTAGGGGAGGCAGTAGGAGGCTGGCACCAGGTCCCTGAGGGAAGGTGAACCAGACTGCAGAGAGATGAGTCATTAGGGCCTGAGCAGAGCACTAATAACATGGGTATGTGTGTGTGCCAGGGCACAGGTGTGTGCATGTGTATGTGTGAAAGGGAAGCTAGACCAGTGAGGTAACCAGCTTAGCTCTGCCTCTCTCCCACTGCAGAGAGGAGCCCCCTCTATTCCCTCATCTCTCCCCCTCTTCAGAGCCAGCTCAGGCCGCTTCCTTGTCATTGCAGATTCCGGTGACTCATCTCCCTGCACCAAGGCTCAGCAGTGGCACAGCAGAGGGGGCAGGCAGTAATGGGGTGAGGGTGGGAGTGCTGGATAGCAGGGGCAACCACCATCCAGTTGGCCTCAACCCCAGCCCCCAAATCCCTGTAGCCTTTTGCTCCTGAGCAGCAGAGGCTTTTGGGTATGTGTATGCAAAAAAGGAGAGGTAGAAATCAGGGAAGAATGATATACTATGTGCCCCTTCTCTAAGCAACCCTTAATGCCAAGAGAAGTGTGGGAGGAAAGAGGTTTGGTTGGGACAAGACATCTCAGGTCTTGGGAGGACAGAGCTTGGAACAAGGGGAGTACTGATGAGCTGTCTGCTACCCTTCTACATTATGAGGTTAGGGCTTGAGGGCAAGTTGTAGAGTGGGGCGCCGTGGGGGCCATATGCCACACGGAGGGGGGCCCCCTTGGTGGCGGGCAGGGTGTCCAGGAGAGGCAGGGCACCCTCTGCCAGGGTACTCTTCCTCCTCCTCACTGTCTCTGGCCCGTACCTCCTGCAGCAGGTCTGCCTGCTCGATGGCCTTTAGCACACTCTTCTTGGAGGTGTCCTGGACATCACCCCCCATCAAAAACTCATCCAAGATGAAGTAGGCCTTCTCAAAGTTGAAGATGATATCTAGTTCACAAACCTGGGACAAAGGGGAAAGGCTGACATGAGCTTCAGGGTACATTCCTAGAGACCATTTTTCCCAGGACCACTGTTCCCACTTTGGGTTCTCGCCCCAGGCCTCATGTCCTCACGACCTCCAGGCCTTAGTACTTGATTTGGCTTTTGCTTTTCTCTCTTGCCTCTTTCTCCCTGATCATGAAATATTAGTTGCCCCAATCTACCCTTCTCTGTGGTTCTCCTTGCCTTCCCCCCCAAATTTGTGGCCTATTCTCATCAGAAGCTCAGCTAGTCTCTCTCCTTAGCACTGTGGGGCAGGGAGGGAGGAGGTTCTGGACCATAACGTAGAAGACTTGAGTTCTAAGCAGGCTCTACCAGTAACCAGCTAGCTATACATGTCATTGAATGTCTCTGAGCCTGTTTTCTTATCTGAAAATGGAGATACCAATACCTACCTATAGGATGGAATGAGAAATAAACAGACAACGTGAAAGCACTTTCTAAATTAAGTGGAATATAAATTATGGAGTTATTACTATTCCTTATCTAAGATCCGAGTGGTCTGCCAATGCCCAGGTTATACCCCAGATAAGTTCATTCAGAATCTCTGGGGGTGGGATGTAGGCATCACTATTATTTTTTTTATTAAATTATAGTTGTGGACATTAATGCAATCATGGGGTACAATGAGTTGGTTTTATATGCAATTTGAAATATTTTCATCAAACTGGTTAACATAGCCTTCACGGTACTTTCTTAAGGCATTGCTATTTTTAAAACTTTCCAGAAGATACCAATGCAAAGGTAAGGTCAGGAACCATTGATAAAATCTGAACTTGGTTTCTGAGAGAGAAGTCCAAGCTAGGTTCTATGTGGAGATTAAGTGCCCACTCTCCCCCTCCCACCTGCTCAGGGATGATTAAGGGACAAAGCTAATAGGCTTAAAGATTAAAAAGGGAGATTAATTATAGTTCTCACTGCTCTAACCTCACCTCTCCCCTGAGATTTCCAGGGCAGAAGCTGGAAGGACCTTAAAGTTTAGTTGCAAGAGGGGATTGCTGGGTATGGAAACTAGGGCAGATGGGGAGACTTACGCTGCCAAAGTATTTGTCCAGGAGCTCCACGTATCGGTGGATCAGCTCCAGTGTGATGAGCTCATTGTCCTGGCCCTCGATGGCACAGCAGAAGTAGAGGCTGGCATATCTGAGGAGAGGGGCACATGTGGCATGGCTCGGTGCTTGCTTAAGGACCCAGGCATTCCAGCCTCAAACCTACAACCAGCCTCGGGTCTGGGCCCTGACTGGACACACGTGGGGTGGCTCCAGGGTATGCTGTGTAGCCTCTTAGCACTTTCTTACAAACACGCATAGACGCATACTCTTTCCTTCTTGCCCTCTGACCTGCTCAGTTTGACACAGCAAAAACCTGAGCCAACTAATTCACCTGCTCAGTGGAGAAGGAACTGTAACGGGTGTGTGTGTGTGCGTGTCTGTGTGTATGTTGGGAAAAATGGGGCAGGACATCTCACTGGTGAATGAGACTTCAAGGGACAAGAGCAGTGGACAAGATAGGGACAGAAGTATGTACCTGAGGCAGGTGTAAGGCTTCAGCAAAACCAAGTGGGGAACAAAAACTTCTTCAAGGGGAGTTTGGAAAGGAAAGGTAGCTTCCTTCCACTGTATTCCAGACTTTCTTAGCTCTCAGGTCTCCCTGGACTGCTATTTATCCAAAATGTTAGCCATCTGAACTCATTGCCAAACTCTAATCCAGCAGGATATTGTCAGGTCTGAGAGTAGGTGGGGAATCACCTCTTATAGACAACTTTGAGGTCCCTCCACTCCAGGAAGCTGCACATCTTGGGCTTGCGAGCCAGAACAACCTGCATAAGCTCCCGAACCATCTTCTTTCGCTCCTTGTCTGAAGTAGCCAGGTACCATTTTTGCAGCCGCAGTTTTCCCTGCCGGCTAAATAGCAGCATGAATCGCATCTAGGGGGATGAGGGCAAAAGTGAGGGTCAGACATTTGGTTCTCTGAGCCTCTTTCCTGCATAAACACACAGCTCCAAATTCATCCCGTCTAACTTGTCTCTACTCACAGTTCCTGCTCCTGCTTTCTTCAAAAATCCATCCCTTTGCTCTCCACACTGGGAGTTCCCACCCACAGGCGCCTTTCCTTTTGGGCGAGTCAGAGCTTCTGAGTCTGCTGTTTAGGTTTAAATCCTGGCTCTATTAATTCTATATACCCTTGGGAAAATTACTTTATGCCTCTGGGGTTCAGTATCCTTATTTGTAAGATGTAGATGATAAAAGTACCTACCTTGCAGAGTTGTTAGAAGAGATTAAATGATGTACACAACAAGGCCTGGCACATGGCAGGCACTATAACATTTTAGGAATTACGTGGTATTATTATGGTTATTATTTCTTGACCTGTTTCCAAAGGTAAGTACAATGCCTCCCAGTACAATACCTCCAAAGTCCACAGACGGTGCCAAAAAGATGCCTATTCTCCATGCTCTCTCTATCCACCACCATGCTGAAATTGGGTATTTTGTTTCTCAAGAAGCTACCTCAATTCTCCACCCCATCTTAGCCATAAGTCCTTAATAATGCCTCAAATAAACTGCCCTCCAGTGCCAGGCCTATGCTCGGGGATAGTCTTCTCTGCATTATGTATGTCTAATGCCACACATGGTACTGGGATGCCCAAATTCCACCCTTCTGTGTTCAGCCATCCAGCCATTTGGCCCCTGATGGTCTTCTCTTAACTTTTCATCCTTTTAGATCACCTCCTGCTAAGAGCCCACTCCACCTTCAGACACCAGGTGATAATCTCTGAGGGCCCAACACCCAGGGGGTTCTTTTAAGGAATGTCTGTAGGACAGAGCAAGCTAGGTGAGGTGGAATGGAATGCTGAACCCTCATTACTCCCTGTACCCCAGCTTCCCAGTCCCAGAAGTTCTGGGCTACATCCTGGAGTTATCTGTTCTCCCAGCAACTCTCCTCTCCATGGACATAACCTGGACTGGAATCCCCAGTCCTGTATGGAACAGTACTAGCTTAGTAGGCTAAAAAATCAGAATTCAGGAGAACTGTGTTTTTTGGTTTTTTTGGTGGTGGGGAAGGAGAACAGAGGGGCGCAAGGGAGCTCTGGGCAGCTAAGATATGGGGGGTGGGGAGCACGCAGGAAGATAGAAGGCCTAGGTTCCGGAAAGGGAATGAGACCGGGGAAATGGGGGGGGGGGCGGAGAAGAAAAAACACGGGAGCCCAGGATCCCAAACCTTGGATCCTTGAAAGCAAGACGTCGAGCCCACTCACTTCGTTCCCACCTCGGCCCAGCCTCCAGGCAAGCATGGCCACAAACTCAGGCAAGACGATCACTCCTTGGACCCGGAAACTATCCCCTCCTATGCCCTGCTCCCTGCAGGGGCCCTGCGCTTCCGTCTGGGCAGCATGGGAAGAGGGTCTCGGTGACCCGCGCCCCCGGTTCCGTCCATCCGCGAGCAGACTCCCGCGCCCCTCTCCTTCAATCCCTGCAGCAGTGGTCGGGCTCCCTCGGACCAAGACCCGGGCGCTCCTCCCGGATCAGGACGGTCCCGCTGTCCCCTAGTCAAATCTTGTCCCACAAATGCGCCCCCACCCCGCCCCTCTCCAGAATGCCATTTCCAGCCCTTCCTTCGGAGGTCGCCTCGCCCACCCGTCCAGGTAAGTGAGGCCTCAGAGGACCAGAGGGAAGAAAGCTGCTCAGACCAAGGGCGGCCCCCAGGGACCCCTGCAGGTGCAGCCCACGCCCCTCGCTTCCCCCTCCCCTCACTCTTAGCACAGCCTACCATCCTGCTTCCTCCGGCTCGGCGCGTCCCACTTCGGCCACCGTAGGCGCCAGTTCCACTCCCTTTCTTATCCTTTCTCTCCCTGCCTGCCCTCTCGGCTGAAGCCCCGCCCCGTCCCGCCCTGGCTGGTAGCCCCACCACGCTACGCACTGCGTAGGCCCCAATGCTGCGCAGCGCGCGGGCGGGGCTGGAGGCGGAGAAGCGGAAGCCATGGCAACCAGGTCCTCGACTTCTGCTTTGAGTAGCTCGGTCGTCATGGTAACAAGGCTGTCTTGTGGGTTGGTTGGAGGATGGGGGGAGGAAGACAATGAAGTCCTGGAGCTTTGGAACCTTGGGGGGTGAAAAAGGCGGGAAAAGAGGTGCGAACTTAAGTGATTGAGATGGGAGGATCATTGAAGTTCGTGAGAAAGCAGGGAGCGCTAGTGGAAGGGATGTGGGCAATTAAGAGGGACCAGGTTAGGGATTATGTGTAGGAGAGGAGGAATGACCTAGAAAACAGGAAAACAAAGAGCAGTGCTAGGTAAGTCCTGCTTCTCATTTTTCAAATGACGAAAATATGGAGCTCAGACTAAATTATCTACTGGAAACCTGCTAGACACGACACTGTAATCCTGTTTTTTGAGGGGGAGGGCAGGGTCTCTCTCTGTTGCCCAGGCTAGAAGGCAGTGGTATCATAACTCACTACAACCTTAAACTCCTTCGCTCAAGTCATCCTCCTGCTTTAGCCTACCTAGTAACTGGGAATACAGGTGCCCCCTGGGAATACACCCCCAGCTAATTTTTTTCTATTTTGCAGAGATGGGGTCTCACTCTTGCTCAGGCTGCTCTGAACCCCTGGCCTCAAGTGATCCTTCCACCTCTGCCTCCCAGAGTACTGGGATTCCAGACATGAGCCTCTGGCCTGGCCTGATGCTCTGTCTTTTTTTTTTTTTTTTTTTTTT
>NW_003852472.1:88998-91255 GCF_000181295.1 Otolemur garnettii | reverse complement strand
AATACCGATTTTTAGATTTTTTTTGAACAAATTATGCTGTTATTTTTGAGTAGCACCTAAAGCAATTGTTGGTAATACCTTGTCTATGTCTACTTTATGTTCTTTTTTATTTCTTGTTCTTTGTTATGGAGATAACATGCTCTAGTAGCAAGAGGGTAGACCTAATTCAGCTGGGCTGAAATCTTGTCTCTAACTGTTACTAAAATGTACAGCCTCAGGCCAGTTATTTAACCATCCATCTCTTCATTTTAAAAATGAGGACAGCAGTATGTATGCAGGTGGTGTATTGATAGTGTCTAGCACACTATAAACACTTGTTAATGGCACCTATTACTTCTTCTTTCCAACATTTTTGTTCTTTTTTTTTTTTTTACCTTCTTTTTCCTTTCATTTTTGTTTCTTTTTCTCCTCTGCCTATACCTTAGGCTTTCCAATGGTAAGCCTAAAGTATATGGTGTATACCAATGGGAGAGAAAGTTATTAATGGCAGAGATAGTTGGCCAAACTATCTTGATGTTATTTATTAAGTCAAGAGTAAAATCAATAAAGGAAGCTGTTAGAGTTATAAAGGGCACCTTATTATACAGTGAAAAGAAGAAATAGAAGTGTGTAAGAAAGGCATAGGACAAAACAAATTAAAAGAAATATGCTCATGGACGAGAAGAGAAGGTTATGTATAAGGAAGGCTATGTATATGAGTGGTGAGGTAAAGACATAGGGCAGAGAGCTAAGCAACAGCCTGTGGAAGTTTGGAAGCTCTAGAGATGTACACTCCTACACTTCTCGGAAAGCTGACGCTTCCTAGAATTCCTTGTTTCAATGTGATGTGCCTAAATGCAGAAAAGATAAGATTAATGAGAGAATTGTTAGGAATATGGGTTTTGCTTATATAGAATCATAGAATTCAAGCAGTTCGAAACAGTTAGAAGATGGCAGACTAGTTTTCTTCTTTGCTAGCAAATGATGAAGGCAGAGAATCTATGAGTTAATGGATCAAATACTGCCTGTGTAATGGAGATGAGTTTGGATTTGATTCAGGAGGCAGCTGGAAAGCTGGTGAATAAGTTGGTGAAAGCAGTTTTAAGAAAATAATCTTTTTTTTCCTTTTTTTGAGACAGTGTCTTGCTTTGTAGCTCTTGGTAGAGTGTTGTGGCATCACAGCTCACAGCAAACTCAGACTCTTGGGCTTAAGCAATTCTCTTGCCTCAGCCTCCCAAGTAGCTGGCATGACAGGAGCCTGCCACAACACCCAGCTGTCTTTTGAGACTAGGTCTTGCTTTGGGTCAAGCTCGTCTCAAACCTGTGAGCTCAGGCAATCCACCCACCTTGGAAGAAAATAATCTTATATGTGGGACAGTTTGAAAGGACAACTGGAAGGCTAGAAGGTCATCTAGGCCGTGGTTTGGGGAATCCAGACACAAAGATGAAGTGGAGAGGGATAAATTAGAGATACCTCTAATGAGCCATTCAACTGAAGCTGATCATTCATCTAAGTAGAGAAGATGGGAGAATAATCAAAGATGACCCTGGAGGATTAGTTGGTACCATTTGTATAAGTGAGAAGATGGGAGATGTGAGATTCTCCTTCATGGGTAGGGATAGTGTTTGTGTTGTCTTACAAACCATACTGACACCTCCCCATGTGATACAGTTCAGATATTTGTCATCTCCAAATCTCCTGTTGAAATTTGACAGGAGTGTTGGGTGTTGGAGGTGGGGCCACGCCAAGTGGGAGGTAACTGGAGGGGGCAGATCACTCATGAATGGCTTGGTGCCCTCCCTGTGGTAATGAGTAAGTTCTTCCTCTATTAGTTCATGTGAGAGCTGGATGTTTAAAAGAGCATGGTCAGTCCCTTCTCTTCCTCCTTCTCTTGCCATGTGACACCCCTGTTTCTACCAAATGACCCACCTGATTTCCCTTCATCTTCCACCTTGTCTGGAAGCTCCCCGATGGTCTCACCAGAACATGTTGGTACTATGCTTCCTTTTCTTAAAATATTTATTTATTTTTATTTATTTCTCTATTTTGAGATAGAGTCTCACTCTGTTGCCCTGGGCTAGAGTGCCGTGGTGTCAGTCTAACTGGATTTAACAATTCTCCTTCCTCAGCCTCCCAAGTAACTGAGACTGCAAGCCACATTTTTCTAATTTTAGCAGAGACAGGGTCTCACTCTTGCTCAGGCTCATCTGGAACTCTTGAGCTCAAGCAATCTTCCCACCTCAGCCTCCTGGAGTGCTAGGATTACCGGCGCAAGCC
>NW_003852472.1:81383-88841 GCF_000181295.1 Otolemur garnettii | reverse complement strand
TTTTTGGCCGGGGCTGGGTTTGAACCCGCCACCTCTGGCATATGGGGCCAGCACCCTACTCCTTTGAGCCACAGGCACTGCCCTACCCGGCCTATTTTTTAAAATGAGCTCTCACATAGTGCCTTATTATATGCTGCCCCTAATAGTTCTGAACATTTGAACGCTTTCTGTGGTCAATCTTTGTCATTCTTGCCTGGCATGGTGGCTCACACCTGTAATCCTAACATTCTGGGAGGTTGAGTCTGGTGGATTGCTTGAGCTTAGGAGTTGGAGACCAGCCCAAGTAAGAGTAAAACTCTGTCTCTAGTAAAAATAGAAAAAACTAGCTGGACGTTGTGTTGAGTGCCTGTAGTTCCAGCTACTCAAGAGGCTGAGGCATGAGGATCTCTTGAGCCCGAGTTTGTGGTTGCTGTGAGCTATGATGATGTCAGTGTACTCTCCCCAGAGCCACAGATGCACAAAATATTAATAATGATGTTTGTCATCCTTTTCACTTCCCTCTAACCCCTCTTCTTAGAGTATAGAAATGGCCCACTGTGTGGGAGCTAGGCCTACCTCCCATAATAGCAGTCACATTTCCAGATGTTCACTTTGGTAGCATTCTCTTTTTTTTTTTTTTGAGACAGAGTCTCACTATGTCACCCTTGGTAGAATGACGTGGTGGCATCACAGCTCAAAGCAACCTCAAACTCTTGGGCTTAAGTGATTCTCTTGCCTCAGCCTCCCAAGTAGCTGGGACTACAGGTGCCGACCACAACGCCCAGTATTTTTTTGTTGTAGTTGTTGTTTGTAGCAGGCCAGGGCTGGGTTCAAACCCACCAGCCCCGGTGTATGTGGCCAGTGCCCTAACCACTGAGCACGGATGCCGAGCCTTTGGTAGCATTCTTTTGGGCACAATATGGGCATGTCTGCGGGGCTCTGCTCATCTGTGCACTTGCTAAAACTTTGGTCTAGGAGGGACTGAGGTGGGCATGAAGTGATGGAGGGTAATAAGACTCTAACAGAGGGTTAGAGAATCAAGTTTCTAGGGCAACAGGAGAGTGGTGCCAATTGCAGTGTCCTACACATGCAGGGTGGACAGGGGCAAGGTGTGATATGGGGGCATTGTTCCTAATGTGATCCCTCTCTCCAACCTAGTTTTTTGGGCTGTCCTGGTGATTCCCTGAGCTCCCCAATTTCCTTTTGTGCTTTAGTTAGCCAGAGGTGGTCTCTGTTGCTTATAGCTGAGAACTCTGTCAGGTGAACTGCATTACCATGTCACATTGTCCATTGGTCACATATGTGGGTCTGCCTTGTTTCTTCAGTTGATTGTAAGCTCCCTGTGGGATGGAATCATCTACATCTGTCATGTCTTCCTGGCACCCAGCACAGTGTTTGTTGGTTAGATTCAATTATGATCTGTATAGATGGTTACAGGTATAGATTGTTAAATGTCACCTGTTATCTAGCATATGCCAAATTCTATTTTCATATTTAATATTAGGCACTTTATATCTGTTATTCCTGCTAGATTATAAAACTGTCTTCCTCTGCTGTTTGTGTTATGCCTAGCATAGTACGGGACATGCAGCAGGTACCCAGTATTTGTTGAATGACTATATGCTGCCCCTCCCCCCATTGAAAGTTCCATTGTCATCCTAAACTTCACTTGCCAAAAATAAGTCATGACTTCCTTCCATTTCCCCCTGAAACCATCCCGTTTCTTGGTTTCCTGCTGTCATTGACATTGCTGCCTTCTCTTAGATTTGCAGCCTGTAAGCTGGGGACATAAAGGGTAACAGGAAAGCTTATTGACTTGCCCAACTAGATTAGGAGAGGGTATGGAAGAGTGGCTGGATTCTTAGAGCAGGGAGTGAGCAGTCTGAAACTAGCCTGGCACCTTGGGACTTCATTCTCACATGTGACCCTTGAAACTGCCTTGCTATATGTAATTTTTCCTCTGTGATTTTATCATACTACTTTCGGGAATGCCTTACCATTCCTTCCTTACAGACCCAAATCCACTGTATTTATCCTCTAAGGTTTCAATCAGCTAATACTCTGATGAGCCTTTAGGTTCTAGTCCAGACCATAGCAACTGTTTCTACAATGTTACTTTCGATTTAAAAAAAATTATTTTATTTCATTTTTTTTTTTGCAGTTTTTTTTGGCCGGGGCTATGTTTGAACCTGCCACCTCTGGCATATGGGGCTGGAGCCCTACTCCTTTGAGCCACAGGCACTACCCAAAAACATTATTTTATTTTTTAAGGCAGGATCTTGCTCTGCACTACTGAATGCAGTAGTGTCACTGTAGCTCACAGCAACCTCAAACTCTTGGGCTCAAGTGATCTTCCTGCCTCAGTCTCCGAGTGTCGGGGATTACAGGTGTGAACTACCACACAGCAATTTTTTTTTTTATTTTTTTGTAGAGATAAAGGTATCACTGTGTTGCCCAGGTGGTTTTAAACTCCTGGCCTCAAGCTATCCCCCCTCCTTGGCCTCCCAAAGTGCAATTATAGGTGCAAGCCACCATTCCTGCCCTCTTTCAATGATTTTTGCAGCGACTTACATAGCTTTTCATTCAGCTTTTTGGGGTTGGTTCTCCTTAGGTACCTGACATTAAGAAGCATCACTTAAGACACTTTCTTTGTAATGCTCCACGATACCCAGTATAGAGTTCAGCTTTTAAATAAATGCTTGTTAAATTGAATGGAATTTCAGCCCGTCAAGATTTTGGTTGAAGCCACAGCTGCTTTGCTTCAGAGAAGAGCTTTCCATTGGAGTGAAAGCGACATCTGGTGGCAAAGGGATCAGTGACTCTGTTCAGGAGAGGGCTGTCAGGTCCAAGAGACAGCCTGTATAAACTTTGAAGGTGCCAGTAACTGGGACTTGAGGGCAACTCTTGGCACTGGACCATGTGTCCTTTTTGGTGTTCAGAGAGACTTGTTCTTGTCACATATGCCACAGGGAGAAGCTCTCACAGTGTGGTGAAAGAAACAGAGGTGCCTAACTGCCTGGAGCTGTTAAGTAATAAAAACAATAAGTTACCCAACCTCTCTATAAATGTTGGCTACTATTGTTACAACTGAGACTTAACTTGAGGAACCACCTTTAAAAAATGCTTTGGAAAACAGATGATGTCACCTTGGCAAATTTCCTTTGCATAGAGTATTTTTTGCCATTGAGGGATTTATGACCTTCATACTCTTTGCAGATAGAAAATTCCACTGGGTGAAGTTCCATTTGCAGGATGATGGCTGAAGGCCGATCATGTTAGTTTTTCATTTCTAAAGACTGAGAAAGGAAAACAAACTTAGAACTGCTGAGGAGGGAGCCCCTGGCAAAGTCAAACAGAACAGGGAAGCTGCACCCTGGCTTTGTGCTCAAGGTGTCTGAGAGGACCA
The DNA here is from genome assembly GCF_000181295.1 of Otolemur garnettii. Taxonomy (NCBI): domain Eukaryota; kingdom Metazoa; phylum Chordata; class Mammalia; order Primates; family Galagidae; genus Otolemur; species Otolemur garnettii. Next base: position 85,456 of record NW_003852472.1, on the reverse strand, counting down.
GAGAGCTCTGTTAAGTGGGCCACTTCCTGCAGCAAACTTCCTCTGTGGTGAGGGGACCTTTATTTTATTTTATTTTTTTGAATTATAAAGTTTTAGTAACATGATTTTCCAAAGGAATAAAATCTAGTAAGCATTTATAAAAATAAGTGTGATGACTAATAACTATAGTAAGATGAGAAAAAAATTTTCAAAGTTCCTTTCCCCCCTTGAATTTGAGTTATTTTATTTTATTGTTATTAGTTTTTTTTTTTGTAGACACATAGTCTCATTTTATCACCCTTGGTAGAGTGCTGTGGTGTCACACAGCTCACAGCAACCTCCAGCTCTTGGGCTTAGGCGATTCTCTTGCCTCAGCCTCCTGAGTAGCTAGGACTACAGGTGCCCACCACAATGCCTGGCGATTTCTTTGTTGCAGTTTGGCCAGGGGCCAGGTTTGAAACTGCTACCTTCAGTACAGGGGGCCAGTGCCACTGAGCCGCAGGTGCTGCCCGAGTTATCTTGTTTTAATTGGTTTATCATCTACTAAAATTAGCAACTCACATGCTGTTTTTCCACTTTTTCTACCAATTACTGAGAGAGAGTTAATAAAATCTCCAAATATAATTGTGAACTTTGTATTTCTCTCCTTTTAGTTCTATCAGTTTTTGCTTTAAATATTTTGAAGATCTGTAATCAATGCATAAACATTTAGATTATTGACTTCTTGGTGAGTTGACCCTTTAATATTATACGATGGTCTTCTGACGTCTACCTTGTCTGATATTAAAACAATCTTTAATTATTAGATTAAATAATCTAATTAAATTAAATTGAATCTAATTAAATTATTAGATTAATAATCGTAGCCTTCTGGAGGCGAGGCAGGTGGATTGCCTGATGTCAGGAGTTTAAGACCAGACAGAGCAACAGAGAGACCCTGTCTCTTCTAAAAATAGAAAAACTAGTCAGACGACACAGGCCTGTAGTCCCATCTACTTGAGAGGCTGGACTACAGGCAATTCTCTTGCCTCAGCCTCCAGAGTAGCTGGGACTACAGGCACCCACCACAATGCCTGGCTATTTTTTTTGTTGCAGTTTGGCCAGGGCTGGGTTTGAACCTGTTACCCTCGGTATATGGGGCCAGTGCCCTACCCACTGAGCCATAGGCACTGCCCATTATTTTGTTTTCTTTTAAACTTTATTCAAATTAATATGAGGGTACAATATTTAGGTTACATTGTTCTCACTTCCCAGGGCAAAGTTCCATTTGTAGAAGAGCCCCTCACCTAGGGGTGTGTTATACATCTTCACAATGTGCACATTAGGTGAGATCCCACCTTGTGCCCTCCCTCGTGATGAGGCTTTTAGAACAACTCTTTTTTGTTGAATCTTCTTAGCATGTATGGACAGTTTTTGACCTGTATATTGCATAATTAGGGCTAACCTGTTCTGCTTTTTGAAGCATTTTGTGTAAAAAAGAGGCTTTTTAGATTTCTAAGCAAATTGGTTACAGAGGGGTAACTTGTCAGCCACTGACCCAGGGCCTGGAATTGGTCGCATTTTCAGAGTATAAGGAGGTTAAAGGATATACCTGGGTCCCAGTGTCCCCGATGTCTTGGACTATCATTGTCTTCATGACTTCAGCTCCCTCCATGAGTCCAAAGGGGGATCTGTATAAGAGGGTGAGGCAGGAAGAGGGAAGTTTGGGCCACAAATCTCAGTGTAGAGTGACCTTGTGAACCTGATTGGGCCACATGAAGTGTTAGCATCCCCAGGCTAAGCTGGCTAAAAGCAAGCGGAGTGGTCTTTATGACCTTTTCCCCTTCAAGTTCTACAATCATTATCTTGGCCCTACATAGCTTGCCAGTTGCATACTGAGGGTAGGAGAAGAAAGATGAAACACTCACTGAGGTTAAAAGAGAGCATCTCTCCAAAGCTGAGAGTAGTGCTAGCAAGCTACACATTCCAAGCCTCTAGCCCTGGTTCCCACTGGCTTGCTTTCTTTCTTTTCTTTTTTTCTTTTGAGACAGTCTTACTTCATTGCCATCAGTAGAGTACTATGGTGTCATAGCTCACAGCAACCTCAAACTCTTGGGCTCAAGAGATTTTCTTGTCTCAGCCTCCTGAGTAGCTGGAACTACATGCACCCACTACAACACCCGGCTAATTTTAGAGGTGGGGTCTTGCACTTGCTCAGGCTGGTCTTGAACCCATGAGCTCAGGCAATCCACCCATTTCAGCCTCCCAGAGTGCTAGGATTACAGGCTTGAGCCATCATGCTCGGCTCCACTGGCTTTCTAAGGATAGGGTAAGACTTTCTTCCAAGCTCAATTGGACTGTGGGGCCTCTTATTGCATTGGTGTCATGAGAGAAGAGAAAGCTTGAAGAAGGCAAGGCCATTCTTCAGAGGCATTCAACACTGTCTCCTTTGAGACATCACGTTGGAGGCACCCAAGAATGCCCTGGGATTGACCCTTGAAAAGGAACCAGGAGTGGGAGGGGCAGGCATAAGGCCTTTTGTCCATGTCGAATGAGTAAGGAGTGAGTAAATGAATGAATACTCTTTCTGGATTTCTTTTCTTTTTTTTTTTTTTTTTTTTTTTGAGACGGATCCTCCAGCTATCCCCCTGAGTAGAGTGCCATGGCATCACACTCACAGCAACCTCCAACTCCTGGGCTCAAGCGAGTCTCCTGCCTCAGCCTCCCAAGTAGCTGGGACTACAGGCGCCCGCCACAACGCCTGGCCATTTTTTGGTTGCAGCCGTCATTGTTGTTTGGCGGGCCCGGGCTGGGAATTCGAGCCCACCACCTTAGTGTATGTGGTTGCCTTAGCCGCTTGAGCCACAGGCGCCAAGCCTCTGGATTTATTTTCAAAAACACTAAGATCAGAATTTTCTCCAAGGAAGTCTGACATCATTTTAGAGAAAAAGATAATGTGTGGGTTCTCTTAGTTCAAAGTCTAAAATCTATCTTTAATTCACTGCAGTGGGACTTTGCAAGAAATTTGTGAAGTCTTATTTAAGTTTGAGAAAAGGTAAGGTTCTAAACAGGTGAAGTGATCACTTTTGATTGTTTTGTACCCTTTGAAAATATTTGTATTACCAGAATAATATAATTTCAGGATTGGAAGGTTGTTAGAAGAGACACTTAGTCCCATCTCTTGAAAGTTATCCTATGGGTACATGAGCACATGAGCACTGGAATGAAAGTGTAAGGATGGCATTGTTGGCAACAGTACCAACCATGATAACGGCCGTGAAACAATTAAAGTGTCCATCATGGGTGGTTAAGAGATTATAGTACGTCTATGTATGCAGCTGGTAAAAAGAATTAGGGACAGGTGTCTAGGATGAATCATTAGGCAAATAAGGCAAGCTGTAGAATTCTATATATATCTATGTATCTATATATAATATCTTTGTGTGAAAGAAAAGAATATTTTAAATATGCTTGTTAAATGCTTAGTAGAGTTCTAAAACAACTCCCAAGAAACTGGGTGCCTATTATGTTTCTACTTTTACCTTTTTGAACTATTTGAATGTCTTACTGTTAGCATTGTTTTTCATAATTTAAAAAAGTCACTTCATCTTATACCCTGGTCACTGAAGAATCCCCATCAGGCAGTCATCTCAGCTGTCCCTGAGTATTTCCAGTGACAGAGAACTACTACCTCTTAACTATCAGACACTGTTTTGACCAAGAATCCCCAGACCATAACTACCCTTAGTTTCCACTAAGAAATGAGCCAGGGGCTCTGTGCCTGTAGCTCAAGTGGCTAGGGCACCAGCCACATACACCAGAGCTGGTGGGTTTGAATACAGCCAGCCCACCAAACAACAATGATGAAACTCCAACCAAAATAAATAAATTAATTAATTAAATAAAATAAGAAATGAGCCAGGGACTCAGTGCCCATTGCACAGTGGTTATGGTGCCAGCCACAAGCACTGAGGGTTGCAAGTTTGAACCCGGCCTGGGCCAGCTAAACAACAATGACAACTACAACAAAAAATAGCTGGGTGTTGTGGCGGGCACCTGTAGTTCCAGCTGCTTGGGAGGCTGAGGTAAGAGAATCACTTAAACCCAAGAGTTTG
>NW_003852472.1:74538-81301 GCF_000181295.1 Otolemur garnettii | reverse complement strand
AAAGAAAGAAAGAAAGAAAAGAAAGAAAGAAAGAAATGAGCCAGGTATGCAGGGGGCTGGCTCTATCATTGCTATCTTTAGGGTTCTGGAGTTGGACAGCATACAAATTTGACAGATAGTGTTTGCTATTTTTTCTTTCTTTCTTTCTTTCTTTCTTTTTTTTTTTTTTTTTTTTGAGATAGGGTCTTGCACTGTTACTCAGGCTGGAGTGCAGTGGTATCACGATATCTTACTGCAACCTCAAACTCCTGGGCTCAAAGGATCCTCCTGCCTCAGCCTCCCAAATAGTGGGAGTACAGGCACCTTCTACCACACCTGGCTACATTTTCTATTTTCCCTAGAGACCAGCTCTTGCTCAGGCTAGTCTTGAACTCTTGGCCTCAAGTGATCCTCCTGCCTCAGCCTCTAAAGTAATAAGATGACATACCCAACCTATTTTTTCAATTTATACACTTATTTTTAAATATATGAACAGAAACTAATTTAGGGGAGTGTGTCCTCTGCTAAGAGCCTTTAAGATACTAGAGGAAGAGAATAAAAGACTTTCCAGAAAGCCATTTTTGGAAGGATAGTATGAGTATATATCATAGAAAAGTCTTGTTTTAAGGAGTCTGATATCTAGATTTGATTCATAAGGTGTGCACACAAAATTAAAGAGCAGACATGAATGCAAGTATTGTTACAGCCCAGGGGAAATAAAAAGCAGTAAGTGTCAAGTTGGGAGTGATATCGTTGGCTGGATTCATGGGGACACCCTAGGTGGAGGAAATGGAACTTGGTCTGGGTTTAGAGAAATGGGGAGGGTAGTGGGGATAGGTTTGGGGGCAGTATTTGGTGGGAAGCAATGGCATGAACAAAGTTGGGAGCCCACAGGGACAGTGACCATGAGCAAGCCTGACTAGGTAGGGAGGTAGTGTCTGGGGGATCCCTTTTTCCTTTTAGAGGGTGATGCTTGTGGCCTTGGAACCTTGTGGCAGAGCCATGGTGACCAGTCTTGTGAACTTACGCATGGTGGGTCAACATGCCCATGCCTGTGGGTGTAGGTTTCACAAAGGTCCCTTTTACCCAAGAGGTCTATGAGCTAACAATATTTTGATTTCTTGTACTGCAAGCAAAAGGCAAGGACTTTTTTTGGCATACTCTTTGTATTTATTTATTTCATTATTTTTAAAAACATTTTTACTGGTTTATATATCAAAAGTGAAAAAGCATACAAATCAACACAATTTCAAGAACATTTGCCCCACCCTCTGTAGGTACTGTGTGTGGCTGTCACTGTCCAGTGCATAATTTAAAAAGAAAAAAAACAACAAAGTATGAAGATTTTTCAGTGCAGAGTATGGTAGAATGATTAGGCTTCTATTTGAGTACATTCATTTGAGATTTATGTGCAATTCTTCAATAAATTAGTCTTCGTGCCATTCTCTCTAGCTTTTCAAAGAAAATATCTAACTAAGGTAGCTGAATCTGAGCTCTCTGTCTCTTTCTCTCACCCCCTCTCACGTGTCCACTTGCTCACACACAGCAGCCGGAAATGACACATTGCAGTGAGTCACCAATGCAGTTGTGAGTCACCCTGTAATTGGGGAAAGTTCTGTCCTGGTAGGTCGTGCAGCCCCTTGCAGTTCTGTTCCTAAATACATTGAAAAAGTTTGAAACCACTCTGTCCTCAATGAAGTGTCTTTCACCCACCCCAACCTTTTGGTCCCTAAAGCAGGCTGAAGTTGGAACGTCTTGGCAGGGACCCTGATCCATCAAGTACAAAAAGACCAGGCAAGGGGAGGAGTGAGGGGGCTCTGGCAGCCACAAGGTGGCAGTGCGGGCCCCATCATGCCTGCTGCCCAGAGAGGTGTGACAGTCAAGTGGCCAGACTCTTGAGATGCAATGACAGACCACAAAGCAACACTATGAGCAAGTTTAAATAATGTGTTGTTGTTTTTTTTTTTTTTTATCCTGTTTATAGTACTGTTCCTCACTAACAAGGGCAAGGATGTGATAAATATTTGGGCATACCCCTGGCATCCCACCCTCCCCACAACAAGATTGGGGGTGAAGAGGCAAGCACACATCTGACATTTCTTCCTCTATTCCTGTAAAATAAAGGGAAGCAAAAACCTGCTTCCATGAGTAAACAAGTCACCTACACTCCAAAATAATATCTGTACACTATTTCTGTCTCAGCACAGAGGGGAATTGCTTTGCCAGTCCTCAGCCCCCCTGCACTAGGAAAGGGTGATCAGTGCCAGAATGGGCCTTGAGATGAAAGGATGTTCCTTCTAGTGGCCTTCTTTGGCCTGTAACCAGCCTCTTTGGCAGTGGCAGACAGAGCAAGAGTGATGGCAACATGACTGGAACGCAGATCATTTCTACCAAGCACATAAAAGATCCTGTAAGCTTGGTGGTTCCATCCTACCAGGGCCCCGGTAGGAACCAGGTCTGAAAACCTGAGTGGACAGAGATAATGGGCAGAAGCACTGATGATTCTGTGGATGTTATAGTTAGAAGTCTGGAGACCTGCAGGCTTTGTGGTCCAGGCTTCTCTCCAGGGTCCCCATCAGAGACTGAGGAATTTCACCTGAAGGGCCTCTTTCCAAGTCCTAGGAGAGTCTGAGGTCTAGGAGACAGATTTGAAATTTTATGATTTTTAAAAGGTGAATATCTTCACTTTCTCCAGAAAGAGTCAATAAAACTAAAATTCTTTCTTTCCTCGTTTCTTCTTTTCTCCAGTTTTCTTCCAGATGAAGGCTGCTTTTCCCATGGTCAGGGGTCCATCACTTGGCCCATGAAAAGGACTGCACCTGAGGATGGGAGAGTCATGGGGTTGGGAAGGGACCATATAGTTCCCCAAGCTCGATGTAGATGGAGGGACTGAGATTCACGAAAACTGACAATTATCTGGAAACGCTGCTGCCTAAGGGATGTGGCTGGGACTGGCCTGGCCTGGCTGGATGGAGGATGCTGCCTCTAGGGAGAGGCAATGGGATAGGGCTATGGATTCTCACCCAGAGTCCTGTTGGGGCTATCTGAGGGGTGTCTATCTGTATTTGGACTGGTGTCTGAGACAGGGAGAATGGGTGGGGAGACGTGGAATGTGGTGGAGCTCCAGGCTTACCTGTGGGGTTGTGCCGGACCACAAAGAGGAAGGGTCTGTCCATAATGATCTGCTGAGGGACCATCCGGCCAGAGATTGAAATGGCTGGAAGAGAAGGGACAACATCTTAGAACAGAGGGACATTGGCTCTGGTGCCTGAGTTGATCACAAGTGACTTGTGGACACCAGCTTTCTATCTGATAGAAATACTGGGAGGTGATTTTTAGGAGGCTTTTTGTTCTCTTAATTATAAACCCTAAAAGTTTAGTAGTGTTCTCTGATACCTAGTTTCCTCCAGGAGTTTGGTAGAAATAGATCAGTTATTCACTCACAAATATTTATCTAAATGTTTTTAGGGCAGGTTCCTTAAGTTTATTGCCTGTCGAGGGAACAATTGGGGCTTTCTGTTGGGAGGGCTTTTTACCTTGAGGGCCCTCAGGAGCAACCAGGTAAGAGAAAGTTACCCAGGAGAAGTAGGCCCATTTCCAGGCCAGGAGAGGCCCATGCAGAGCTACAGAGACCGTTATGGGTTCAGGTACTATTATCCTGAAGGGTGATTGGGGCACCAGGCAGAGGCCCCTCTTGAAGCCCTGGGCTGAGACTCACCCGTGGAGGAGGATGCTACTGTGCCACTCTCATTCACCTCAATCTTAACCTTCTGCAGTGCCTGCGAGACGTGGAGAGGCTCTTGTTCTAAAACAGATGTGGATACAAGGATAGATCAGCTGGGGAGAAAGAAGCTTCTTTGTCCTCTTCAGGGCCCCATAGTCCACTGGGATAAGAAAATGAGAGGGAAAATCTTCTCACCTGAAAGACTCGTGAAGTCGGCCTGGTCTGGACTGAACATGTTGGTCATCCCCAAGTTCTCCAGAGGCTTCCTGAGGTCAACTTTACTCTCTAGAGAGAACCTGCAGATAGCAACAGGAGGCAGCTCCAGCTGTGATCTCCTCTGGGCAGCCCCTGCCTCTTTTCTTCCCCTACCAGATCTCCCCCAGAAGCAGAACTGACATGCAAGTTGGAGAAGGGCTGTTTTATCAAATCTGTTTGCAAAGTCTCTCTTGTTGCTAGAGATTTCTAATATTCACGATCATTCTTTTGAAATCTACCCACCCCCTCGAACTTATGACTAATTACTTTCCTCAAATAAGACAGTAGTTTCAGCATAATTTTATTCAATCTAGCGGGGGAGGGGGGCAAGGGCAAATTCCTCAGCAAGGATGTTTGAACAAAAGTCTAGTCTGTAGATTGTGTTCTGAGAGCTAACCCTGAAGAGGATTCAAGCAGTGAGGCTTTGGGGGCACTCTACTTCTCACCGGGGTGCAACCATTTACCTCGATTTTTATGAGCTAGAGAGAGAGAGAGCATGCAAGTGAGAGCACGCAGGAGCTAACAACTAAATTCCTCTCCTCCAAGCCTGGCATTATAGCATCTGGAGATTTGGGATAGGCATTGTGGGAGGCTTCCCTATAATTCAGGAATTACCTGGCCTGAGCCCTCTCTACTCCCTTTGCAGAAGCATTTAAAAAACCTGCTCTGGCCAGGCAAGGTGGTTCACGCCTGTAATCCTAGCACTTGGGAGGCCAAAGTAGGTGGATTGCCTGAGCTCACAGGTTTGAGACCAACCTGAGCCAGAGCAAGACCTTGTCTCTAAAAATAGCTGGGTGTTGTGGGGGATGCCTGTAGTCTCAGCTACTCAGGTGGCTGAAGCAAGAGAATCACTTGAGCCCAAGAGTTTAAGGTTGCTGTGAGCAATGACGCCACAGTACTCTACCAAGGGTGACAAAGTGAGACTCTGTCTCTAAAAATAAATAAATAACCTGCTCTGTTGAAACCCCAGCCAGAAGCTGTGATTTGAGCTGGCCCATCTGCAGAAGTGATTCCTTTAGTTTGTGTTTGACTGTTGACTTGGGACAATGGTGGTGGGAGTGCAGGGCATCATAAGTGGATGTAGACTGATTCAGCCCCTCACTTCCATCCTTTCCCTGACTTTCCTTTTGGCTAGCTTTTACTGGGTGTTCTGGGGGTGGCCAGTGTGGGGGCATAGTCTAGAAAAGCTCTCCCCTGCTTTCCAGCAGAAACAGGAAGAGGGATGATCTAAGGAGTCATAATCAAACCCAAGCCTGAGTGTTTCCCATCAGCCTCCCACACGCACACGTAGCCCCTGCCCTGCAAGCATCATGGATCTGGGAAATTTAACATGGGGGTGGTGATTTCAGGAAGCCAGGAGTGAGGGGCGGGGGAAAGAGCAAGGTCTGGGGTGGCAGGAGCCTTACTTGGGCAGAACCAGGAGGCGGGGCACTCTGGTCATGTTGCCTTTCCACTGGCTGATGAGCTGAGCATCGAGGATGTTGGTGAGGGCAGAGAGTGGCACCTCTTTCTGATAGGGAGCAGCAATGAACATGCTGAGGGTGTCCCCATGGTATGGCAACTCCAGGATATCGTAGTAATGGCCGTCAGGGGTGGTAAACTCGGCTGTGAAGACACCAAATGGAGCATTAGAAATGACTGCTCTCTCATTGGCTCCAAGCCAACACTAGTTTTCACCTAGTTCTCTTGCCCACTCACTCTTTTTGGATGCCATGTTCTCCATTGTGCTTTTGGGGCTCCACCTCCCACTGCACCTCTATTCAGTACTGTCACTTCCATTTCCCTTCTCTCCTGCCAATTCAGGGTTTTCTGGTTTCTCTGTCTCCTTGGGGCTTCCTCACCTTTACTCCCTTCACCCCAACTCCCAGCCACTAACTCATTCTAGTCCCCTTCATCTTAATCCCACCCTCCCTTATCCCTCTCTCAGCAGGATTTGCTGGCTCCAGGCAATCACACTTGAAAATCAGAGACAGCAGTCCAGTGCACAAGTGTTGGCCTAAGGGAGTTTCTGGATTTCAGCTTCCTCTTATATGAGATAAAGTTCCTTTCTTCTGTTCCTATTATCCCTGTGTCTCCCCTTGGGAGATCTGTGTCCCTTGGGGATCTCCCCTTTGGGGGAGTCTGTGTCAAAGCCCAGCCGTATTCTAGGTTTTTCTTCCCTTACAGAGGAACATTCCCTGTGGTCTTCCTTCCTCAGGGGTGACACTTTGGGTGCTCCTTGGGAATAACCCCAAGGATGAAACACTGTGGCCATGGGTGATGGGGAGAGGGGCTCTTGTACTTACTGTAGTTGAACCTGCTGGTTTGAGTCATCATGGGCACAGAGACGGTGCTGCCGTCGGACTTGTGGAAGAGGCGGTGGTGGGTGCCTTTGGTGGGGAAGGGTGCCTTCCAGTGGCCATTGAAATAGAGGGCATTCACCAGCACCAGGCGTGTCAGCTGGTCCACTGCCCCTTTCCCAAATAAGTCACTGATCATACCTATGGGAAACCCATTGACCAGGAAATTAGATTTTTTTTTTTGAGTCAGAGTCTCACTATGTTGCCGCTCACAGCAACCTCCAACTCCTGGGCTTAAGCAATTCTTTTGCTTCAGCCTCCTGAGCAGCTGGGGCTACAGGTGCCCACCACAAGGCCTGGCTATTTTTACTTTTGTTGCAGTTGTCATTGTTGTTTAGCTGGCCTGGGGTTGGGCTTGAACCTGCCTTGGTGCATGTGGCTAGCGCTGTAACCACTGTGTATGAGCACTGAGCCTTTTTTTTTCCTTTTTTGAGACGGAGTTTCACTTTGTTGCCCTTGGTAGAGT
>NW_003852472.1:38212-74104 GCF_000181295.1 Otolemur garnettii | reverse complement strand
TGCCAGTCTGGCTGTATGTGGCCGGCGCCCTACTCACTGAGCTACGGCCGCCACCGGAAATTAGATATACTTTTAAAGCTTTTTAGATAGTTCTCTTTAGCTCCTAGTCCTCAAATGGATGTCTGTTGAAGGGGTCCATTTCCCTTCTCTTCTGCCAATTCAGGGTCTTCTGGTTTCCCGTCAGAGGGCAGAGGGGATTTAAATAAACCCATCTAGCTACTGTCAACCTGTTCCATCTACTCATAGTCTCAGAACATCTTCCAGCTCATCCCACTTTCTTGTTCTGTCATCCATCCAGAGTCAGAGCAGGAAACGTACGTATCTCCCTGACTTTGCCCCCTCACTGCAGTTCTGAGGGCTGTGTGTATATCTTTATAGCTGTTGTTATTAAATCTCACAGGACTTCGTAGGGAAGCCTGAGAGCTCACAAGAAAGCCTGAATATGAAAGCTACTAGCTATTATGCTTTGGTTCTTAAAGCATTTGGCCTTCTGTTCACAGAGAAGAGAAGGGAGAGCTTAAGATGTATGAATTTGTTTCCAGATTCCCTTTCTCTTTGGGCCCTTCAAATGGGCTTCTTTCCCCCTGCTGCTCACCTTTTGTGTGTGTCTTCACCCAGTCGTTGATGATGAATCGGGCTCTCTCCACCTCTGAGAAATCCACCTGCTTGACTGTGGTTCGGAAGAGCCTGAAGAAGTGGGCCATGAAGCCCGGGACCAGCTTCAGATCCCGCTGGGCAAAGATGGCATCGGTTGTGCTGATCTCATCCTTGTTCCATGGCCCTAGGAGCTGTTTGTGTAGGTGCCGGAGGGCAGGGGCCACACCTTTCTCTGTGCCAGAAAGGGAAGAAAGGATACATTGGGCCTATGGTGGACCCAGAGCTCCCAGCTAGGGCAACTTCCTCCATGAGGGGCTCAACCCTGCCTGGATGGATGGGGCTCTTCTGCTGTCCCAGGGCTCTCTGGAAGGAGATTTCATTGCACACTTTAATCTCTTCTCTGCCTCTCTTACTTTTCCTCAAAACTCTCAGGTCTTGACCCTTTCTTTGGGTTGGAATATTTTTCTCTCTCCTTAAGTTATGAACCCTAACTTCTTTCTTTTTCTTTCTTTTTTGAGACAGAGTCTCAAGCTGTCACCCTGAATACAGTGCCATCGTGTGACAGTTCACAACAACCTTAAACTCTTGGGCTTAGGCAATTCTCTTGCCTTAGCCTCCCAGGTAGCTGGGACTAAAGGTGCCCGCCACAATGCCCGGCTAGTTTTTGATTGTAGTTGTCATTGTTGTTTTGGCAGGCCCAGGCTGGATTTGAACCCGCCAGCTCCGGTGTATGTGACTGGCACCCTAGCCATTGAGCTACAGGTACTGAGCCCCTAACTTTTTTCTTATGAGAATGGCTGTGCTAAGCATTTCATGTACATAATTCTATTTAATCTTTGCAGCAGCCACTTTGTGGCAAGTACTTTTTCTTTTTTGAGACAGAGTTTCACTTTGTCACCATTGGTAGAGTGCTGTGGCATCATAATGCACAGCAATCTCAAACTCTTGGGCTCAAGTGATTCTCTTGCCTCAGCTTCCTGAGTAGCTGGAACTACAGGTGCCTGCCACAGCACCCGGCTACTTTTTTAGAGGTGGGGTCTTGCTCTGGCTCAGGATGGTCTCAAACCTGTGAGCTGAGGGCAATCCACCCACCTCGGCCTCCCAGAGTGCTAGTATTACAGGTGTGAGGTACTGTGTCCAGCCTGTGGCAATTATTTATATTATCTTCATTTTATAGATGATAAAACTGAGGTTTAGAGGAGTTAAGACTACATAGTTAGCAAGTGGTAGATCCATAGGCCAGCATCCCCTTAGTGGGTGAGGGGTCAAATGGCACAGGGTGTGGTGGGAGGAAGATGAGGTGGACCCCATAGCATGGCTGTCCATGGGTGGACTTGGCTAAGTCGGAGTCAACTTTTCCTCAGCTTCAGGTTGGTTCCATTACTGTTCTATGAAGACCAGGCCACCCTCTCCACCCCATCTCTCACCCTCAATATTGAATCCCATTGCTGCTTGGATCTGCTGCCGGGTTTCTCCTCCTGTCATCACCTGCAACATGGCCAGAACCGAGGCAACCCCATAGGGTGAGAAAATCACATTGCGGTCCTTGGAGTCTTGTGCCACCTGCTGAAACACCTTCACCCCAAAGTCTGTGGCCAGTCGGGCCTCCCGGGACTGGGGAGGGTACAGGGTGGACACTTCACCAAAGATTAGAGCCAGGCCCAGGGTGAGACAGGCAAGGACTTGAGACATCTGCATCCTAGAGCAAGAGGAAAAATAGCTGATGAGGAAATTGTTCTAGAAGAGTGGTGAGTGGGGAGGGCAGATGGGACCCCTGTCATGAGCTAGGATCCCCTTATTTGCCAGTGTCAGGTGAACATAAGAGTGTGATATGTTTGAGAAACCACAATACATTTAGATTCTGAGCCCTTCCCACTGTCTCAGACTGTGAGACACTGTGTATCCCCAGTGGTCAGCCCACGAGTTATAAGTGTATTTTCCCCATGTCAGAATCTTGGAAACAGCTCCAGTTCATTTCCCTTCCCCTCCAGGGGTTGAAAGACTAAGTTATAATGACATTTTTGATTTGCATGAATCAAAGTCCTCCTATAATGCTTTCCCAATGACCATTTCATCAAGTTAGCAGGCATAGGGTGGGAAAATGGGGTATCTTGGCTGGGCATGATGGGTTACACCTGTAATCCTAGCACTCTGGGAGGCCAAGGTGAGCAGATCACTTGAGCTCACAGGTTCGAGACCAGCCTAAGCTAGAGTAAGATCTCTGTCTCTAAAAACAAAAAAATAGCTGGGCATTGTGGTGGGTACCTGTAGCGCCCAGCTACTTGGGAGGCTGAGGCAAGAGAATCACTTGAGCCCAAGAGTTGAAAGTTGCTGGGAGCTATGACATCATGACACTCTACTGAGAATAATAAAATGAGACTCTATCTCAAAAAAAGAAAGTAGGGTATCTTGCTGGAGAGGGACAGAGTCCTTATTTCTGGGTGAAGGGTTTGTTGGTGGGGGTTACATGACACTGCTTCTTTGTGTCATTGCCAGGGCAGGCTTGACTCAAGTGTGTAGGTCCCCGGGGGGTCATGGATAGAAGAGATTCTGGGGAGGGGTGAGCTTTGCTTTAAGCCCAAGGTAAGAGGCAGAGGAAGTTTGCTTTTCTCCTACCTGAAGTTCCCAAGGGCTCCTTGTGATTGGCAGTATGTCCTGCTGCTGTTGCTGCTGCTGCTGGAGGCTTGTGGAAATTTGGCAGCTGGTAGAGGGGGTGTGGCTCTCTTTCTTGACAGCACTCTTGGCCCAACAGCCAGATACAGCTGTGCTCTTCCTCGGGCTGCTGCGTCCCTTTATACTAGATGTGGACAGGAAGTAGATTAACTCATGTTCCAGTCCCACCCACTTTCTGGCTCTGAAAGTCTGTCTGCACAGCCAGCCGGGCCCCCTTGGCGCCTCCCTCTCCAGGACTTGCTGAGGCGTGTGTGTGCGTGCTGCTCCGCGTGTGTACGTGTGTAAGAGGAATCAGGAACAATTGAGCAAACGCTGATTACCTTGGCCCCAGGGCCTCCTATGATTTTGCTGCCCATGTCCCTCTCTTTGTTAAGTGTCCTGCTAGCTTGACTCCTGCAATGCCGGATGGCCACAAAATGCCCAGTATTCAGGATCACCTTCCCAAATGCTCAGCTTGGACACTCTTTTCTTCTTTTGCCCTCTTTTCCTTTGGGGGAAAGAATAAGGATCCTGCAGACTTTGTAGGCAAGTGCCGTCTGCCCTGCCAACCTCCAGGAGAGAACACCCCTCCCTCCACTTGGCCTCTGCCCAGCAGCCAGAGGGCATGCAGTGTGCCAGGTGTTTGTCTGGGTTTTATCTGTCTGGGACTAGGACCCAGCAGAGGACTCCCAGTCTTTCCCTCATCCCCACTATGTGCCTGCCTGGTTGCCTGTGATGATGTGCAGCTGACTCCCCCACATGTCCAGACTCTCTTGGTGCCCCTGAGGGCTCTCTTTGTGTCAACACCCGTCTGGCTGGGGTTTGAGGTGTGCTGGTGGGGTGGTGGTGGCTGAAAGGGACCAGGGATTACCAAAGTAAAGCCTTGGGGAGGAATTAGGAACCTAATGTGTAAGTTTCGTTTCTTTGAGCTGCTGTTGTGACTCGGGAGACCTCAAAGACACTGGGGGGCTGGAAGTGCGGGAGGAGGGATAGAAGCAGTGTCAATTCATAGTGGGTTTGTGGGCAGGGAGATTAGGAGAAGAAGAGCGATGGATTTTACTGAGGGTGGAAATTGGCCAGTGGTGGGTGAGGGTATAGGAACAGACTAGTGCCTTTAGGGTTTGGGCAGGGGCAAACACCTTGGCCATGGGGCCTGGATGTTGTGGATGGAGGGTTAGCTGGGTGGTGCCAAAGGGATCCTGCAGTGGGGAGATGGTACACTTGACCTTGGGGTCCACATACCATCATGCTCTGTTTGGGGGTTCAGCCGGGTGTGTCCATGGAGACGGCTGATAGCCGAGTCACAGGAAGTTTAAGTGGGTGGTAGTGTCAGGATATCTGTTTTGGATTTTTTCAGTAAACAGACACTAGGGGCAACCACAGCAAAACAGCTTTTCCATGTTTTTCCTCTTTGGCCTTTGTTTTCTCTCTGCTTCTGGGAGTCAGGTGGAGGTGGGGGTACCAGGGAAAAAGGGGAAACCTTGGTTGGAAAGTCCAGCTCACAGACACATTAGAGATCTGTTCCTGGGAACTGCCTCATGTTTATGTCCTTTTCTTTTTCTTGCTTGTGGTTTGGAGTTCCTGAGTGCGGTTAGTGGTAAGAAGCAACTGCCCCTGACCCCTCAGATGGAGAAGACAGAAGTCCAACCCCAAACCCATCTTTTGCCCAAGGCGTTGCCCTCTGCCCTAGGGCTCAGGGGGACACAGGGATCTGGACATCTGATTTGGGAGTGTTACACACCAAGGGCCTGGAGGAGTGGTGGGTCTAGACACAGCTGAAGATGGCTTCCTACATGCTTGGCACCTCTCCAGCCCCTGAATCTGCATCATCTGTCATCCCAGGGGCCATTGTCCCACACCCTGCCGGGCTTCAGCTGTAAAAGCCCTTGCTGTTTTTTGTGGACAGCCTGGGCCTGGTGAGGGCAGTGACTAATTCTGTCCCTGCTCATGGACCTGGTGGATGGTCCCAGAGTGTTCTAAAAAAGACACTCTGCTCTCAAGCGCAGGAGAGAGCAGCGTTACATCCTGGTTGGAGTGGGGGCTGGGGGACAGAAGGTTGACTTACTAATGGGTTTCCTCCCATACTGGAGGGAACTCGTAGGCACATGGAGGGAACTTGTAGGCACATGGAGGGAACTCGTAGGCACATGGTGGGCATGTATTAGAAACTGAGGCAGGCTCGGTGCCTATAGCTCAGTGGCTAGGGCGCCAGCCACATACACTGGAGCTAGCGGGTTTGAACCCAGCCCAGGCCTATCAAACAACAATGACAACTACAACCAAAATATAGCCAGGTGTTGTGGTGGGCATTTGTAGTCCCAGCTACTTGGGAGGCTGAGGCAAGAGAATCACTTAAGCCCAAGAGTTTGAGGTTGCTGTGAGCTGTGATGCTACAGCACTTTACCCAGGGTGACATAGTAAAACTCTGTCTCGAAAAGAAAAAAAAAAGAAACTGAGGCAAAACCATAATGGGGCCCCACACTGGTGTTTCCCTTTGACTCTGAAGACCTGGGGCTGCCTCTGCTCTGGAATCCAGACTCGACAGTGTTCCTTGTTGCTCCTCTCCATGCACGTAGTCCACTAGGGCTCCGCTGCCTTTGGGCTGCCAGCATGGGGTGTGCTGTTTCCCAGTAGCCCTTCCTGAAACACCCTTATCAGAATCTCAACTGACTCATGAGGGTGTCTCTTTCCCCTTTCCCCAAGCCTCAAACAGACTCCCTTGACCCAGGCCTGTCTTTCAAACCTTGCCTCTTTTGTAAAAGGTCAAATGGACAGAGAGTGAAAAGTCCCTGCTGTTGAAATCGGTGGATTTCTGATTTCCAGAGGGTCAGAGATAAGAGAATGAGTTACAGGACTGTGGATTTCTGGGGGAAAGTTCCAGTACTAGCCAACTGGGAAAGATGTCTCCATCTGTCCCTCAGCAGGTGCGCATGACAAGACCAGAGTCATAATTTCCATGACTGTCCACTCCCAGCCCAGTCTCCATGCCCCCGGCTCAGCTGGAGCCTCAGCGCCCACATCTTCCCTCTACCCCTTGACCCCTGCCCTCCTGCCTGCCCTCTTGCCCTCTGCACTTTCTCTTTGTTCTCCCTCAACTAACTGTTTTCTTTTTCACTTTCCCTTTCTCTCCCAGAGCCTCCCTGTTCTGGTTTTCTTCATCAGCCTCCTGCCTCCTGGTCCATCCCCCATCTCCTCTCCTCTGCTGCTTGGGGTCTCTCCCCCATGTTCACACTCTCTCTTTTCCACTCCCTCTGACTCAATCCCTCTTTCCCTTCTACTTTCCAGTGTCCCTTTTACAGTCAAATACTTAGCTTTGGAACCTTCCTGTGGGGAAGGGAGTTACACAGCCTCCCTGGAATGTAGGGCCTGGCCTCCCAATTCTTGGTGATTTCACTGGGAGAACTGGGGGTGGGAGAAGGACAAGGTCCTGCTAACTCATAGCACTATTTCTGGCCTGGTTGCTCTCCAAACAACACAACACCAAAAATAGCCTGTGTTTGGGCTCAGCCGTCTCTGCCCCTCTCTAGGAGTGAGCTGACACAAATGCTGTGTGTCTAGGCTGCTTTTCATTTAACCTCATGGCCCTGGGACAGCCAGACATCAGGGCAGCCTTGGCCTGTCCAGGGCCCCTCCTCAGATTGGACGCAGACCGGACTCCTCTGCCCTGCACCCCCTCCCCCATAAATTCCCATATAATGCTCAAATCTGTGTCACCTCTAACCCTCATGTTACTTGTTTGTCCAAGGTGTTTTCCTCCAATTATATCAAGAGTTTCAGAGCAGGGAGGGCTCTAAGGTTCATTTAACCTAGTGTCTTTAATTGTGCTTAAGGCCACACAGTGACTATACCATAAATGGGAGAATAGTGGTCATCAGATCACACAGGCCTGGCCTCTGGTCAGGGAACTGACACTTGTTGACCCTGTGACTAGGCAAAACTTGACCTTTTAGAACCCCCATTTTCTGTGCATTCTTTTTTTTTGGCCGGGGCTGGGTTTGAACCCGCCACCTATGGTATATGGGGCCAGCACCCTCTTCCTTTGAGCCACAGGTGCCTGCCTCCATTTTCTTTCTTTTTTTTTTTTTTTTTTTGAGACAGAGCCTCAAGCTGTCCCCCTGGGCAGAGTGCCATGGCATTACAGCTCACAGCAACCTCCAAGTCCTGGGCTCAAGCGAGTCTCCTGCCTCCGCCTCCCAAGTAGCTGGGACCACAGGCGCCCGCCACAATGCCTGGCTATTTTTTGGTTGCAGCCGTCATTGTTGTTTGGCGGGTCCGGGCTGGGGATTCGAACCCGCCTCCTTAGGTGTACGTGGCTGGCGCCTTAGCCGGTTGAGCTATAGGCGCCGAGCCCCTGCCTCCATTTTCTTTCTGTCTTTACATTTTAGACTATGATTGAAGGGCTATGGCCTCAGTTTACTTACTTATAAAAGGCAGATAATGGTTCCCATCCTTTAGGGCTGGGGTGAGGATGACATGCAGTATCATCTGTCAAATGTCCGGCACATTCTAGGCTCTCAGTAAGTGGCAGCTGCTTTAGGTGGGCGGCAGAGGCAGGAACCCAGATGACCTGAGCTGTTCATTTCCATATAACAGGAGCTCCTCGAGGGAAGGATGTATTACATGTTCATTTTTCTTTCTCTTAGCATTTAGCAAGTGTGGACACTAAATGACTTAGAAGTGAACTGGCCAGTTACCCAAGAGGACGCTGCTAGGCCTTGGTATCCGAATAGAACCAGAGCCTCTGGCTTTTATACTCCTGACAAACTCACACCAGCCAGTTCTCAGGTTTTAGATCCCAGGAAAGCATTCCTCTCTGGGCTGTGGGCTCATGTGTAGACCCTGCTGACTTTCCACTGGCGTCCTGATCCCTTGAGTGTGTTGGGAAGTGGGGTACTTTTCTTATCACTAGGTGACAATGGAACTGAGCTTGATGTGCTCTTCTAGGCCAAGCCCCTCTGGGCAATTCTCTGCCACCCCCATGTCCCATCTCTTCTTGATTTCTTATGACACCCTCTGCCACTTTGGTGAAATACATTTGTGTACTCCTTTGTCTTGCTGTTATTCCTATACTTAAATATATATATGTGGCTGTTGTCATGTCTTATTCATCTTTATTTCCTAAGGGCATTTGGTGCTGGGCTTCTCATGGTGTCAGTGTGCAATGAGCACAAATGTTCTCGAATGTTCTTATATCTATCAGGCAAGATTAACTTCCTGGGGCCCAGTGTGGGCCACCAAGAGGTAGTTCAAATGGCAGTGGGTGGTAGAGCACAGGTTTCTGGGGTAATTGTGACCATGGAGCCAATAGCATCAGCCAGATGAGGCTGTGCAGGCCCCAAGGGCATATCCAAGCCATCTGGCCAGATTCCATCCCTCCATCCACTTCTCTTTCCTCACATTTCTGGCTAGTCTGACTCTGATTCACTTTCATTCATTTACCAGAACGTGTTCCTCATTCTCTGCATTCCAAAGTCTCCCTTTATGTCTTTCTGTGGACACATCCTGCTTTATTTTACCCTGGCTGTTGGGTGGATCTTGGCTTCTCCAAAATGGCCAGATACTCACTGACAGTCAGTGTCCAGCACAGAGAAATAGCAACTTCTCCCTTCCCCGAAGGAATGTACATACTTACTGAGGCAGAAGATCAATGTACATGAAATAATTAGATAGAAAATAAAACTGTCTGCATGTAATTTGTAAGACTTAGGGAGAGCAGGGCATTCGTGTGGACTTGAATGTGGGGGAAAGGCTTCTAGAAGAAGTAAGGCTGGTGCTGTTTTTTTTTTTTTGAGATAGAGTCTTACTATATCATCCTTGGTAGAGTGCTGTGGCATCACAACTCACAGCAACCTCTAACTCTAGGCTTAAGTGATTCTCTTGCCTCAGAGTGATTCTCTTACCTCCTCCCAAGTAGCTAGGACTACAGGCACCTGCCACAATTCTCAGCTATTTTTGCTGTTGTTGTAGTTGTTATTGTTGTTTGGCACGCCCAGGCTGGATTTGAACCCACCAAACCTGCCAGCTCTGGTGTATGTGGCCGTCGCCCTAGCCGCTGAGCTACAGGCGCCAAGACTGGTCCTGGGTTTTGAGGGAGGAACAGGGTGGCCTCAGCAGAGGAACCGGAGGGCAGCACGGATGGAGTGGGCCCAGGAGGCACCTCCAGGGAGCAATCTCCCCAATTCCAGCTTGCTTTTGTGAACTTTCATGTTGTGGGTCTCTACTCTCTCCCTGACCATCTCCTGGAAATAGATGTTCTTGTTCTTGTCGAGATCCTGGCTCTAGACATGAATATTTTACTGAACTCCCTTAGAGCTGGGCAGACTTCCAAAGAGACGGTGACCTCAGGTCAGTGGGGGGCCTTGGACTCCAGATGAAGAAGCCTGCATGATACAGTACAGATGGAATTTGCCACAGGGGTGCCAGGGACTCCCGACTCACCGTTCCTTTCCTCCCAGCTTCCTCCCCTTCCTCCCTGCATAGGAGCCGGCCTCTTGCCTGTCTTCTCATCTGACTCACACTGGGCCCCCTCTGCTGTCCTCACCACTGCAGTACAGTTGGGCTGCTGGCTTGCTTGGATATGCATGGGCCCAGAGCTCTTCTGTGCCTTCATTTGTTTCTGGGCTGTAAGGGCTGGGAGAGCAATGAGACCCACCCTGGGAGCCATAGGGTGGCTGCCTCCCCTCTTCCTCCAACACAGCCAACTAGAGCGTGGAGCAATATCTTAGGGTCTTTCCTGGGATGGGTTTCATGGGACCTTCAGAATGCTTGGGGTGAACACTATCTTTGTCTTCAGGGGCTGGCGCTGTAGGTGCCACCCAGAGCAGCCACTGTTACCCTCAGGCAGCTGCACACCACATGGGAAGACTTTCTTGACTCCCCATACCTGGCTTCCTCCAGCGTTTCTGTGCCCGCTTTCTCCTCCAGAGCACCCAAATGCTCCTTGCCACTGCCCTACCACCTATGTGGCCCTTGGAGTTCTGCTTTTGCCCTTAGTATCCTCCTTGCCTGCTTTTCCTGACCTCAGGTAACCCACCCTGATTGGACCCCCACCACCAAGAGATGACACTCCCCTCCTACTAAGTTCTCAATTCATCCTGGTGACTTGAACCCGATGTGCTTGCTCTGGACACAAGATTCTGCAGTGGGCATCTGGGTGGTCACAAATAAGTCATTTATCTTTTTAGACCCCCAGTCTCCTTTCATAGACATCTTGAGGCTGAACAAGATGCTTCCTAAGAAAGAGGCAGATGTCACTAGCCCCCACACAGCAGAAACCTCTGGAGAGCTCCCTTTGCTCCCCTGAGCCTTAGTTTTCTCTCCGCGAAGTGGGGATAAAGATGCCACTTCCATCACAGTGTTTTTAGGACCTCTAATGATGGCATAAACGGAATGACCAACTCTGTTATCCATAGAAAGTGGTCTGCAGGTTGAAGTTGAGTTTTAAATATATATATTTATTTTTTTTTTTTTTTTTTTTTTTTTTTTTAAAGGCAGAGTCTTACTTTGTTGCCCTCGGTAGAGTGCCATAGTGTCATAGCTCACAGCAACCTCAAACTCTGGGGCTCAAGTAATTCTCTTGCCTCAGCCTCCCAAGTAGCTGGAACTACAGGTACCTGCTACAATGCCTGGCTATTTTTAGAGACGAGGTCTCGCTCTTGCTCAGACTGGTCTCAAACTGGTTAGCTTAGGCAATCTACCTAGGAGCCTAGCGTGAGCCACCCTGTCTGGCCTAATGTTTTTCTTTTTTTTTTTTTGGAATGTGTCTTCTCTCGAGCCTGTTGGTTTCTAGAGGGTAGAGCTTGGGACTCCTGCACTAGAGGGGAGAGAGGTTAACCAGTCATATCCTGAGGTGAGGAAACCCCAGAAATGCAGCACGTGTGACCAGGCCCCCCTCATGTGGGGCAAGGAAGGCCAGAAAGGGTCTGGCACTGGCATGGAAGGACCTGGCTTCTTACAGAGGAGGAGGCCCAACTAGGGCATTATTAATTAAGAACTTCCATCCAAAGCCAACCCTCCTTGTTGGCAATCCTGCTTTCCCCCCTAGTCCCAGGGCCTGAAAATTATAACACAGTCCCCCTCCTAGAAGGCTCTGCTGTGTCCCTGCTGAATCCCCCCAGCTGTGTCAGGAACTAACAGGACTATGTGAGTAAGGGCTGATTCGAGCAGGGGCAGGACGAGTAACTGTTATTCATGTTGCAGCACTGGCCATGGAGGTGGGGGGGGGCGCTGGTGGAGGGGGCTGGAGGCGTTGATGGGAGGGGAGCTGAGGTGGCAAATATGAGGCAGCTCTGACCTGACAAAGGGGCCTCTTCTGCTTGGGGGCTGGGAGGGCAGGCTGACCTGGGTGCATTTGACATGCCAGGAATCTAACTTTCACTCTTTTCTGGAATTGGCACCTGGGCTAGGGTCTGGGATAGGTGAGGAGAGGCCTGAGCCATCCCCGCATCTTCTCTTTCTTCCCCATCTTGTGAAACCCGACAGGGAATGCCATGGGCAGGGGAGTTGGCACAGGTGCTGGGCAGACCCATCTCCTGGCAATGATGACATTGGAGATTGGTCTTGCAGCCTGTCGATCTGAGCTTGTGGCCCTCCTCTTGAGCCAAGAGGGTGTTGCACCAAGCCAAATTGAGGGATATCAATTTGGGAGTATGACATTTAAGGTTGTAGGGTGTGTCCCCATCTGTGTGGAACTTCCTTATGTGTCTAGCCAGGCTTGCTCTCTGGGGTCACTCTGCAGACGGGAAGGCTTGCCACCCAAGGTGGACACACTATCCATGGTGGACACACTGCCCATGGTGGACACGTTGCCCATGGGGATACCCTAGCTCATGGTGGACATATGCCTACGGTGGACATGTCCATGGTGGACATGTCACAGGTTTCTGCAGAAGAGGCCCTGGGGCCCTGACTGAAGAGGAACTTTGACTTCCTCTTTCTGCTCCAACCCTCTGTTGTCCTTAGCCTCTGTCCTCTTCACGAATGGTCAGGTTCCTGGCTGGTGGCCAGCCCTGTCTGGACAAGAGGAAACCGGGATGTGAGGAGCAGAACCCTGAGTCCTCAAGAGCAGAAATTCCACCGGAAAGGAAACAATGTGCAGCGGACAGAGTCACCCCTCAGAGAACAAGGGGCAAGGGAAGGGACAGGGCCTTCCTGCCCCGGCAGGGTAAACAACTCCAGTCCTGGTAAAGGCCCCACCATCCATTGTCTTCCAGCCATGGATACTGGAGTGCGTGGCTGGAGCGCATGGCAAGGCACCTGCTTTGTTTGTTTTTTTTTTTGAGACAGAGTCTCATTATGTCACCCTCGGGCATCACAGCTCACAGAAACCTCAAACTCTTTGGTTTAAGCGATTCTCTTGCCTCAACCTCCCACGTAGCTGGGACTACAGGGGCCCACCACAACTCCCGGCTATTTTGTTGTTGTTGTCATTGTTTAGCAGGCCGGGGCCGGGTTCAAACCCGCTAGCCCTAGTACCTGTGGCCAGTGCCCTAACCACTGAGCTATGGGTGCCATACTGGGTTACCTGCTTTGGACCAACAGGAAGAAGTGGTGCCCTGCATCCTCTTCTGGAATCCATCTGCCTTGGAAGGCAGAGGAACTGCTATAGGGAGAAATATGGTCCACTGCCAAGGACAGCAGGATCAGGGCAGAACTGAGGGAGCGTCTGGAGAACAAAGCCCCAGCTGTGTCTGATGCTGGGATGGCCATAGCCTTTGATGGGCACACAGCTGCTAGAAACCAAATAAGATGGTTCTAGGTTTTAGGGGAGGTTTTCAGGTGCTGGAGCTTGCAGAGAGCTCCACTGGGGGCAAAAGAGGCCAGCCCAGAGCCACCAATCTCTGACCAGAGGGGAAATCAACTTCCTCCTTCAAGGCCCAAACCAGGCTAACCTTTGGCAGAGCAGGAATGAGGCAGATTACAAGGCTGGAAAAGAAACCTACATCCAGAAGGGACAGAAAAAATGCCCCAATAAGCTACAGTTCCCCTAGGATGCCTGTCCCTGTCTCCCATGCGGGCAAGGCCGGAGGAAGTGTGGATGCCGAGCATCTGCAGACTTGTGCCCATCAAAGATGGATCTGTGGGTGCCCCTGTTATTTGTTTAGGTGGCTTCCAATATGCAAATCCATTTGTGTTCAAGGTTTCGGGGCCTGTTTTCCTTTTCTTTGGAGTTTTAGAAGTTTCCTCCCCAAACTGCAGCAACAATGAGAGCTGGGACATGTAGAGCAGCTGCTGTCTGCCAGGCCCTGTTCTGGTTTTCATTTTCATACTACCTAATGCCTGGTATCCCCATCCTGCTCAAGGTCACTCAGCTCAGACAGGGACTTGCCCTGCAGCTCCACCTCTCAGCCAGACCCCATCCTGTTTCTCAGTGCCTCAGCTGTCCCCCAACTCCTAACCCAGGATGGGCCCAGGGTCTTCACTCTATGTTCCCCATGTTACAACCAGATCCCACTGAATCCCACTTGCTTTTCCTTGTTTTTGAAAGCTTTCTTTTATTATTTCAGAATATTATGGGGATACAAATGCAGTGGTCCTAACCCCAATTACACATTAGACTTACCCAGTAGCTTTAGAAAAACCTGAATCCCAGGCCCATCTCTCTGATGATTAGAATCTCAGTAGTGGGGTACAGGATTTGTTTTTGGTTTTCAATTATTTAGCTCTTCAGATATCTCTAGGATTGAGACTAGGCCTTAGCTCATCTGATGAGTGTAGGGAATTTCAGTTATCTGCTCTGCAATTTCTAATATGCAAATTGGAGTCCTCTTATTATGCTAGAAGGAGCCACCTGAGGGCTCCACATCATGGAGGCTGGGTCACTCCGTGTCAGGGAGCTATAGCCTAGGGAGTGGGGGGTTTGCCCAATGACCAATTTTTTTTTTGAGACAGTCTCACCTGTTGCCCTTAGAGTACTGTGGAATTGTCGTTCACAGCAACCCCAAACTCTTGGGCTCAAGTGATCTTCTTGCCTCAGCCTCCTGAGTAGCTGGGACTACAGGTGCCCACCACAGCACCCAGCTAATTTTAGAGACAGGGGTCTTGCTTTTGCTTAGGTTGGTCTCAAACTCGTGAGGCCAAGCTATCCACCTGCCTTGGCCTCCCAGAGTGCTGGGATTATCGGGGTGAGCCACTGTACCCGGCCTTTTTCTGAGCAGTTTTTTTCTGCTTTTCCTGAGCAGTTTTCTTCCCCTCTCATTTGCCCTATTCATGTCCATGGACTTGGGACTAGACTGTGGGATAAGTGGAGAAGAGAGGTAGAGGAGGGAGGTGGAGAGGGAGAGAGATGTTCAGATACTGGTGTGGGAAGCTGGGGGGGGGGTGTCTCTTCACCCTCAGGGCTACAGGCTGAGATCGGCATCAGATACCTTGAAGAGCTACCAGTAAAATGCTCAGGAGGGTCCTTGAAGGAGGTGGCCTGGGAGACAGATCTTGAAGAATTCTTGTCATTAGCATAATTGTCATCTGCTAGTAGTTGTGTCATTAGCATAGTTGTCATCTGCTTTCAACCACCCAGGGCATAGAAAGATGTTGGGGCTGGAAATATGACTTTTGCCCTGGACTTTGGATGCTGTTTGGTAGAAAGACAGCCATTTATTACACAGATAAGAAAGTTCCAAGGATATTTATGCCAAAGTCCTCCTGAGGACAAGTGAGATCAAGAATCCAGCCAAGGGAATGTGAGAGGTCTTCGGCAGGTGAGGAAGGTCCATGGGCCTTGGCACAGGGCAGAGGGCCTGGGGCGGTGGTGGTAGCAGAGGACATCTCAGCCTGGAGGAGCAGAGTTGTACGCAGGAACTGGATAAAAGGTCTTGGAAGTAGGGATCCTTAAGGGCAGGCCAGGGGATTTGCTCTGTGTGTGGGAATCTGGAAGAGCCATCCTGATCCCTGCTCCGACCTGCTCTCTTAGTCACACCTGTGCTGGGTGCTCCCTCCCCTGCAGCTCTGGGGCAGTGATGAGGCCCCCGTTATTCACAGCCTGGACCGACAGCTGGCTCCCCAGGGCACACTTGCAGGGTGCAGCCTGGGCTGCCAGCTCACTGCTGTGTGAGGCTGGCCCCAGACCCAGACAGCCTGGGTCGTGTCAGGGTCGGCAGACACTTGGGGCCCTGAAGGCACAGACCTCTTCTTCCTCCAGAGCACTTCAGAGGGGACACCAGTGGAATTAGAAAGAAACCAAAAGATGGGCTTTGGGGTCTGGGAAATTTGGGAGCCCCCTCACCATATCTCATTCTGAGCTCCTGCCTTAGACTAGAGTGAAAAGAAACCATTCAGCTTTGGTTGTATTAAGTATCTTGTCCCTGAACCTAACTCCCAGGACTGGGCTCAAGGGACCTCATTCTGAAGTCCTCATTCTTTTAGGAAATGGTGTGCCACACTACATTTGTCCTTGTCTGCCCTTGGTAACAGCTCCCTCAGGGAGACAGGGGTATAGGAAGGAGGCCAGGGTTGAGCCCCATGGAAAGCCCCAGACTCAGGAACTCCCCGCTGGCATTTCTGAGAATACTGAGGGGCTTGCATGTGAGAGGTTGTGTTATGTCTAGAACCCCGGACTGGCTTTCCGGGCTGAATCAGGAGTATGACTGGAGTCCTGCAGCAGGTGGAAGGCAGCAGAGCTATCCTTCCTGGCCTGGGTGGGGTTGGGCTTCCTGGTCCCTCTCTCTGGCCTTCCTGCCCAGTGGACTGTTAGTTTCCTTGCTGGATGAATAGGAGTGTGTTTGTGTGTGATGGGTACTTGCCAGGGCTATGTTAGTTGTAGGGCTTCCCCAGGGTTCCCTGAGTTTCTCAACAAGCCCACGCTTCCTATGGGAAGATCCGTAGGAGTGGTGTGAGCAAGAGGAAACTGGGAAGGCATCCATAAACGATTCACCACATCTGTCCCCCATTACACCATCTGAGGTTTGGTTTCCCATCCACCTTTTGGAGTTAGGCAGGTTCACCTGCTCTCTCCTCCTTCCACTTCTCCTTCTGTGGGGGGTCCTCTCAGTCATTGCCTCCTACACACACGCACCCCTGGAATCTTCCACCTCCTCTGCTGTCCATGGGGCCTCCCAAGATCTGGCCACTTAGATCTCCCACCCTTTCCCCAAAGCCACCCTTCGCTGTCTCTCCTTTGAACTTGAAAGTTCTTCCAATGGGACCCACACTGGTTGCTCTAAGACTGAAGCACCTGCATTTATTCTGTGTACCCTGCTGAACGGTAAGCAATTTAGTGGTAGGAACTCTTTGTGTCTGCATTTTCCTCCTGCTTTCCTTAATCCTGCACCTCATTTGCTGTCTTGGGCCCTTCAACATTGCCTTCAGAGAATTCAATTAGGAAGAAACTCAGTTTAGGAGAGGATATTAGCCCTCTAGAAATTACCTAGGAGACTGTCTGTCTATAATATCCCAAATACAATTAAATAGACCTGGGTGAAGCCTCAGAGGAGCTGATAAGATTGTGATGCAACTTAGTGGGGTAGCTGCATCATCCTCATCCGAAGGAGAATGCCAGCTCAAGGAGTAAGTTCTGCAGGCCTTTGGAAGGGGGGAGAGACCAAATTTAGTGCTTGGTTTCCAGGCTGTCCAGGAGAGTTGGTGCCCTGTCCCCAAAACATCAGTGGTCAGGCCATGGGAGCTGTGTGTCCCGAGGTTGAGGAGGATGTCTCAGGGTGTCATTGGTAGACAACAATAACCATTAGGACCATCCAATACCCTGCCCTGGCCTTGTTCTGATTCTATACTCAGTAATTCTCCTGAAGCCCCTAGAAGAGAAGTGTCTGTCGGGGCCTCTGGGGACTGTGGTTCTGTCTCCAAATTAATAAGCTACGATTCTGGTTCCATAGACTGTTTTTTGTGCGACCAGGACCATTTCCTCTCAGATGGCTCCTATGGTGCACACACTGTGTCCTCCTATGGAGGCCGGTTTACAGGATTGTGATGAAATCACCACAAGAAAGCTACTTCATGTGGGTGACCAGCGACACCCCACCCACCCACCAGGGGGACCCATCTTCTCCCTACATTTTTGCACTTGCTATTTGTATTGGTTACTTAGAGGCAGGGCCCAATAAACACTGTCTGCATGGTGGGCTGATTGATGGATGCATAAGGTGGAAGGAAGACAGCCCAGCCCAGGGATTTTGTCTTCCAAAAGGATAGGGAGAAGGGAGAGGTCCCCAGGGGCCCAGGGAGGAATGAATAAGTGAGTGTTGGCTGAATAGCTCCTGTGTGCAAGGCACTGGCTGAGTGTGTTTACGTCCTTAATCTCATTTATTTATCCTAGGAGCTCTGTGGTGTGTCTCAGTGTGTTCGCCTTATAGATGAAGAGCGGAAGTTCACCCATTTGGTAAGAGGTAGAGCTGGGCTTAAATGCAGCTCTTCTCACTCTGAATCCCCTTCTTGGAGAGAAAGCAGGAAGGACCTGAGAGGGGGGAGGATGTGCCTTCTGTACTAGGACAGGGGGGTGCTGGAGTGAAGATGGAACAGGGCATGGAGTTGTTTGTGATTCTTGCCCTCACCCAGCATTTGCCTGTGGGAGAGACTTGGCAGCTGTGGTCCTTGGCTGGAAATTAAATGATAGGAAATGAGCTTTTGGGAAATTCCAGTCTTGATCTTTTGATGAGACAGGAGTTGGCATGGTGCCCCTCCTGGGAACACCCTGACAGACCACAGAGATAAACCCCTTTCTCTCATCTTAACACCAACGAAGATCCCCTTCCTCAGCCATGTTCAGGAGCCCGTGCATGAGGTACTACAGAGCTTTCTCCAGCACCTGGATCCCAGCTGCCATGTGGCTGGAGATGGGGACATGCACACCAGGGTCTGCGTGCCTATCCCTGTCATTGATGTTCTTGGGTCTCTGTTCTTTCCTCCAGGGATTGTACAGGAGCAAGTCGTTGGGCAGAGGCCACAGCCATAGGGTCAGCCTGGGCAGACTCTTCAGCACACCCTGGTGAGGGCTACACGTGAGACTGTCCTGGGAAGCCACACCCTGTTTAATCACCTCTGGCCAATATTTTTCTCTGTCTTCCTCCCCATCAACTTCCCACATGACCCTGTCCCATCCCCCAAATATATTTCTGTCCTGAGGTGCAGCTCCCCTCAGCTGAGATTTTAGTCCTGGTGGGAGAAGAGTTGTCAGAGGTGTGGGGCAGCGGGGGGATTGGGGAACCAGTCGGGAGGAGTGGGGTGCCTGGCTTCAACTGCCCCCAGGCTGTGAGGAGGGACTCTCTGCTCTCCACCTGCAGAACTGGGGTGTGTGTGCATTGTCCCCTAATACTTCCTTGCTGCCCGCCATCCCAGACAGCATGGGAGGCTCCCAGGACCAAGTGCAGGGTATGACTACTCCCCAGATCACTTTTCTGTGGGCTTCCTGCTGCCTGGAGCTGAGTTAAAGCCTAGGGGAGGACCTGCCCAGCCCAGAACTTCAGTGCTCCCCACAGGAACAGGCTCCTGTCAAAACCAGTTCTTCAGGTCAAGGGCAAAGAGAACCCAACCCCTCCCCCAAGCCTCAGGCCAACTTGAACCCGGGTTCCCTCCTCTCAAGGGGTGGCAAAAAATCTACTAGGCTGGCCACAGGGGCCTGGCCTCTGCCCAGCTACTTGTCAGAGACTGGTGACCCCTGCAAGCGTTGCATGATCTCTCTAGCCTCACTTTCTTCATCTTTAAAACAGGAATGAAAGTGATCCCTCCATCACAGAACTGCTGAAAGGATGAAAAGAGAATCTATGCAGTGTGCAAAACCAGCCCAGAGTAAATGCTCAGTGGGTCCCACCATGCATTTGTTCATTGATTCAGTGCATTCATTCACTCCCACAGTGTCCACTGTGGCTCAGCTACTGTCCTAAGGGCTTAGGATCCATCAGTGCACAAAACAAAGTCCTCTGTCCTCATGATCAAACGTGAAGGGGGGAGGGGAGACAAACAATAAGGTAGACTAAAATAATGGATCGATCAGGCATGTTAGAAGCGTAAAGCACTGTGGAAAAAGAAGCAGCTCAGCAAG
This sequence comes from Otolemur garnettii, assembly GCF_000181295.1. NCBI lineage: Eukaryota > Metazoa > Chordata > Mammalia > Primates > Galagidae > Otolemur > Otolemur garnettii. The sequence goes on along the minus strand of NW_003852472.1, from coordinate 54,870 downwards.
GCAAGGTTATTTTCTTTTTATAGATTTTGGATATCTTCACTCTTACTCACACCTTCCTTTCAAGGAAAAGGTATGGTATAAACCTCTCTTGCTCCAGAACCTCACCCCATAGACAGAGTTGCCAATTCCACCCAAGTTTGTGTACAATTTGGATGAAGATGACTAGGTTTAGGATAAATTTGCTTGCTTGTTCTTTCTCTCTCTCTTTTTTTTTTTTTTGAGACAGAGTCTCACTGTTGCTGTAGCATCATCATAGCTCACTGCAACTTCAAACACTTAGGCTCAAGCAATCCTCCTGCCTCAGCCTCCCAAGTGCTGGGACTACAGGTATCTACCACCATGCTAAGCTAATTTTTCCTATTTTTAGTAGAGATGAGGGTTTCCCTCTTGCTCAGGATGTTCTCAAACTCCTGAGCTCCGGCAATCCACCCACCTCGGCCTCCCAGAGTACTAGGATTACAGGCGTGAGCCACTGTAACAAACACCACCCCTTTGTTTTTTCAACCAACAGGAATCTACAGAATAGCTGATTATGGAGCTCAGCATGAAGCATAAACCTTCATGTTGAAGGGCTTTGTAGGTGAGGAAAGAGCTGCATGTGAACAATCTAAGTTAGACACTGATCAGCCACCCGGGAGCAGTGGGTGCAGGCGGGGAGATTAAGTCAGTGTGTTCCCATTAAGTGCTGTGGCTTCCTGCCCACGGCCCCTCTCTGGATTTGAGGGGAAGCTCCCCTTTGGCTTACTCTTTCTGTTTTCTTCTGCAAGTTGGTGGACAATCCCTAGCTTACTATTGGAAGAGAGAATAGATACCACTATTTCTGAAGATGAAGACATAAGTTCTGACTTGGCCCCTGGGAAAAACCAAGCCATTTCCCATCCCCAGGAGAGGAGAGGGAGGCTGTGGCCATCAGTCCAGCCGCGTGCCCAATGCCATTCTAGCCCTATGAAGTGCCCTGGGGTGTGTGTCCTCTTGCTCTCTGGGGAGGCTGACCTGTTCAGGAGTGCAGTGCAGGGGAGTGGGCTGAAGAGTCTGTGTCAATAGCCTCTTAGTGCAGACATACTGTTCACCAAGGCTGTCAGGGAACAGAGGGGACCTTTGTACCTTTGGGGCTGTGACAGCTCTAGTGGAGACCAGGAGAGACCAGGTCTGAGGGAGGAGGCTTGGCCACATGTCTGGGAACCCAAGGCTGTGTGTGTCTGACCGCAGTGGCAGATGCTTTGCCTTGGGGTTTGGAGCTAGGAACAGGCCGTCCTCCCCACAGTCACTGCTCACATGGACCACAGCAGTCTCTCCTACTACCGGCCCCCTCAGTTGCTGAGTCATGCTCCCTGGGGTTGGCAGAGGCGCTGGTCCAAAGCCCGCTGAGTCATTAGATGATGAATTGCAGAATTCTTATTCAGGCTGTCACCGCACCAGCAGTGGAGGGCCCTGCTTCCCTGCCAGACCATTCAAAGCATTCCCTCCTCAGTTGTCATTCCTTCTCCATCTTGGGGGCTCTGGCGATAAGGACAAGAGGCAGTGGGTTGCATGAGGATATCTGAGGAATTTCCTTACGTCAGATCTACACACCTATTCAGATAGGGACAGGGGCCTCATCTGTTCACACAGGGAAGAATCTGAGATCTCATTTTGTTCCCTCTCTCATTTTATAAAGGAGGAAACTAAGATACTCAGAGTGACTCGACCAGGATTCAGAGCTACTTGGGGAGGCAGAGGACCCGAGGTCAGCTTGGGAGTCAGACAATCCTTAGTCTGGATCTGAATCCATTTTTCATGAGCAAGCCTCGTGAAGCCTTGGTTTTCTTATCCGTGATATAATCTGGCTGTTTCCGGGAGCTGATGGTTGTGATGCATGCGTCGGCAGTCTCTCAGTCACTGCTATTTGATGGGGAGGCCACAGGCTAAGGTCTTTCCTCTTCCTGCTCAGGAAAACTTGGAGTGGAAAGGAAGGAGACTCCTTGGGGATGGGTGTCTTGGAGACTGTATCAGGGGAGTGGGTTCCTTAATCACTGATACCCCAACCCTGCAAGGAGGCTCACAATGCAGCATGCCAGAAAGTACCCAGACATGCCCATTTGGCTCCCCTAAATCAGAAAACAGGCAAAGCCCAATGCAGTGGGCACAGCACCCCCTCACTTGGGCTTCCATATTACACCTCCACTCCTGCATGCAAGTCACCGGGTCACCTGCTGGCTCCACCCAAGTTTAGCCTGGGAGGTACACATCTCTGTCCAGAGCCTCCTCTGTCTTGCAGGAGGGAGTGGCCTAGGATGAGTTTGGGCTCACAGATGATACCTGTGCCAGTCACTCCTGCTCCTGCAGTGTCCCCAAGGAATCTGTGTGGCCCTCCTAGAAGCTACTGTGGAGTAGCCTTGCTGATCTGATTCCCTTTGCTGCCTGGGTCTATGTGGGGAAGGTTCCCCACATTCATGAATCCATCTGAGAAAAGGTTTGGCTTTTTCAAAAGAACTTTATTAAGAAACAGGAAAGATAAAACAAACAACCAAAGGAATGAACCAGTTTACAGCACATGTGCTTTACCCTATGAAAACCCCATTTGGGCTGGGCTGGCACCCAGTCCCTGGGTTCCAACACCATAGTATCTTGTTTTCAACCCTGTCTCTTGTGACTACTAAGCCACCCAGTTCCAGGTTTCTCTGGAGACAAGTCAGGCTGTCTCCCAATCTCATTATGCACAGGCCCTCCTCCCCCTGGTCCCTGAGATTCCTTGCCCAGTACCTCAGGTAAGGTCTTCTGTGGCCTGGCTGTATCTTTCCTGCCCCTCCAATCACAGGAGTCCTGGGTCCTAGAAGACCTGTTTTTGCTCCTGTCCTGATCCGCTTAATTAAACCCTATTTATGATCCAGCTGGCTAACCTGGTTCTGCTACCTTCAGTCAGGATGCCTACCTTCCTAAGCCTGCATCTGAACTTGGTCTTCCTCCTGCTGAAAACATTTTCTTTAGTACTCTCTCTAGCAGCCTCTCTGCCCTGCCTTGTCCAAGACTGTTTTCCCCTCAGCACAAGTCTCCAGCCCTGTCCAACCTCCCACTTAATTTATGGGCATCTCTAGTTCTCAGCCTGCCTGCCAGAGAGAGACAGACAAACACCATTATCTTGGCACCTACCTGTCAAACCCTGCCCAGCTCAGGTTAACAACCTCATCAACTTCCTCGGAAACCTTTTGACTTCTCTCTTGGACTTCTGCCCTCTGGAATTTTCTCTCTGTATATTTAGAATGTAACATTGCTTTATAGATACAATAATAGTAAGACAGTGGAAGGAGAGCTATTCTCTCCCAAATTGGAACACTCTTGCCATTTTTAACTTTTTCTAAATGTCTATGGTCATAAGTCCTTAATTAGTACAGTCTGATTCTCGACTGGCTTTTAGGAATGATATTGAATCTCAGCAGGCTGACCAGTGGTCCCTTCTGCCCCCTCAGTCATTGTTGTGTCTTCAGATATGGCTTCTTAACGTAACTGCTGAAAGCGAAACAAAAGAGTCTCCTCCAAAGAAAACGGTTTGGAGGTAACATCTCTACTCAGATGTTCTTCAGTCCTTACTGCACAATGCTTGCACATAAAATCCTCATATAAGCTTATACTGATGGAGGGGTATTTGGTCAGTTCAAGTCAGTTGAACTTTTTCCTAACCAATACCTTGGATTTAAAATTCATGGTTTACAAAATGCTTCTCTCTACGCTTCTCATCTAATCCTCACACCAACCCTGATGTACAAACTGAGGCTCAGAGAGGTCAAGGAACTAGACCAAGACTACACAGCTATTTTCTTTTCTTTTTTTTTTTTTTGAGACAAGAGTCTCGCTAAGTTGCCCTGGATAGAGTGCTGTGGCATCATAGCTCACAGCAACCTCTAACTTTTGGGCTTAAGCGATTCTCTTGCCTCAGCCTCCCACATAGTTGGGACTACAGGCGCTAGCCACAACACCTGGCTATTTTTCTTGTTGTTGCAGTTGTCATTGTTTAGCTGGCCCGGGCTGGGTTCGAACCTGCCATCCTGGGTGTATGTGGATAGTGCCATAACCACTGTGCTTCAGGCATCAAGCCTACACAGCTATTTAGTGGAAGAGCCAACACTCAACCCAGGTCTCTTCTATCTTAATCTCTTTCTTTTCCTCTTTTTTGATACGTAGAATATAAAAGAGGTTTTCTGTTCCCCTCCTCTCTCCCACAATGGAATTCTCCTTTCACCAGTCTGTGCATGGCCTGGGCAGCTCCCAATAGAAAAAGGAACAATTTATCAAGTTAATTGTCACAATCCCCAGGTGGGGTGGGGGTGGAGCATTTTGTTTCTTTTGTGATGTTCCTGATTACTTTGCACCTGTTGAGAACTTTCACCACCCCTCTGCCCCACGCGTTTGGTGCTTTCTATGGGATTCTCGATTCCCACCTAACTTAATTAAGGCATTGAGAATTTTCCCTCCAAATCATGCTTGATGCTACCCTTCCCATCCATCTGTCACATTTTGCCAGTGTCCTATGCCTTCTTACTCCTACCTCTTTATAAAGAAAAGCTAGTACTTTCCTTCATCTTCACAAGATTCTGATAGCTTCTGGGGAAGCCACTTGGTTCTCTCATCTCTGGAGCACCTGTGGGTCTCTTATTGCAGCCATATGACTTTTCACTTCAGGTCTCTATTCCTGCTTTGCCCGTGAGTGGGCCATATGGCTAGAGACATTTCGGCCGCCAAGACCTATGCACATTGCTCCCATGCAACTCTGCAGAGCTGCTGTTCCAACCTGAGGGTGTATGATCCACATCTCTTGGCTCTTCTTGTCACACACACAGAAGCAGGAATAGAGACATAATCTCTCCGTGGAGCCCAGCCTCCGGAGGCATATGGTGGACTGTGTCCACAGTGCCCCCTAACGGAGAATTCTCACACACTGAGGTTTTAGACAGCTTAGTTGGCCAGGATGTGGCATTTAAGTTGGGAAATCTCTATAGAGTCATACCACTGTCTTATCCCTTTCTAGGTATTAATTCACTTCACAGATACTGAGCTGTCAACATGCTAGCACACAGACAGAGCTGCAGTGAAGACGGGCACCGTCTGTGCCCTCCTGCAACTCATCCTATATTAGCTGGTTCTCTAGAACTTGCTTTCCTGTTGATCCGAGTTACTTGGTGAACTGTGACATGTCCCTTGCCTTTCAGACACTCCATAATAATCCAATCACTTGAGGAGCCTACTTGACCTCTGAAAACCCTTCCAGAGAGCCCTGACTAAGCTAGCTGACCCCCATCCCTCATTTGTGCCTCTTCTCTTGCAGGACAATCTCATTTGTTCTGACACATTCATTCTTAAATCCTGTAGTTATGCTTCACTATCATTTGCACTGTGTATTGCCTTGAAGTAAATATTCAAGCATGTTATGTAATGGATAATCACCGAAGTAGAAATGTGCACATAAGAATAAGAGCACAAAATAACTCCCAAATCACTGACTATTTACAAATTCTGAATCTATTTCAACATGGTAACTACTCAGACTAACTTTACCCTTGTTGTTACTACATGATTGTAATTCCAGATTTTCCACTTTTTTTTTTTTGGATTATGATTGTATCACATAGCTATTTCTTCTCAATAGTTTCCGTCATTATCATACATGAAAGCAACAGCTCATTCCTCTAACGGACCACAATCTACTCAGCTATCACCCCACAATTGAGCAGTTTCCAGTTAATGACTGTACAATATAGGGCAGTCACAAATATCTCTATGCAAATATTTCTTCTTTCCCAGAACGTATTCCCTAAAGTGAGATAACATATTCTTACAATCATTTCTCCCCCCTCTTGTCAAGTATTGCCAAATTGTTCTCCAGGAAGCCTTATTTTATAGTGCCAGAAGTCTATTTCTCTACAATATATTTTTAAAATTTATTTTTAACGAATGCAAGTGATTTTATTTTGGTGTTTCATCTTACTAATCCTTGCCTGTGTGCATTTCCTCCAGAGCGCACAGACTGTTAGGTTCTTGGACCAAATAGTCTCATAGTCACTGCATATATCAGACACTTAGCTTTTCCTCATTGAATCAATTCTACGTAGTTTTCTCATCTTCTTGGTTTTCTTAAAATCTTCGTTATTCTTCGCTTGGCATACATCTTTAGTTTTTATATAATTTGTCCACCCTGACTTTGACAATTTCCCCCACCATTTCAATATATAAGATAGAGCCTCTTCAGGATGGGAGTTTCTTTTCTCTACCCCTACACCCTGCACATTCCATCTGGACTTGTCCAAAATCTCTCTGGTTCCTATGAACACTCCATCATCCATGATCCCTACCTTAAGAACCCCTTCCATCATCTCTCAACAGCCCTTAGCTAAATATGTCCTTGCAGCCCACTCAGCCACCTCCAAAAAGGACCAGCGGTCCCAGCTCACCTCCAGCTGGGTCCTTCCCTCCCGTTTTTATACTTCCTTCCACCCCAGTCCCACTGCTGACTTCTCAAGTTTCCTTAGCACCCCCAATCCCACACCTGCCCTCTGGATTCACTTGTTTCTCCCAGCAATCGTGGCCTTCACCTCTTACTTCAGCCAGGCGAAGGCCAACATTTCTCAAAATGAATTTCACAGGAAAAACTAAAGGAGAACAAAAAACAGACTCCAGGAAATGTAAAGACATCAAAACAGAAGGGTGGCATCATGGAGATTTTACATCCCACACTTGTCTTGCTGCAGTTTGGCTCTGTGGAGGGCATGGAGGGCTTCCCTGGCTGATACTCAGAACCTGGTGTCTTAGACACCAACTCTGCAGGGTTTGATTTTCCCGGGCTATTCCCTTCACAGCTGCTAAAGCTGACACTTCTTGGCCCCAGCTGATGGCTGCATCTGTTCCCACCTGAAGCTCATCCTGTACTTCCCTGGGAAGTACTTATCCTAGGAGCTTCCCTGGGATGGATGTCACTTGGGGCTGATTTGAAATCTCAAGCCTCTTCTGACCCCACACGATGCTGTGCAGTCTGAGGAAGCCAGATTCCCAGTTCTATCCCAGAATGCACATCCAACCCACCCTGGGCTACTTTTGTCACCTGCCCCTCAACAAAACCCTTTCCCTTAGCTACTTCATGAGGAATGATTTTGAAGAATGCGAATCAGGACAAGTTTACACATCTCAAAAACCTAAACTACAGCAGCAGCGGCAGCCATTGGCAAAAAACAAGAGGCTGAGAGGTCCCCAGTACCCTTCCCATCCCTCCCCTCTGCTCCTGCAGTCATGGCCACACCACCAGCCTTGGTCCCCATCCCTGCACACCACAGAGGAGTTAGCAGTTTGGCACTTCACAATGAAAAGTCATCAACCCTCCCCTTCAGGAAAACATCCTCAGCTGCCACATCCCACAGGCAGCTCTGCCTCCCTCCTACTATCCCTTCTCCTTTCCCCCTTCCCAATCCTGGTCCCTTTAGCTGTCAGGAGAGCGGATCCGAAAAATGTGGATGGTCCCATTACTGAGGGATACGACCAGGTACCTGCCATCCACCATGGTGGTCACCCGTGGCTTTTCTAGGCCGTGGTAGGCCGTTAGGAAGTCTCCAAGAAGTGACCCCTCTGGGTCCAGGATGACCACCTTATTGAGCTCTCGAAGGGTCAGAAAAATGTAGCCCTTCTTATCCACAGACACAGAGCCTGGCTGGCAGCCATGCAGGCCTGGCCCCCTGTATTCTCCAATCACCTGGCCCAGCCCATCACAGACCACTACACTATTCTGCTGCCAATCTGACCCCACAAAATTGCCCTGGGGGCTGGTGGTCAGGAATACCAGTGCCCGCAGGCCCCGGTTTGCCCTCCCACCAGGGATGAACCGAGTGGCCAAGCTACCTTCCATGTTGTACACCTCCACGTGGCCTGCTACACTGACAGCCACGCGGTCCCCACTTGGCAGTGCAGCCACAGCATGGCTAGCCTGGGAATGGCTCAAAGCCCGCCGCCACCGCACCTCACCATCATGGCTGATGAGATAGAGCCTTGCACCAGCTGAGAAGGCCACGGCACCTTGCAGAGCTGCCACACTGCAGGGGGAGCAGCCCTCAGGGACTGGCACAGTGCCCCTGTAGTCACCATTGAGGGAGAAGCGTTTCAGCACCCGGTTCTGCTCATCTGCCACCAGGATCTCCCGGGGGCCAAAGGGACACAATCCAGTGATCCTGGGGGAACACCTGTCTCCAGGCATCCGTGTGGGGAAGCTGCAGGAAAAGATGGGCTTGGGGAGGGGGCCAGAGCCTTCCAGGATTGGCCCAGGTGCTGGGCTGGGCTCCCGGGAAATTGACTTGAACCTGCCTTTGAACTTTCTCTTCTTGTCAGATCTGCCACCCTTCTGGTTCTGAGCTCCTCCTTCACCTTGGGGTGTCTGGGCTCTATCCTCTTCTGGGGTCTGGGTTCCACCTTCTTGGGGTGTCTGTGGTTTGTCCTCTTTCAGAGTCTGTGCTCCATCCCTGCCCTGAGGCTGGACTCTGCTCTGTCCCTCTGCCTTGGCCACACACTCTGTTTGCCTCTGTGTCTCAATGTCCCCTCGGGCACCAGTTCCATCCTTTCCACTGTCAATCTGTGGCTGCTGCTCCTCAAAGGAGAGCCAAAGCAGGCGGCAATCCCTGTCCAGGAGCCCAGGGTGGAGCTCTAGCTGGGGCTGCACAAAGGGGGCTTGCCCAGACGTCCAATGGCCAGAGCCTTGCAGCTGCCGGAGCCTCTGGGCAATTGCCCCCTCCAGAGAGAGGATCTCAGCCTCTCGACCCAGGCTGAGCACACGGCGGGCAAAGGCAGCCGCCTCCTTGGCCACCTGTTCACGGCCCTCAAGCTCCACCAGCCTCTCCCGAACAGCCTTCTCTACAGCCTCCACATGGGCCCGCAGCAGCCCCAGCACCTCCTGTTTCTGGGCCAGGAGATCCCGGAGGACCCTCTCAGTCACTTCCTCCACGTGTGTCCCTACCTGGGCCGCCTGCTCCCGCAGCTGGACCAGGGTTTCCTTCTCTACTCTCCGTGCCGCCTCCAGTTCAGCCAGATTGCTGTCCACGCCTGCCAGCAGCTCTTCTAGGCCTGGCCTCCGGGCCTGCACAGCCTCAGCCAGGGGCAGGCAGGGGTGGTCCAGGTGGGGGTCCAGGCGACACTCTCGGCACAGCAGCTGGGAGCAGGGTTGGCACAGGAAGCGCAGTGCCTCCCCAGGGTGCTGGGGGCACTGAGCTGCCTGGCGCTCACGGGCCTCCTCATCATACCAGCCCGCCCTGTAGCCCACCAAGTCCACTACCCGGTGGGTGTGGGTCTGGCGGGTGCAGCGGTGGCCGTCGGCACAAGCCTGGCACAGGTCATCAGCACAGTCTAGGCACCGGGCTGTGGCTGGCCCCCCGGCACTGGTGCCCCCCACCAGGGGACACAGGGCACAGGCTGGCTTCCCCATACGCAGGTCTCCAGAGCCCCGGGCCTTCACCAGGTCCAGTAGCCCATTGACGAAGAAGTTGGTTTTGAAGGCAGCCACACCTGTGGGTGGCACAGGCACAGTCTCTCGGCATTCAGGGCAGCGGACGTGGCCGCCCTCAACCAGCTGGGCCAGGCAGTCCTGGCAGTAGGTGTGCAGGCAGGGCAGCGTCTTGGGCATCTGCAGCTGCTCCAGACAGATCTTACAGGCCAGGAAGTCACTGCTTAGGGCCTCCAGCAGGGAGGGTGAGGAGCCCTGGGAAACCATCCTGCAGGCAGAAGGTCAGGGCCAGTGGTCAGAGAGCACCTCCACAGGACCTGAAGTCCACCTTCCCACCTCTCCCCTGGGGTCTCCTATTCTCTCCCCTCAAGGATAAGAACTTCCTTCTGGTCTTCTGGGGTCTCAGGCTATTTGCTCTTAAGCTAGGGAGCTGTTCCCCTCCTCCTTCTCTTTGTGTACGCTCTGCAAATATAAAAATATAAATGCTCTTATAATGTCAGACCTGTGAGAAAAGATCGGAAGTCCACAGGCCTCCTGGCAGAGTGTGTTTCAAGCCCTCTGGTGCACACAGATCCTGGGGTCCCCCTGTGTGGAGTGCTGGTGTGAGGGGCAAGCAGGAAGGACACAGAATGGGGTCTGTCACCTTGATCCTGGCAGCTGGGGTGGAGTTTTACAGTAAAATGGACCCTGATCCCCTCAACCCCACACATCTACCTGGGGCAGCATAGTGGATGAGGAGGCCTCATTTCCTGCCCCAGACTTTTCCTGAAATGAATTGTGGAGATGACAGAAAGAAGGCTGAGGGTTGGGGTTCCTCTCCTTCCAGTTGCTCAACCTGGACCTCAGGTAGAACTCAGACCTGGGGGATAGGGGGTGCCACCTAGGACTTGGCCCAACACCTGGAGTTTAGCTTTCCCTGCTGAATGCCTTCCGGAAACCCCTGGCAGGGAGTTGTGAGCCCCCAGCACAGTGGCTGAAAAGTACTTCATAAGGAGACTTGCTGAAGAGTCACCTTTTCCGAGGGCTGCAAGGCTGGGAGAGGAACTCTATAAGTGGGCAGGGGTCTTTGGGGGGCAAGCCCCAGGCCTCTGGCCTGGAGGGCGGGGTGAAGGGTGCTGCTTCCCTCCTGCTCTCCTGCCTTCCGGGTGCCTCTTTCCCCTCTCCCTCCTCCTCTTCCCCTGCGCTCTCCCCTCCCTTTGCCTGTCTGCCCCCCCTACCCCTCCAGGTCAGCTCTTTCTTTTAGCCACCCCTGAGCCCTTACCTAGCCAGAGATGACCTTGGCCTTCAGGACTGCAAGGGGGCTGGGGTCTGGACTCCGCTACTGCAGGGCTCCTGAAAGAGAAGCAAAACTGAAACTAATTGTGCTTGTGGTGCAACTTCCGTCTGGGGACACTCGCACAGGCTCAGGCCCCGCCTTCCTCCCCACCCCAGCCCGGACCTCTCCCTCCAAGTCCCCTCCACCCCCAGCTGGCGACCAGGTCTTCCTGTCCGTCCAGCTTCAGCCAGTTGCCTGAGGATGTGTTCTCTGAGAGTTTGTATGGAGGGTAACGGACGTTATTTGTATAAAGAAATTAGAGCTCATCTGTGACTCAGAGGCTAGTGTAACCACGTCCTCAGGCCAGGTCTGCACTGCTGACGCCACAGGCAGGTATTTATCTGTAATTCCAGCACTGGGTGGAGGCTCTTCATTCCAAATACCTTTTCTGAGCTACTGGAGAGATTGTGGGGGCCAGATAAGGAGCCTCAGTCTCAGAGATCAGGGAAGGCTTTCAAGAGGAGGCATTGATTGAGATAAGTATGAAGGGAGCCCAGAGGTTGGGGTTTGTTAGGAAAAAATCAGGGCAGAGCTTTCCAGGAATCAGGAGCCTTTAGTTTGGGGACAGAGGGATGCACTACCACAGCTCTCCTGAGTGGCTTCAGGTGAGCTCCCACCCTAACGGCGTGTGTGAAGGGGACATAGGCATGGTGGCAGATGAGGTTACCCAGGGAGGCTGCATCCAGAAAAGATCTTAAAAGGCCTTATGTTCTATGTGTTGGGTTTGCGTTTTATCCCCAAAGCCCAAATAACCATTGAAGGACTTTTGCCCAACATTTTATGAAAAATTTGAAGAACAGAAAAGTTGAGAGAATTGTAATGAATGCTCATAAACCCACCACTTAGATTCTACAATGAACATTTTTCTGTAGTTGATTCATGTATGTATCCCTTTGTCCACACAATGGGATTAAGTAGGAAACTGAACTGATGGGAACTTACTATGCCAACGGCCTGGGGAACAGAAGGGAGCCAGGGCCCACGGGAAAAGTGGAAGGGAGACGCAGATGCCAGCCTCCCCACTTATTTCCACAAGTCGGTGGAAATCTAGGAAGAGAGGGGCACAGAGGCCACAGAGAATGCTGTAATTCCAAGAGCAGGAGGTGGTCATCACTCCAGACCAGAGGGTTAACCAAGATGAAGACAGACAGGTACATTGGTACTGGTATGTCCATAAGTCTATGTGTGCACCTCCCTGCACATGCCACGTCTGTGGCCCCTCTGTGTGCTCATTTGTGCACATTTAAGGAAGATTGTTGAATGCCTACTGTGGCCAGCCAGCATGCCATGTACTGTAGAATATGCAAAGGTAAACAAGATGCCTTCTCTGCTCACAAAGAGCTTCAAATCTAATAAGCAAGGTGCAACAGGAGGCGGGAAGACAAAGGCCATGTAAAGGTGTCACACTAATCATCCCAGTGGATTACTTTTTTTAGATGTTTACTATGTGCTTGGTGTAGAATGTTATTTTTTTATTTTCTTTGAGACAGAGCCTCAAGCTATTTCCCTGGGTAGAGTGCTGTGGCATCAGCTCACAGCAACCTCCAACTCCTGGGCTCAAGCAAGTCTCCTGCCTCTGCCTCCCAAGTAGCTGGGACCACAGGCGCCTGCCACAACGCCTGGTTATTTTTTGGTTGCAGCCATCATTGTTGTTTGGCAGGCCTGGGCTGGATTCGAACCTACCACCTCAGGTGTATGTGGCTGGCGCCTTAGCCATTTGAGCCACAGGCACCAAGCCTTGGCGTGGAATGTTATAAGCATAACCCAATTTAATCCTCACAGTGGCCTGGTGAGCTAGATACTATTATTGACTTCATTTAAACAGGTGAGGGAATTGCCGTATAGAGAAATAAGTACCTGTGCATTACTCAAGGTCATATAATGTGCTACAGGAAAGTTCAGTTTCTTCTAGGAATGGAGATGGCATGGGAATCAAGAAGGCTTCATGGAAAAGAGGCATTATAATGGTTGCCCTCTACCCCCCCACCCTCACTGAACAATTGCTTAAAGCTCTTATGGTGTGTAGCAGGCCCCAGAGAGAAAGGTCCCTGAAGTCTCCCACTCTTAGGAGAACAAACTCCTACCTAGACCTAGGTCCTCAACTACAGCCCAGGAATAAGAGCTACCATGGAGATGTGTAGAAGAGGATGCCCGGGAAGAGGAGGAGCTTGGTGCTGTGGGAGGCCAGGGGGAATCTTGCAGATGCTGCCAATTCCTCAGGGTAAGTGGGAGGAAGGCTTCCCAGAAGGGACCACAAGTGGTCAGTTGGCTAGAACCAGAGTGCAGGTGGGTGCAGGGAAGTGGCTTTAAAATTTCCTTTTGAGAATTCTATAAGACCTTAAGGTCATGGGGCACCCTTATAGGATTTTCATCAGGCAAGTTTGGACTTTGTTCTCTAAGTATTGGAGGCAGTGGCCAGCAGAGATTTTTAATTTTAAATTATAAAACTAGTGATGATAATTTAAAACAAGATTCAAAACACTGATATCATCGTTGTAACATGACAACTATTTCTTTCCTGTGTGTATTTCCTTTGGTGTCTGTCCATATGAACATTTTTTTTTTTTTTTGGCCGGGACTGGGTTTAAACTCGCCACCTCCGGCATATGGGGTCAGCGCCCTACCCTTTTGAGCCACAGGCGCTGCCCCCATATGAACATATTTTATATAACTGTATTTGTAGTGTACGTATACAAAGGGTGCCAAAAATGTATACACATTTTAAGAAAGTAAAAAATTGTATTAAAAATGTACTCAAGTCACATTTGACTTCTGCAAATACAAGAGATATAAGATACAATATACACGCTAACAAACGTTATCAGTATATATTAAGCATTACAATTTTAATACCATTTTTCCTTTCTTGTGTATACATTTTTTTGCACCCTCTGTCCTTTTTTTACGTATAATGTTATGTCATCTCTTAAAATTATGGGAGGTCATTGTTCTGGACTGAGCTCCTGCACTGACGAAATCAAACCTAAATGCCACATAATCAAACTGAGACTTTAAGGGATCGGATAGATAGCCAAACAGACCAGTTTTTAAAAACAGGAGATTCCAGTCATCTACCTGAATCAGCCTAATAAGGAAGTTCCCTCTGGTTTAACCTTTCAAAAAAGTAACCCGAAGTAACTTGATGTTAACCAATCAGGGTTTTTTTCCTATTATTGTTTCCTTGTTCCTGCTAAAATCTATTGTTCTCATATATTGCCCAATAGGAGCTCTCATTTCATTTTGTAGAATGCCAGGCTGCCCCATTCATGAATAACAAATAAAAGCCAATAGGATCTATAGCTAAATTTTGTCTTTTGACACATTTTCTGTTTCTACATATTCTTCAGCATTATTAGTGTTAATGGCTAGATAAATTATATACCTTAACTTATTTAACTATTTAGTAATATGCTGGAAAACTGACCCCCCTTCCCCCCAAAACACCCTTGATTTGTAGCCTTTGCCAATTTCTTTAATACAAACATGGTGTAAATACTCCTAGGGTGGCTAAGTTCACTTGTGGCTAAGCTACCCATGCTTTAACAATCAGCCTGCAAAATTCCTAAAATATAACAATGAGGTCTCAGGAGCCAATGCTCTTTGAAAGTTTTTAGAGTATACTGTTTGATCTCAGGGTTCTGAGCTTCGCAGTGAGAACATCATGCTGGGCATTTAGTGGTTGTTTTTTAATCTCCCAACATGTGCCCTTAAGGTCTGGGAAATTATCCTCAAAGTATTTTGTTGCTATCCTCCTCCTCTGTTTCTCTGTTTCCTCCCCTGGGACTCTCCTCATTCAGATGTTACTTCTCCTGGTTGGCTCCTCTCCTTGTATCTTTTCTCTTATTTTCCATTCTTTTGCTTTTTGTACTGCTTTCTGCAATTTAAGCATTCTACCCTTTTATTATGTTTTTTCAAATCTGCTGTTGCAGTTTTTTTTTAATTCAAAATGACAATACATTTATTAATCGCTATGAAAAATATGATATATTATAACCATAATATCCACTTTATTGCTAGGAAAAAATTTCATTAAGAGGCTTAGCACTGTTTCTCACCTGCTCACATGTTATCTGGGCATATTTGAAATGCTGGCAGGTAGGCAGGCCACATGGGACCTACTGACTAGAGTTTTCATCACTGTCATAGAGGATTTAGGCAGAGGATTACCAAGCAGAAGTGCATGGAAACACTGCATGGGGTGGGGCAGGGGGAATAGCAAACGTTTAGTTACATAGGGAGTGGCAAGAAAGGAGATCAAGAGGCCCAGGAGGTCTTTCCCCATATTCAAGCTAAGTATTTGTTAGGCTTTATTCTGAAAATAACAGGGAGCAATTGAGGGTTATAGAGCAAGAGAGGGGTCATTGTCACTTTGGTGGCTAATATTGGAGAAGGGAGGATGGTCTTCCCTTGGTTAAACTTTAAGCCCTCACTGCCTCTGTCCCTGAGGCTCAAGGCTCCCACATAGTAGCCTCTGTCCTTAGCTATCACTCATGGAGGAAGGGGGCAGTGTCCAAAAATTGGGGCTCAGAGGGAGAAGTGGTCTCTGCTACCCTCTGTCCCCAACTCACCAGTTCCAGGTTGAATGTAACTGTCCTGGATGAAGCCATCATCATCCTCATCTTCCACCAACTCTGGGTGGTTCCCCCTTCCTGTCTCAGAAGGTGGGCGGTGCCTATAGCTGGCATAGTATTGGCAGCAGAGGTGGCATTTGGCAGCAAGTGCGATGAGGCAAGAGAGAACCACAGCCCCCAGCACAACCCCTACCAGCACTAGCCATGCCCAGGCCCCAGTGCCTGGTCCAGGGGCTATGGCTGATGCTGTGGGGAGCTCCGAGGGCCCCACAGTGGTTTGGTTTGTCCCATTCATGGAGGGGCCTGACAACTGGTGAACCTTGGGCCTTGGCCAGAAAGAGCCTGGGCTCCAAGGAGACCCCCCCAAGATACCAGTCCTTCAGGAACTGTACACAGTCCATGGCTGCTGTTGCAGTTTTAATTCATGAGTTCCTTTCCCCCCCTTTTTTGTACTATGTTTTTACTTCATGAAGTATCTCACCTCTCTGAGGATTAATGATAGTGTTAGTATTGTATGTGTGTTAGTTTTCTTCTCCTTACGTAGTTTCCAATTCTAGTAGATTATTGCTTCTTTCCTCCTTCCCCCCTCATACATATGTATTTTTATAGACAGAATCTTTCTCCACCCAGGCTGGAGTGCAGTGCTATGATCCCAACTCACTGCATCCTCAAACTCCAGGGCTCAAGCTATCCTCCTACCCTGGTCAGTATGTTAGATCTTAAAATTTGCTTTAAGGCTGGGTGTCGTGGCTCTTCTCTGTAATTCTGGCACTCTGGGAGGCTGAGGCAGGAGAATCCCTTGAGCCCAGAAGTTTGAAATTGCAGTGAGCTATGCTGAGGCCACTGCACTTCAGCCTTTTATTATTATAAAAATAGTAATTTTATATAAAATAAAATTAATTTTAGCCTGGGTGTGGTGGTTCACACCTATAATCCCAGCACTTTGGGAGGCCAAGAATGGCGTATCACTTGAGGCCTGGAGTTTAAGACTAGCCTGGGCCAGCTGGGGACAGTGGCTCATGTCTGTAATCCTAGCAGTCTGGGAGGCTGAGGCGGGAGGATCTTTTGAGCTCTGGAGTTGCAGATCAGCCTGAGCAAGAACAAGACCCCATCTCTACTAAAAATAGAAAAATTAGTCATAGCAGACACCTGTAGTCCCTGAACTCAGAAGTTTGAGGTTGCTGTGAGGCTGCTGCCATGGCGGTTTAGCCTGGGCAATAGAGTGAGACTCTGTCTTAAACAAAACAAAACAAGGCTCGGCGCCTATAGCTCAACCGGCTAAGGCGCCAGCCACGTACACCTAAGGTGGCGGGTTCGAATCCCCAGC
>NW_003852472.1:34285-38000 GCF_000181295.1 Otolemur garnettii | reverse complement strand
GGGAAACATAGAGAGACCCTGCCTCTACACAAAAACTTTTTTTTTTTTTTGCAGTTTTTTGGGCCAGGGCCAGGTTTGAACCCACCAGCTCTAGGTATGTGGGAACAGCGCCCTACTTCTTGAGCCACAGGTACCACCCTACACAAAAACTTTTTAAAACATTAGCTTCATTGAGATATAATTTATTTATTTAAAAAAACAATCATTTTAAGCATACAGTTCAATGAATTTTGACAAATGTATATAGTCAAGCAATTACCAACATAATCACAATATAGTACAATACAAAAACAAAGAAATTAACATAAGCACAATGCTATTAACTAGACTACAAACTTTATTTATATTTTACCCGTTTTTCCATGCACTGTATGGTAGTGGTGGTGGAGTGTTTTGAAATAACTTAGGGGACCTGGAAAAGTAGACTCGGACCCCCACTTAGGTTAATTAATTGGTAATTTATTTTACCTGCTTCAGGGGCTGCTGCTCCGAGAGACAGTCAGCACCCAGTGAGAGTGTGAGTTACCTTTTATAGGCTTTGTGCAATCATATTACAGAAGTGAAACGTGGCTGGTTAAGGGGGGTTACAACTCAGTAGTCATAGATACAGCAATGGAACAATAATTAATACAGTTTCAGTTGACAATGGATACATTTCATATCACAATGGTTATGGTTGTACAACAGTAATTAATCAAGTCTCAGTGAGTTTTCCACCATTGTTCATCTACTGAGAACCTGGGGGTTTTGTGAAACTTGGTACTTTTTTCCTTGTACCTGAAGCTTGTTCTTGGCAACCCTAGGGGGAAGAAGGGAGCCTGGGAACGTGGCTGGGAAGCACGTTCTTGGCCACCCTGGGGGGAGGAGGGACTTGCCTTGTTCCTGGAGTCCACTCTGGAGGGAGAAGGGAGGAGGAGGGAAATGGGCTGGAGAGTGCGGGGGGTGGGGGGGCAGGTGTGGGCAGGGGAAAGAGGGCTGGGTTACAATAGTTTGTGTGTGTATGTGTAGTTCTGTGCAATTTTATCACAGATCTGTATAACCACCACCATAATCAAAATACAGAACTGTCCCATTGACACAAAAAACGGTCCCATCTCTATCCCCTGGCAGCCACTGATCTGTTCTCTATCTCTATAATTTTGTCATATCAAGAATTTTATATAAATAAGCACACAAAGTATGAAAACTTGGGAGATTGGCGTTTTTCACTTAGCATAGTGCCTTAAAGATCCACCCCAGTTGTTGCATATACATCAAAAGTTTGTTTCTTTTTTTTTTGAGACAGAGTCTCACTCTGTTGTCCTGGGTAGAGCGCGGTGGTATCACAGCTCACAGCAACCCCAAACTCCTGGGCTTAAGCGATTCTCTTGCCTCAGTCTCCCAAGTAGCAGTTTGTTTCTTTTTATTACTGAGTGATGATCCATTTTTTTGAATGTACCACAGTTTGTTTATCTATTGGCCTATTGGAAGACATTTGTATTGTTTCCAATTTTTGGTTATTACAAATATAGCTACTATGATCATTTGTATACCTCTTTTGTGTATGTAAATTTTCATTTCTTCAGAATAAATGCTCAGAAGCATGATTGTTGGGTTGTACAATAAAGGTATGTTTAGTTTTACAAGAAAATGTCAATCTTTTTTTCTAGAGTGACTATACCATTTTACCTTTCCTCTGGTAATGTATAAGACATCTGGTTTCTCCACATAGTCACTGCATTTAATATTGTCAGTATTTTTATTTGCTTTTAATTTTTTATCCATATATCCTCTTTGGTAACATGTTTGATGTTATCTTGCTGATTTTTTAAATTGAATTTTTAAAATTATAGTTGAGTTTGAACAGTTCTTTGTATATCTTAGATATAAGCCATTTATCAGATATGTGACTTGCAAATATTTTCTCCAACTCTGTACTTTATGTTTTCATTCTATTAACAGTGCTTTCATAGGGCAAGGCTTTTATTTGTTTATTTATTTATTTATTTATTTATTTTGGAGACAGAGTCTCACTTTGTCACTCTCAGTAGAGAGGCGTGGTGTCATAGCTCACAGCAATCTCAAACTCTTGGACTCAAGTGATTCTCTTGCCTCAGCCGCCTGAGTAGCTGGGACTACAGGTACCCGCCACAACACTCGTTTATTTTCTTTGAGGCGGGGTCGCACTCTAGCTCAGGCTGGTCTGGAACCTGGAGCTCAGGGCAATCCGCCCACCTCAGCCTCCCATGGGCCACCACGCCCAGCAAGGTTTTTAATTTTGATAGGGTGCAGTTTATTCCTTTATGGCTCATGCTTCTGTGTCATGGCTAAGAATTCTTTGCTTAAAAGTCAAAATGTTTTCTCCTGTGCTTTCTTATAGATTTATAGCTTTAACAGTTATAGTTAGGTCATGGATTCATTTTGAGTTAACTTTTCTGTGTATTTTTTTGTTTGTTTTATTGGGGTTTTGAGACAGAGTCTCACTATGTTGCCCTTGGTAGATTGCCATGGCATTACAGCTCACAGCAACCTCAAACTCTTGGGCTTAAGTGATTCTCTTGCCTCAGCCTCCCAAGTAGTTGGGACCACAGGTGTCTGCCACAACTCTTGGCTATTTTTTGGCACAGTTGTCATTGTTTAGCTGTCCCGGCTGATTTGAACCTGCCAGTTTGGCATATGTAGCTGGTGCCATAACAACTGTGCTATGGGCGCTGAGCCCCCGTTTCTGTGTGTTTTGAGGTAAGAGGCAAGAGTTTTTCGCTCTTTTTTTTTTTTGCATATGGCTGTCTCGTTGTTTCAGCATTATTTTTGTTGAAAAAACCCCTAATTTTCACCACTGGATTTTCTTTGACCATAAATATAAGTGTTAATTTCTGGACTTCATATTCTATTCCATTGTCCTATAGGTCTATACTTACTACCAGTATAATACTATCATTAATACTGTGGCGTCATAGTAAGTTTTAAAATTAGATAGAGTGAGTTCTCACACTCTGTTCTTCTACTTCAAAACTATTTTGGCTATTTTCTTTTCTTTTTTTTAGAGACAGAGTTTCACTTTGTCGCCCTCGGTAGAGTGCTGTGGCATCACAGCTCACAGCAACCTCCAACTCCTGGGCTTAGGCGATTCTCTTGCCTCAGCCTCCCAAGTAGCTGGGATGCCCACCACAATGCCTAGCTATTTTTTGTTGCAGTTTGGCTGGGACTGGGTTCAAACCTGCCATCCTCAGGATAAGGGGCTGGCGCCCCACCCACTGAGCCACAGGCGCCACCCTATTTTGGATATTCAAAGTTCTTTGCATTTCTATATAAATTTTTGGATCAGCTAGTTAATTACTAATGAAAAAGCTTTCTGGAATTTTGGTAGGAATTTCATTGAACCTCATAGATCTATTTTGGATATAATCACTATCTTAACACTATTGAGTCTTTTAATCCATGAATATATTATAGCCCTTCATTTATTTAATTCTTCTTTACATTTTTTTTTTTTTTGAGACAGAGTCTCATTATGTTGCCCTCGGTAGGGTGCTGTGGCATCACAGCTCACAGCAACCTTAAACTCTTGGGCTCAAGCAATTCTCCTGCCTCAGCCTCCTGAGTAGCTGGGACTACAGGCACCCACCACAATGCCTGGTTATTTTTTTGTTGCAGTTGTTTAGTTGTTTGTTTTGAAGAATATTTATTTTCTTAAATATTAGCTTTTATTAATATAGTCATTCCAGCTTTCTTACAA
>NW_003852472.1:28019-33603 GCF_000181295.1 Otolemur garnettii | reverse complement strand
GTGGCATCACAGCTCACAGAAACCTCCAGCTCTTGGGCTTAGGTGATTCTCTTGCCTCAGCCTCCCGAGTAGCTGGGACTACAGGCACCCACCACAATGCCCGGCTATTTTTTGTTGCAGTTTGGCTGGGGTGGGGTTTGAACCTGCCACCCTCGGTATATGGAGCTGGCACCCTACTCACTGAGCCACAGGTGCTGCCCTATAATACTCACTTTTAACTTATCAGAACCTATTTCAGGTTAATGTTAACTTGAATCCAATAAAATATATCAAAATAGCACATTATTTCTTTCCACTCATTTTTCTATTTTTGTCAAATATATTACCTATTTATGTAAAAATACAATAATACAACATTATAATTTCATTTTAAAAACAAATTAAAGGATGAAAAGATAGAGATGAATCTTTTGTACTTATGTTATGCCCCAGCTCCATCTTGCTGGGGGCTTTCAACATTCTCCCTTTAAGACAGGAACTCCAGTTTCCCTTGTAAGGACTCCTCTTACCAGGTGTTGGCTCTTATCAAATTTGGCTTGCATTAAGGACTCCCCCTCCCCTACCAAAAGTCCCTTATAAAAGGTTTCCATCCCTGCTTCTAGGGTTCGAGAGACTTTCAGGTGTGAGTCTGCTCTTGGCTCACCTGAGCAATAAAGGACCTTTGTTTAATTTGGACCCAGTGTGCTGGTGTTTCTCTATTCCACTTGCTTCAGGTATAACATTTAGAGGCCCCAGCAAGATTCACTGGCTGGAGGGTCAGCCTCCCTATGTAGCCCTAGGGAGAGGACAGGAATTTAAGTAGAGGCACCCCCTGAGATGTTCCCTGTAATTCCCTGAACTCCTCCTGAGGGCTTCAGAAGGACTTCTTCCAACTCCTCACCCAAATTCAGGTCCTCCAACTTATTCTCGAGAGGTAATTGTCTGTGGTGTTTATTTGAAATTTTTTTTTTTTTTTTGTTCAGAAGGGCCCTTAGGGACCTCTGAGGGGAGACCACTGGACAGGAGCCTCATCGGTTGCCCTGGCCTTTCAGAGACACTAGGATGCTAATGCCATTGGGACGATGGTGCTTTGGTTTTTTGGCCTGGGGGAAGCTTGAACTCAGAAGTGTACGTGAAAAAGAAGCTTCAGGGGTTGGCCCTGAGGACAGGCCAATAAACCTGTAAGACAGGAGCCTCAGGAAACCTGGCCTGTCTGTTAAGGCAGGAGCCTCAGGGGAGCTTGACCTGTCTAGGACTCTCAGACACGTGTGTCAGTAGTGTGACCTGTCCCTAGAAATACTAGGATGCTGGTGGAGAGCCTCAGCCTCAGATACACACTTTAGTTTGTTTCTTTTGTTTGGAGTTGTGTGTGGTGGCGTTTGTTTGAGGGACATCAGAGGGGAGACTACTGGACAAGAGCCTCAGGAAACCTGGTCTGTCTGTTAAGGCAGGAGCCTCAGGGGAGCCTGACCTGTCAAAAGCCTTTCGTCTTTTGGCCTCGGGGAAGCTTAGGTACAGAGGCATAGGTGAAAAGGGGCAGTCTATAAACCTGTAGGATAGGAGCCTCAGGTGAACCTGGCCTGTCTGGAGCTCTCAGAGACACGTGTGTTAGTACTGTGACTCATCTCTAGAAACACCAGGACACTGGTGGGGAGCCTTAGCCCCAGACGCACATTTTAGACTTATGTATATATTTGTTTATAGTAATCCTTGCTTTTTGGGAATTGTATTATGAGGCATTTTGTTTATCCCAATGATGTGTTTATTTTTGTTTGTTTCTAAAACCATGAGATCTCATTCTGTAATCCTTCTTGCCTGTCCGTGACCCCAAAAGGGTCAGCAGACTCCACTAGTCCTTGCCCCATCAGGTAAAGAGGATATGTCACCTCCTTACAACATAGGAAGGCTATCTACTCCCACAGTCTGTTCAAGGGGAAAAACTCCCTCAGCACCCCTGCTGGAGACTTCCCCTCCCCATCTCTCACCCCCAGCATCTTGCCTCGGGTCTCCCAGGAACCCCAGTCTAAAGGAGAAGCCCAGATCCTCCCCCTTCAGGAGGCATCTCCCAGGGAGGGAACAGGAAGAGGCATCTGTCCCCTTGTCTATGTCCCTTTTTCAACAGAGTCCAAACCAAAGCTAGTTTTGGTGATGCTGGAGAGGAAGGCAAAGGGAGTTTAACAGAGTTTTTCTAGCAGAATGGCCAGATTGGGACCCCAATACCTTAGCAGGATCCCAGGCTCTAGAAGCTTTTTACCAGTCTCTTTTAATTGGTCTACAGGCAGCAGGCTGAAAACCTATAAATTTATCAAAAGCAACTGAGGTGGTCCAGGGCCCAGAGGAGTTGCCTGGGGGCATATTTGGAGCAACTCAGAGTCCTCCCGAATCTATACCTGATTTGATCCCTCATCTCCAGAAAATGCCAGAGCAGTGAACTTAGCCTTTATCTCTCAGTCAGCCCCAGACATCAGGAAGAAATTATAGATTATTCCTAGATATGGGCTACCTCTTTCAATTGGCTCAGATAATGGGCCAGCTTTCTTTTCTACTTTGACCCAAGCAATTAGTAAAGTCCTAGGTATAAGAAGTAATGGAGGTGGAACCTCCATTGTGCCTACCAGCCCTAAAGCTTGAGACAAGTAGAAAGAATGAACTGGACCCTAAAAGAAACTTTGACTAAACTCATTAATGAGACTGGTAGAAAGTAGACAGAGCTCCTGCCCTTAGTAACGCTCAGAGCAAGGTGTAGTCCATGTAGAACAGGTTTTAGTCCTTATGAAATCATGTATGGGAGACCTCCCCTTCCACTCCCCTGTATACCCTCAGTAGATGTAACTAACCATACTCTCCTAAAGTATCTCCAGTCCCTCTCCTAGATCCAGAGGGACAGCCACCCCCAGATTTGAGATAGTTACCGGGACCCCATAGGGACTGAAAATTGTCTTTCAACCTGAAGATCAAGTATATGTTAAGTCATTCCAGAAAGAAGGCCTCACCCCAAAGTGGAAGGGTCCCTTCACCAGAATCCTTGCCACCCCAACAGCTGTGAGAGTCGACAGTGTGTTAGCAAGGATACACCACACCCAGGTGAAGAAGACCAAAGATGACAGCAGAGCCCACTGGACAGTGGTCCCAGGAGAAAACTCTCTCAAGCTAAGACTGTTAAAATCTTGATTTCTTTCCTATACATGCTGACCCAATATAGTTAATTGTGCTGCCCAGGAGCCCCCTAAGACCAGTTGGAGGATCCACTGTAATGCCTTTGCTTTCTATTCTGTTAAGTATGTTAAATGGTATGCATCATTTTTTTTTTTTTTTTGAGACAGAGTCTCATTATGTCGCCCTAGGTAGAGTGCCCTGGTGTCACAGCTCACAGCAACCTCAAACTCTTGGGTTCAAGTGATTCTTTTGCCTCAGCCTCCTGAGTACCTGGAACTACAGGTTCCTGCCACAATGCCCTGGCTATTTTTTTTGTTGCAGTTGTCATTGTTGTTTAGCTGGCCTGGGCCTGGTTCGAACCCACCAACTTTGGTGTATGTGGCTAACTCTGTAACCACTGTGTTATGGGCACTGGGCCGGTATGCATCATCTTTAAATGTAACTCAACTAGATTTAGCTTTTGATTGTTGGTTATGTCTACAACCCTGATCCCCATATTATGTAGGGTTAGGCAAGCAAGACTCAGACAAAGAGTCAAGGGTTTGACTCAGACATATGACCGGGGGGAATGTTATGCCCCAACTCCATCTTGCTGGGGACTTTCAATACTCTCCCTTTAAGATAGGAAGCTCAGCTGAAAGAGTTTAGTAATAACTGCAAAACCCCACCTTCCTCTTGTAAGGACTCCCCTTATTGGCTCTTGTCAAATTTGGCTTGCATTAAGGACTCCCCCTCCCCTACTGAAAGCCCCTTATAGAAGGTTTTCTCCTTCTAGGGGTCCAGAGACTTTGAGATGTGAGCCTGCTCTTGGCTCAGCTGATCAATAAAGGACCCTTGCCTAATTTGGACTCAGTGTGCTGGCATTTCTCTATTCTGCTCACTTCAGGTATGACACCCACATAGTTACCATTTCTAGTACTCTTCCTTCCTGTAATTTAAAGCTACCATCTGGTAGTTTTCCTTCAGCTAGTAACAGATTCCCTCTGTTTGTATTTATCTAGGAATGTCTTCATTTTTGCTTTAATTTACAAAAAGTTTAAGAAATGTAAACAAGATGCATGAGTTGAAGTGGAAACTAAGATTTCTCTCAAAGTAATTTATCACAACTTAAAGACATAATTGCCATAAATGTCACAGCTACATACAAAAAAGTTATAAATTTGCCCTTGATTTTACAATGACAAATGAAAAACCCTGCAATTCTTCACTCAAGATGTGCAGGAATTTTTTGGGTTTTGTTAAACAGCAAGAGCCAATAACTTATTGGAATATGAAGATGGGAGTTAAATGGGTATGTTCCTAAGGCAGAAAGTGAGTATTTTCACAGAAACAAAGTTTTTCCTACTTCATCTGTGTTTGATTTTTTTTTTGCAATTTTTGTCCAGGGCTAGGTTTGAACCCATCACCTCTGGTATATGGGGCTAGTGCCCTACTCCTTTGAGCCACAGGCTCCACCCATCTGTGTTTGATGTTAATAAAAATATATCACTGGCCATTTAGTTACAATACTTGTAGATAAATACCACTTACTTTTGCACAATAAAGGAATGAGGAAGAGAAAAATGGAAGAACAAAGAGAACTGGTCAGAATATGTGGAACCAACTCTCATGGAGAATGTATTCTTGGTTGTGTGAACAGAGCTCTGGAATAAAGAACTTTTTTTTCCCCAGGGCCTACTTCCTGTCTGCTATAGGAACATATCAATTGTATCTTTGCCTTTTGGTTCCAACTATGCAGGTGTGGCTTGACTTCATTGATTGGCTGCCCATTAAATCAGAATATTCAGTCTCATTGACAAACCTGGCCATTTTAAAATAAACTTTCATTAGTTTACTAAGTGGTATATGCCTCTTAATCTTTTTTCTTTCACCTTATATATTTTTGTTTTATTTTTCATTGAGAAATAACAATTGTTTTTATTTATGGGGTAGAACATGTTTTGATACATGTATACATTATGGAATGATTAAGTCAAGTGAATTAACATATATATCACCTCATATATACTTTTTATAATATAAACATTTAAAATGTATTCTAGTAGCAATTCAAAAATATATAATACATTATTAACTATATTCATCATGCCATGCAATAAATTTTTTTTTTTTTTTTTAGAGACAGAGTCTCACTTTATTGCCCTCTGTAGAGTGTGATGGCATCACAGCTCACAGCAACTTCCAACTCCTGGGCTCAGGCAGCGATTCTCTTGCCTCAGCCTTCCAAGCAGCTGGAACTACAGGCAACTGCCACAATGCCCAGCTATTTTTTTCTTGCAGTTTGGCTGGGGCTGGGTTTGAACCCATCACCCTCGGTACATGGAGCCAGCGCCCTAGCAGCTGAGCCACAGGTGCTGCTCCCATGCAATAAATCTTAAAAACTTATTCTTCCTGGCTCGGCGCCTGTGGCTCAAGCGGCTAAGGCGCCAGCCACATACACCTAAGGTGG
>NW_003852472.1:12502-27332 GCF_000181295.1 Otolemur garnettii | reverse complement strand
CAACCTCAAACTCCTGGGCTTAAGCGATTCTCTTGCCTCAGCCTACCAAGTAGCTGGGACTACAGGCACCTGCCACAATGCTCAGCTATTTTTTGTTGCAGTTGTCATTGTTGTTTTAGCAGGCCCAGGCCGGGTTTGAGCCCACCAGCCTTGGTGTATGTGGCCGGTGCCCTACCCACTGAGCTACAGGCACTGCCCAAGTACCTCTTAATCTTAAACTGCACCACACAACCATCCTGCCCACCTACAAGTTAACATCGTCATTATCCTCAGTCTGAAATATTTCCTTGGGTTTTTCATCACAGCAAGTGCTGGGATCTCCTCAGCTGTTGCTGCACAAAAGAGTTATCAGATCAATATCAAGTGGGCACACAAGAGGCACCAGGAGTGGTATAAAAAGTTGTTTCATTCCTAAAGTATATTTTTCTCTGTCCCTTTCTCTCTTTCTTCTCCTCTAGAGCCCTTGTTATACATGTGTTGTTGTATTTGTTATTGTCCCACAGGTTTCTGAAGCTTTATTCATTTATCTTCCATCTTTTTCCTTTCTGTTCTTTGGAGTGAATAATTTTTATTGATCTGTCTTGGAGTTCACTGACTATTTTTTCCGCCATCTCAAATTTGCTGTCAAGCCCTTCCAATAAATTTTTTATTTCCATTGTTTTCTTTTTTTATTTGAAAAAGAGTCACTTGGTCACCCTCAATAGAGTGCTGTGGCATTGTAGCTCCCAGCAACCTCAAACTCTTAGGCTCAAGTGGTTCTCTTGCCTCAGCCACCCAAGTAGCTAGGACTATAGGTATCTGCCACAATGCCCAGCTATTTTTTGAGACGAGGTCTCACTCTGGCTCAGGCTGGTCTTGCTCGAACCCATGAGCTCAGGCAATCCACCCACCTCGGCTTCCTAAGTATTAGGATCGGCCATGCCTGGCCCTCATTGTTTTATTTTTCAACTGTTGTCTTTCTGGTTCTCCTTGTCCTTCTCCTCCTCCTTTTCCTCCTCCTTCTAACAGTTTCTGTTTTTGCATTGAGATTTCCAATGTTAAAGTCACTGTCATCATATCTTTGTTTAAGTCTTTTTTTTTTTTTTGAGACAGAGTCTCACTTTGTCGCCCTCACTAGAGTGCAGTACTGTCACAGCTCACAGCAACTTCAGACTCTTGGGCTTAAGTGATTCCCTTGCCTCAGCCTCCCAAGTAACTGGGACTATAGGTGCCTGCCACGGTGCCCAGCTATTTTCAGAAATGAGTTCTCAATCTGGCTCAGGCTGGTCTTGAACCCGTGAGCTCAGGCAATCCATCTGCCTCGGCCTCCCAGAGTGCTAGGATTACAAGCATGAGCCATCGTGCCTGACCTGTTTAATTCTTTGAAAATATTCATAATAGCTGCTGTGAAATATAGTCATGTTCCACATACTAATGTTTTGATCAACCATGGACCACATATATAAGAACTACATATGTGACAGTGGTCCCCTAAGAGCATGATACTGTTCCTTTTCTAGGTTTAGATATGTCCAGGTACACAAACACTATTATGTTACAGTGGTATATGGTATTCAGTACAGGAACATGATGTATAGAGCCATAGGCTAATTCATATAGCCTAGGTGTGTAGTGGTCTATACCATCTAGGTATGTGTCAGTACACTCTGATGTTCACATAATGACCAAGTAATCTAGCAGTACATTTCACAGAGTTCATCCCCATCATTAAACGGCACATGACCATATTTGTCTGCTAAATGTAATATCCTGTTTCACTCAGAAGCAGTTTTTATTGACTACTTTTTTTCCTGTTTCTTTGCATGTCTTCATAGTTTTTGGTGCCAAGAGTTGCTGTTGTTAACAACTTGATGCTATAGTTGTTATAGTTGAATGTATCTCCCCAATTTCACATGTTGTTGGGGCCTTGGGGATGTAATTAGAATTAGATAAAGTCATCAAGGTGGGGCACCTGTAATGGAACCAGTGGCTTTCTATGAAGGGGAAGAGACACTCGAGCAGACAGTCACACTTTTGCCCTTCCACCATATTCTAATGCAGCAAGAAGGCCCTCAACAGAGCTGGCACCATGCTCTGGAACTTCCCAGCCTTCAGAACCATGAGCTACAAAAATATTTATTTTTTATAAATTGCCTAGTCCCTGGTATTTGGTTATAGAAACAGAAAAAAGACTAAGACACTGGACTAGATTTAAACTATGAATTTTATCTCTCCAGTGGTGTGTGGTCACTGCTTTCTCTGCTAGTCTTTGTATTCTTTTTAAAAATTTTTGGTCTAACTTTGGGGTCTCCCTTGTATCTACATAGCTTAGGTGTCAGTCAGCGACTTGGGCAGAGGTCACACTTGAATTTAGAGCCCTCCAGGCTTCCATCTTCTTCCAAGTGACCTGTGTGTGGCTGGAGAGTACATTTGAAGATCAGCTGTACTGCCTCAGCTTTCTTTTAATTTTCTCCTGGCTCCCTGGGGTTTCTCCTGTAGATGCAGGTCTAACAGGGTACTTAGCAAAATTTGCATCCCAGACAAGTATCATTAAATGGAAGCATTACATTCTGGAGGTAGTTATGCGGCAAAATAGTTTAGAATGAAATGATTGTTGAATATTCATTTAAAAGTAAAATTATAGTCCTAGGCCTAGCCCTCATTGCTCAGTGCCAAAGCTCTAGGATGTGATGCCTGGTGGTAGCAAAACCTTTGTGGCAGCCTGGGTTGAAAGTAGCCTCTTTTTTGCCCTTTACCCTGCTAAGCCTCTCTGACATTTGAAATGGTGATCACCCCTTTCTCCGGGCTCACTCGTTTCTAAGACTACTGCCTTTCTCCTCCCCCTCCTCTGGCCATTCCCCTCTGCTAGCTTCCCTGCTGCTGGACACACCCGCTGCCCACACCCACCATCGCTCTGAGCTGCCTTTACCACCACGGCCCACCAGAGGGCGCTCTGGCCCCTGCTAAAGCTGCCTCCGTGCTCTGGGAGCCACCAATTACTCAGTGGTGCATAAAAACCACATCTCCTCTCTAACTATCAGACCAGGTCCTTGTTTCTGCCCCTGCTCCGGGGTTACGTCTAACAAGCTATATTGTTGCTATGGCAACTGCTGCCTTCCTGTCTTTTCCTCCTTAGCCAATTCTGTTGGCTAATTCAAGAATAGCTATCCTACATGGTCAGTCTCCCCCTATCGCGGCTCTTATAAGATCCCAAGACAACCCACGTCCTTGCACGGTCAGCAGCATAAGACAGCCATAGAAGGGCAGAGATGGCGCATAGGCCAGGAGACCAGAGGCCATGAAGTCCCCGTAGGCCTGTGGCTGTTCCCCACCATCATCAGAAGGCCTCCAGGCTGCCAGGCCCAGGCCCTGCCCTCCACCTTTTGTATTAGGAAATCTCCCTTGAAGATTCCATTTTCTGGCTCGGTGCCTGTGGCTCAGGTGGCTAAGGAGCCAGCCACATACACCTAAGGTGGAGGGTTCGAATCCAGCCCAGGCCCGCCAAACAATGACAGCTGCAACCAAAAAATAGCCGGGTGTTGTGGTGGGCGTGTGTGGTCCCAGCTACTTGGGAGGCTGAGGCAGGAGACTCGCTTGAGCCCAGGAGTTGGAGGTTGCTGTGAGCTGTGATGCCACAGCACTCTACCCAGGGGGACAGCTTGAGGCTCTGTCTCAATAAATAAATAAATAAATAAATAAAATAAAAAAGAAAATTCCATTTTCTTCTTTCTGAGGAAAGATGGAAAGCTTTCATCTGAGGCTTTCACCAGAGCCTCAGATATCAAATCTAAAGGAGCACCCAGAATTTCACTAGTCGACATACATGTTTATGCCTATGTTAATGAATATTTTAATACAATATTTAAAAAAATCAAAATGACTGTAAAAAATCCATAATAAACATCATATCACCCTTTTAAGCAAAGACAGGGTCAGTGTTTCTGAGCTCTCTTTTGCCTCAGGCTGCAATAGGCTCTGCTGGGCACTGTGAGGTTTCACCCCCCACCATTTATTCAAGAACCTCTGCTCTGTGCCTTTCTCTCTCCTGCAACATCACCTTTCCTCTCTCTGCTGGATCCTCCCTTTAGCATACTCCCCACTTTAAAACACAAGAAAACCAGTCCCCTGCTTTACCTTGCCTGCTCCCACCCCAACCTCCATTCTCCTTTTTCTCTGGAACTTGCCAGTCAGGTTCTTGGTGCCCACAGGAAGTTCACCAACTATCTCTTCCTTGTCTGTGCTCCTCTTATTTGATAGAAGCTTTTGACAGAGGAGGCCACTCCCTCCTGGGAACTCTTTTCTCTTGACTCTTGGTGTTTTAACTTTCTTGGTTCTTTTCTTACCCCCCTGACCACTCCCTTCCCGGGTTCTTTATCAACCTGATTCTAAATGTTGCATTCAGACCGCCTCTGTATCCACACTCCCTCCTTGAATGCTCTACCCAGTCCCTTAAATAATATTGTATCTTTTACTGAATGGTGATTCCCAACCCTAGATCTACAGATAAGACCTCTCTTCTGACTTCCAGACTCATGTCCTACGAATATTTCAATGTCTAGGCTTATCAGACATCTGTTGTTGTTTTTTTGAGATAGAGTCTCAAGCTGTCGCCCTAGGTAGAGTGCTGTGGCGTCACAGCTCACAGAAACCTCTAACTCTTGGGCTTAAGAGATTCTCTTGCCTCAGCCTCCCAAGCAGCTGGGACTGCAGGTGCCTACCAAACTGCCTGGCTATTTTTTGGTTGTAGTTGTCATTGTTGTTTGGCAGGCCAGGGCTAGATTCAAACCCACTAGCATCAGTGTATGTGGCTGGCGCCCTAGCCGTTGAGCTATAGGCACTGAGCCCAGGCATGTGTTCTTAATATGACCCCATATGGAGTCCAGCTCTTTCCCCCTCCCTCAGACATCTCCCTTTCTGAAATGCGGCTCCATCCATCTGATCACTCAGGCCTCTTTTTTTTTTTTTTTCCCTATTGCGTTATGGATCTAGTCTATTAGCAAACTTGTCAGCTCTGCCTTCAAAATTGCATCCAGGCCAGGCAAGGTGGTCATACCTGTAATCCTAGTACTCTGGGAGGCTAAGGCAGGTTGATTGCCTGAACTTATGAATTGGAGACCAGCTTGAGCAAGAGCTAGACTCCCAGGCTTGGCGCCTGTGGCTCAAGTGGCTTAGGCCCCAGCCACATACACCTGAGCTGGCGGGTTTGAAGCTTGGGCCCACCAAACAACAATGACAGCTGCAACCAAAAAATAGCCGGGTGTTGTGGTGGGCACCTGTAGTTCCAGCTACTTAGGAGGCAGAGGCAGGAGAATCACTTGAGCCCAGGAGCTGGAGGTTGCTGTGAGCTGTGATGCCATGGCACTCTACCCAGGGTGACAGCTTGAGGTTCTGTCTCAAAAAATAAAAGAGCTAGACCCCGTCTCTAAAAATAGCCAGGTGTTGTGGTAGGTGTCTGTAATTCCAGCTACTTGGGAGGCTGAGGCAAGAGAAGCACTTGAGCACAAGAGTTTGAGGTTGCTGGGATCTATGACGCCATGGTATTCTACCAAGGGTGACAAAGTGAGACTCTGTCTCAACAACAACAACAACAACAACAACAACAAATTGTATCCAGAATCCTCCCTCAACTCCTCTCCTCCACCAATCTCATTGGAAGAAGCTATGAATCCTCTTGCCTTCCTTTGATATTCACTGAGATGTGCTTTATGGACAAATATGTAGACTTATAAATGTCTCATATATGCTTGAGAAAAATGTATGCTCTTCAAATTTCCGGGATGAGGATTTCATATATCTTTATTAGATAACTCTTATAACTGTCTTGTTCAGTTCCTCTGTGTTATTTATTTATTTAGAGATGAAGTCTCACTTTGTCACCCTCAGTAGAGTGCTGTGGTGTCATAGCTCATAGCAATCTCAGACTTTCTGGCTCAAGTGATCCTCTTGCTTCAGCCTCCCGTGTAGTGGGGAATATGGGTCCCCACCACAACACCCAGCTATTTTTAGAGACAAAGTCTCACTCTGGCTCAGGTTGGTCTTGAACCCATGAACTCAGTCAACCCACCTGCCTCAGCCTCCCAGAGTGCTAGGATTACAGGTGTGAGCCACCACATTATAAATCTTAAATCTTTTTTGGTCCTCAAGAGCTCAGTTTTCCTTTCATATCTTTCTACTAAGGAAATCTTTATCTTCAGCTTAATCAGGAAATGGAATATGTTTGAATAAACTATTGATAAATGTGAACTAATGACTTTGCTACTCAAGCCAAGGTCACCAATGATTTCTTCCTTGGGGGGAGTGTTTTATCTGCTCAAAAAGCATATGTCAAGAGCCCACATGGGCCATTCACAGATGTTGACCACACACTGGGTAACAGGGAATCACAGTAAATTGCAAAAGACCTACCTGATTCAGATAATGGTCTCTCATGGTCATGAACAATTTTAGAAATCAATAGCAAAAAACTAAGAAACACCTCACAGAGGTGAACTCCCCCAAAGCCCACTTAAATGTGAAAAATAAAACAGCAAACCTAACAGAAGACAATGTAGGAGAATCCCTTTGAGACTTTTGCATAGGGAAAGGCTTTTTGAACCAAACACAAACTATATGGGAAAAAAGTTTTCTGTTCAACTAAGGGCACCACAGAGGCAGTTAGGATATGGATGTCCATCTGGAAAAAGACCCTTGCGATGTCTGACATTGATAAGGGATTAATAGCCAAGAAACTCCTGTAAATCTATAAGAAAACAACCCAAAGAAAAATAGGCAAAGCATCACCCCAATCTCTGCCTTCATCTTCATTTGGCTCCCTGCATGCATGTTTCTGTGTCTAAATCTCCCCTTTTTGTAAGGACACCAGACCTATTAGATCAGGGGCCAACCCTACTCCAGTTGGACCTCATCGGAACAAGTTATATCTGCAGCAACCATCTTTCCAAATGAGGTCACAGTCCTCATTTAGGATTATGAATCCTAAATGGCTAATGAGCATTTTATTTATTTTTATTTTTTGTGAGACAGAGTCTCAGTATGTCACCCTCGGTAGAGTGCTATGGTGTCACAGCTCACAGCAACCTCAAACTCTTGGGCTTAAGTGATTCTCTTGCCTCAACCTCCCAAGTAGTTGGGACTACAGGCGTCCATCACAATGTCTGGCTATTTTTTGTTGTTGTTGTAGTTGTCATTGTTGCTTAGCAGGCCCGGGCTGGGTTCGAACCTGCCAGTGCATGTGGTTGGCGCCCTAACCACTGAGCAACGGGCACTGAGACAGAGCATTTTAGAAGGTGTTTCATCTCACTGGTAATTGTTAATTTTATACCTATCCAGTGGCAGAATGACTCTGAACAAATGAGAACTGGTGCGAGTGTGAATGGCACAGCCACAGGACAGCATCTGGCAAAATAGGGACACTAAGTTACGTGTCAGCCTAATGCCCCAGCAATGGAACTCCTAGAGAAACCCTAAAAACCCAAAAGAATAGAAACAGAGTCTGGGTACAGTGGCTCATGCCTACAGTCTTAGCACTTTGGGAAGCCGAGAAGGATCATTTGAGGCCAGGAGTTTGAGACCAGCGTAGGAAACATAGCAAGACCCTATGTCTCTACAAAAGTAGTGCAGTGACATGTGCATGTCACTCAGCTACTCAGGACGCAGGAGGATGGCTTGAACCCAGGAGTTCAAGGCTGTGTGAGCTATAATTGCATCATTGCACTCCAGCCTGGATAACAGAGCAAGCCCTGTCTCTAAAATGAAAAAACGAAACAAAAAACAAAAAAGAGGAGAGCCACACAATGAATTCCTGTAAATAAATTTAAAACACGTATGTAGATAGAACAGCACAGCATAACTTCCTAGACTACATGAATAAATATATTTAAGTATAATTATATGTAATGTATAATTAACATATATTTAGCACATTGGTGTGGGCACTGACCATGAAGGTATAGCAAGTGAGGGAGCCCCATCCCTGGCCTTCAGGCCACTGAGGTGTGGAGGGCATAGGAATGAAGGGGAAAATTGGATGAAAGATGAGCTTTGTCCAGACTATTGACAGTGGGGTGAGCTCAGACATGTAACCAGCTCTGCCTTCTGCACTGAGGCTTTCTTGCTAGTTGGTCCCCTCAAAGAGCATTTCTCACACTGACAGGTGTCCCAACTAGCTAGGCCCCATCCCATAACCACAAACTGGAGCCTCTCAGATCTTTGTTAGTGTTCAGGTGATTCCAATCCCCAAGAGAGGGTGAGAACCTGTTATAGGAGAAGAGGGGTACCTGCGGGCTGAATTATGTCTCCTCCCAACTCATATGCTGAAGTTCTAACCTAGTGTATCTCAGACTGTGACCTCATTTGGAAAGATGGTTGCTGCAGATATAACTTGTTCCGATGAGGTCCAACTGGAGTAGGGTTGGCCCCTGATCTAATAGGTCTGGTGTCCTTACAAAAAGGGGAGATTTAGACACAGAAACATGCATGCAGGGAGCCAAATGAAGATGAAGGCAGAGATTGGGGTGAAGCTTCGACAAGCCAAGGAACCCCAAGGATTGCCAGAAAGGCTGCAGAGAGGCCTGGAGTGGATTCTCCCTCATGGCCTTCAAAAGAGACCACCCTTGCTAACACCTTGATCTTGGACTTCCGGCCTCCAGAGGTATGAGAATGAATTTCTGTTGTTGAAGCTGCTCAGTTTGGGACACTTTGCTATGGCAGTCCTAGGAAACCAATATAAATCAGCCCCTCTCTGGGGTGTGTGTGAGGCCTTGATTGGTGTTTGGAGAATAGCCAGGCCCCTCCCTGTCCCAGGCTCAGCTGCCTCCTAGTTTAAGCAGCAAAGACACAGTAAATCTGTGGCTGTTCTCACAGTAAATCAGGGTGTCTTGGACTTACCAGACAAAATCCCAGGCCTAGATATTCTCAGCATGGCTCTCATGGCTCTCTGCAAAGCCGACAGCTCATTCCAGTAAGCACGGGAGGTGAGGAGGAAACGCTGTTTGAGCCTCCCTAGGAAGATTCTAGCTCAACCTCCACCTGAGAGCTTCCAGAACATTATCCCCTGTTCTACCTCTGTGACAGAAAGAAATACTTCCAGTGCTGTTGGCAGAGGCTCACTGTGCCCTGGGCAGAG
Organism: Otolemur garnettii; assembly: GCF_000181295.1. Lineage (NCBI taxonomy): Eukaryota > Metazoa > Chordata > Mammalia > Primates > Galagidae > Otolemur > Otolemur garnettii. The sequence continues at coordinate 18,229 of NW_003852472.1, read as the reverse complement.
AGCCCCATCCTCCTGTGTATCTAGAGAAAGCTGGCTCAGTGGCTTTGGGATCAAACATGCCCAAGGCAAGTCTATTCCTTCCTAGCTGGGTGCCCCAGGCAAACTACTTAACTCCTCAGTTTCCTCATCTGTGTAAAGATGATAATCGGATTGCCTGATAGAACCATTGTGAGGATCAAATCAAATAATGCTATGCTTTCAGCCCTTTTTCCATGTCTGGTTCCAGCTAAATGTGATTGTATCAGGAAGCTGAAGACCTCAGGCTTCCTGGGGGATGGGGCTCTATCTCTGGCCAGTCCTGCTCAGTGGCCCGAGGGCCGGGGGTGGGGCTCCTTGTCTCTGCAGATCAGCAATCAGGATAATTTTGGAAGCCTGGTGGTGATTTCACCTGGCAGGGCTGTCAATAGCCTGTATCACTTGTGAAGAAAAAGGTCCCTCAGCCTTTGGCTGACATTATGGGCCCTCTATTCCCAAAGATTCAGATTTGCATCCTACATAAACAGGGTGGCAGGATCCACATACGCAAGAGCCTGGGGGTTCCTGCAGCCGTCCCTCAGGAACCTTGTGGCCCATACCAAGACTAAGACTGGTGATCTCTACCTGCCACCTAGTCTCACCAGGCAGAGGCCGAGTCTCCTTGGGTCCAGGACAGTGGGCTGCTGAAGGCAGATTGGAGGTGCTTTGGGCCCCCCAGTTCACCCACATTCTTTCCCCCCAGTGTGTGCCTGCTGTTTACCAGCCTTCAGCCTATCATCACTCTGGACCAGTCTTCACTCTCAGGGCTGGGCGTCAGAGTCTTTCCCCTAGGTTTTCTATTCTTAACACTTCTCTTGGGCCCCAGTTGCTCTTGACCTCAGCAGACCCCAGCTCCTGGGACTCCACCTTGGTGCCGGCAGCCCTGGCTCCCGCCCCTCTTTCTGGCGCTGCCTCCACGCCCTTGGCTCCCACCAGGAGGCATTAAGCTAATCAGGCTGATGGCCCAGGTTCAATTCCATTGTCCCTGGCTACAACGCACAGTAAATTTCCTTAGCCTCCGACTCCCCTGTGAGCCCTGCCTCTCGCCAGGCAGCCTGGCTTAGGCAGCCGCCAGCTCCCCCACTTGCTGTATCATCACTGATGAATCAGGTCTGCCCAATTTGGGGGTGTAATTTAAACACCATCTACAGAGTCACGTCTCCCTCAGCAGCAAAACACGATTGATCACGTCTCCCCAGGTCTAGCATGATCTCTGGGGTACTAAATCCCAAGACCCTTAACTGTTATCCATGAGGCCATATTCTAATTCTGCCAGAGATCTGAGTGTGACAAGATTCTTTGGAAAATGATTTCCATCATCTCTATACATTTTGAGGGCGGGCTGGTAGTATTAGTCTTATTTGTCAGCAGATGGTCCTTGAATCTCCAGGCTCATTGCATTCTTGCCCCTCCCCCAGGGTGTCTGGCAACTCAGGATGACCTGAAAGGACTCAGAGAAGGAGAAGGAGAAAGATCAAGATGCTGTGTTTGTTCTCAAAGCCAGGCTCCCCTCCCCCAGGGATGGAGAAAGGAGCTCTGCTGGCCATTCCTTTTGTCTCAGTCCCTTCCAGAAAGGGAGAGGCTTGGCTGTAATACAGGAGGAAGAGGAAGTTATGCTGTATGGGAGCCTGAACTTGAGTCTGTGGCCCACAAGGGCCGGTGCTTTCCATGGAATCAGGGAGAAACATGCAAGAAGCAATTAGAGAGCAAGTAAGAATTTGATTATGTCACGTTGATACAAGCCCCAAAGGAGCACCAGGACAGGATGAATGTGACAGGAGGTGTCTTTTAAGACATGGTTGAGGTGGATTTTAATTTTATTAGTAGCGTTCATAGCATCTTATATGCACCAGTCACAGGGGACTAACCTCACCTCGCCCTCAAGCGGACAAGGGGAAATGGTGAATGAAATGAGAGAAACATACAAGGGCTGTATCAGGGAGGGCTTCGTGGAGGAAGTGGAATTGGAGTTGTAGAATGGGGGTGGCGCCTGTGGCTCAAGGAGTAGGGCCATATACCAAAGGTGGCGGGTTTAAACCTCAGCCCTAGCCAAAAAAAAAAAAAAAGAGTTGTAGAATGGGTCAGGTTCTAAAGAGGAAGATGTGGGAAGGTGAGGATAAAGAAGCTGCTGAGGATAGTTGGTGGCAGTTCAGCGATCCACACGGTGGGGCATGTGTGGGAGGAGAGATGGAGCCAGGAGAAGAAGGAGGGGAGGAGAGCCCTGTGGATCCCAGGGACTTTGAAAACCATGCTGAGAAGTAGTTTTTGCTTTAATCAGAGGGCAAGAGTGTCAGTGTTTTGAGCAGGCGAACAGCATAATTGGGAAGGAGACAGTGGGCTGCAGGAGGAAGCAGTGATTAGTACCAGGACAGGCCATAGGGAGAGCAGCTGTGAGGCTGGGGGACATCACAGGCTGGGCCTGAGGTGATGCCCTGAATAGACCCATGGGTGTGGGCAGGAGCAGCACCAAAGGACATTGGTGACTGGGCAGCACAGTGCAGGTAGTCAGTGTGAGCCCAGAGGGGTGGTCCCTGAGTTCTTTTTTGCCTTTAGGCCCCTGCTGGCCCCTCCTGTCTGTGACTGGGTGTATCTGCCTCCAGCCATCTTTTGGCATCTCTGTGCATTTGGATTTCCCTGTTTCTGCAAAGTGACAGGCCTTCCTTCCAACTTGAGCAGGAGAGGAAAGAAGAGACTTAAGAACGAAGGTCTGCAAAGAGAGAATTGCGAAGAAGGAAGCTGATGCAACAATAGCTAATGTTCTTTCTCTCCTTCCCTCCCACTCTCTTTCTTTCTTTTAGAACTTTTTATATGCCAGACTTGGTTCCAAGCATTTTACAAGGATTAACCCAATTTATCCCAAGAGCAACCCCACAGGGAAGACGTGTAACTGATGGGCAAAGATACATGCTTGACCACCAGACTCACATCTTCTAGTGTCAGCTTCATAAGCTGGGCTTCTAGCCTCAGCTTCTACCCTCTAGCTACATAATCTTAGGTAAATTACTGGATGTCTGTTTGCCTCATTTGTAGACTAGGAATGATGAATAGTGCTTGGCATGTGGTAAGTGGCCATTCATCTCTTATAGATGGGAGAATAGAAGCTTGGAGGGAAGAAATTACTTTTCCAAGCTCACTGAGAGCTGGCTCTGGGAATCCCATGCATTTGGCCACCCTGTTCTGCCTCTCTATCCTGCAGATGAAAAAGCAGGAAAGGTGTGAGGTGGACAATGTAGTTTCCCAGACAGGATGTGGGGAAACTGAACTGCCTCCTCCCATGGCCACAGATGCCTGGGCCTGTGGGAGGCAGGATGCAAGTCTGAAAGTGAAGGCATGTGGATTCAGCCCAGTTTTAGAAGTTGAGGATTAGGAAGGCAAATATGGGAATGAATCAAGTATAGCTGAAGATTCCTGGTGGGGGGAGGCCAGGAGGGAATGGCTGAGAAGTCAGCCACTGCCTGCAGATGCTCACAGTGTCCACGAGGGGGTAGCATAGTCTAGGCTCTGTCTTTGGTTAAGCTTTAGCGGTGTGGCCCTTGGGAGAGACCTAGAATAAAATGAATCCTGAGCAGCATGACCAGAATCAATAACACGTCCTAAAAATGTTAAGAATGACAGCAATGATGGGGACTTTAGAAACAACTTACTCCTTATTCAGCAGAGGGCAAGACTGAGTGCGAATGATCAAATGATTTTTTTCCCCAAATCTAGCCCACAGAGTTCAAGTTGGAAATAGAGCCCAGATCTCCAAATCTTAGGTCTATGGAAAGAAACATCATCCCATTGCCAGAGGGAGGACTTGGAGAACTTGGTTCTCTATAGTAGAAAATGAGACCCTGCCTTATGTGTGTATGTGGGCCTTATCTCCGCTCCTGGCATCCTCTGGGGCCAGTAGGTGCTGCTGGTGATGCTCAGTAACAGTCCCCTTCCTGGCTGCAGATGTCCCTCTTGCCATCTTGTGACCAAACTCATCAGACTCTGTGTTCTGGAGGAGAGAGAGCCTGGCAGGTTAGAAACAGGAGCTTGCATAGGGAAGCAACTGGGGACCATCACAATTGTAAACAAATTGATTTTATTGTTTATAAATATATATTATTAATATTTAGTAAGGAAAACCCAAAACCCATAAAAATAAGAACTTTAGGCTAGGTGCAGTAGCTCATGCCTGTAATCTTAGCACTCTGGGAGGCTGAGGTGGGAGATTGCTCAAGAGTTTGAGACCAGCCTGAGTAAGAGGGACAACGTATGTCTATTAAAAATTGAAAAACTAGCCAGGAGTTGTGGTGGGCACCTGAAGATCCAGCTACTCAGGAGGTTGAGATAAGAGGATTACTTGGCCCAAGAGTTTGAGGTAGCTGTGAACTATGACATCACAGCACTGTACAGAGTGACAAAATGAGACTCTGTCTCAAAAAACAAAAGAACTTTAAACACACTCATAATATTGTATACTTTATATACTCTTATATGGATGTTTCTATGAAAATGGGATGCAGTAATTCTTAGAAGAGTATGTTGTAAAATGTAAAGTGCAACCCAATCTTGAGGGTCCACTGGTGGATCAGAAATAAGCTGGTGGGGGAACTGTCCTTGGTGCTGAACACGGGAAGGTGTGAGGAACAGGGAGGCTTGTTCCTGACACTGTGACAGAGTCCGTTGGAGTCTCCATGGTGTTTCTATTTGAGAGTTTCCCAGCACTGTTGTCTTTATTCTCTGTCTCCTTTGTAAGTTCAGGGGTTGCTTTTCATCAAGTCCCTATGGAATACTCTCAATGGGGAAATGTTAGCTTAGCAGAACTGAGGTCTCCTCTCCAGGACTCCAGAGCTCTTTGTGAAACTGCCTGTGTCTTATAATGCTGTCATTGTCACCTGAGGCCTCTGAATTTGGATCTGAAAAGAGAGAAAAAACTAGGTGAGGACTGGGTTTAGAGGAACTTTGGGTTTTGGAAGCTTGTCCTGTTACCTGGAGTCTAGCACAAACCAATTATGTCTTCCCCTCTCTGGCAGGTAGGTTTACAGGTGTCTTCACTAGAGGATGTCACCTTTCCTCCAAGACTCTCTCTAGGGGGGATAGCACCTGACACTGATCACACTTGGTAATTCTTCTGCTCTCATATATCCATACAGTTGAAATAATATTAAGGCAGTAATTAAGAAGTGGTCACCCTTTACCCAAGTGACCAGTCTTGGCCTTATTCATAGCAGGACAACCCAATGTTATGTACATCTTCAGGTGATGTAATGGCATTATCTATGACACAACAAAATTATTTTATCTGATTCTAATCAGCCTCTGGACCTGACTTCCAGTGTATAGGAAATACAGAGGATTGAGGGACAAGTTAAATGACACCATGAGGAAGTAATCAGACAAATTCCTCAAGAGAATCATCTTTAGATTCTTTTAAATTTTTTTAATATATTTAAAAAGGGTGGAGCCCATTCTAGATTAAAAGACCAAAGGGACATAACAAAAGTCAGTGAGTAAAATTTGCATCTTTTTCCAGATGTATCTGAAAAAATACATCTAGTAATAATTGATGCCCTAGGTCTAATTGGAAAATTAGAAATCAGATGATATTGTGAAATTTTTTTTTTTTTGAGACAGAGCCTCGAGCTATCCCCCTGGATAGAGTGCTGTGGCATCACCGCACATAGCAACCCCCAACTCCTGGGCTCAAGCGAGTCTCCTGCCTCAGCCTCCCAAGTAGCTGGG
>NW_003852472.1:2629-11546 GCF_000181295.1 Otolemur garnettii | reverse complement strand
TTTTTTTTTTTTTTGAGACAGAGTCTCACTATGTCACCCTCAGTAGAGTGCTATGGCATCACAGCTCACAGCAACCTCAAACTCTTGGGCTTAAGTAATTCTCTTACCTCAGTCTCCCAAGTAGGAGACTGCAGATGCCTACCCACCACAACACCCGGTTATTTTTTGTTACAGTTGTCATTGTTGTTTGGCAGGCCCAGGCTGGATTCGAATCCACCAGCTCTGGTGTATGTGGCTGGTGCTGTAGCCGCTGCGCTACAGGTGCCAAGCCAAGTATTTTCTAATTTCCATTATGATTTCTTATTTGGTCCATGAGTTATTTAGAAACTTTAAAAAAAAATCTAAAGAGATGAGATTTTTATTTTCTAGAAATATTTTTGGTTTGACTTCTAGCTCATTTGCACTCTGGTCACGTAACATAGGCTGATTTAAATTAATTTTTTAAAAATCTATTGAGACATTTTTATGGCCTCTGTGCAGCCACCCTCCGGTTTTTCTATGGACTGTCATAATGAATGTGTAGCCTCCAGGCATTGAATATGATTAAGGCTATAAATTATTTTTTAGAAAAGTTCTGTAATCTTTGATGACTTTTGTCTTCTTGATCAATCAGTTACTAAGAGGAGTGTTTTAAAATTCTCCCACTCTGTCAGTAGTGGGAGAATCCTTGCTTTCTATATTTGAAGTTGTACTATTAAGACACACCGGCTAGACTTGTGCCTAACAGAGCAAGTTATTTCCCAGTATTAATCATTTTTATCTCCAGTAATTCTTTCTGCCTTAAAGTTAATTTGCCTGTGATGAATATAGCTATATCCAAGAACTTCTGTTTTGTCTTTTTCCATACTTTTGTACTTAAAATCCACTCATTTAGCCTGAGTGTTTCATCCACTTGTGTTACGATTATTTATTTATCTTTTAAAAATATTTTTGAGACAGAGTTTCACATTGTCCTCAGTAGAGTGCTGTGGCATCACAGCTCACAGCAACTTCCAACTCCTGGGCTGAAAGCAATTTTCTTGCCTCTGCCTCCCAAGTAGCTGGAGCTATAGGTACCTACCACAATGCCTGGCTAGTTTTTTGGGTTTTTTTTTTTTTCTATTTGTAGAGACAGGGTCTCACTCTTGTTCGGGTTGGTCATGAACTCTAGAGCTCAGCCAAAGTCTGAAATCCACCCACCTCGGCCTCCCAGAGTGCTAGGATTACAGGCATGAGCCACTGCACTCAGCCTTTGTGTCATGATTATTGATGGATTTGGATTCCTTCCTTCCTTCCTTCCTTCCTTCCTTCCTTCCTTCCTTCCTTCCTTCCTTCCTTCCTTCCTTCTTTCTTTCCTTCCTTCTTCAGAGCCTCAAGCTTTTGCCCTGAGTGGAGTGCTGTGGTATCACAGCTCACAGCAACCTCCATCTCTTGGGCTTAAGCTATTCTCTTGCCTCAGCCTCCCAAGTAGCTGGGACCACAGGCGCCTGCCACAATGCCCGGCTATTTTTTGGTTGTAGTTGTCATTGTTATTTGGCAGGCCTGGGATGGATTCGAACCCGCCAGCTCTGGTGTATGTGGCTGGTGCCTTAGCTGCTTGAGCTGCAGGCGTTGAGCCTTGGATTACTTTCTATCACCTTATTTTGTGTTTTCTATTTGTCCTAACTTTTTCCTAATTTCCCCCTTTCCTGTCTTTTTGCGAATTGACTGGACTTTTTTCTCTTTCCAATCTTTCCCTTCTTTAGAATGTAAAGATTATATCTAGACATTTTTTCATTACATGTCTGTCCTTCTTTAGAATTTAAAGAAATTCCGATTCTGTATTTTTAGAAATTTTAACATGTACATTTAACTTAACTAAATCTAATGTTGATCTCTTTACTGAGCTATCACTCACCTGCTAATGAGCTCTCCGACTATTGAGCACTAATCTAGGTCTACATTAAGCACAGTTTTGTGTTCTAGAGAAATCTACCCCATCAAGAAAGCTGAGCCTCCTAGTAATTTAGCTATGTACTCTGTTTCATCCAGGGTCTCTCAAGAGTCAGCATTGGAAATTGCGTTTTGATTGTGGAGCCAAACATTTTAGAGATGGGACATATTTCCCCCCTTTACTCCTTTAAGCCCTGGTATCTTCCCACTTGCCCATCTTCCACACTCTGAGCCATTCTGAGTCCAGCGAGGATTGCAAATACCTTGACAGATGTCAAAGCCAATGTTTCGGAAGGTCCCAGTGACTGATTCGCCATCCTCTTCATGCCACTTGTACAACTGAGACACTCTGTACTTTTGCCTATTCATAGAAACACCATAGAAACCCTGTTACGTTTGGCAAAAAGGGACAAGGACCTGGGGACAAGCTATGTCTCTGTTTTCGGCTGCTCCACTGTCCACCTCGAGGATGAAGTGATTGAAGACAGAGGGATGGAAGAGGGAGCGTTGGTGGCTCACCTGTTTGCTTCTTTCTTGGAGCGCAATGTGAGCACCAGAAGGATGACAAGGATGGCCAGCACCACCACAGCCCCTGCCCCCAGGAGCCCGTACACCAGGCTCTTCTGGATCCCTGTATCGCAGGTGTCCCCTGTGTACCAGTGGGTGTCTGTGGTCAGGCAACTGAGAAGGGAGAGAGGAGAGTCAGCACCAGCCTACTACCTGGCCCTGCCTCAGGAGGTGTTGCGTGAGGACAAAATGACAGAGAGATGATTGGTGCAAAGCAAGGAACCCCAAGGGACGGGTAGAGGTGAAGGCTAGCATCCATGGAGCTGGCCCTAACTGAGCCCAGCAACCACTCCAGGCCTTCAGGTTTTGCTTCCAGGAGTAGCCCAGGACCTAGGACAAGTGGCCCAGTGCCAAGGCTCTCCTGGGCTGCAACCCCAGGGACTAGAGGACTCTCCAGTAACCCTTCCACCAGCCCATCAACCATCCTCATTCCCAGTTCTCCTTTCTATCAGGAAAAGCCACCCCTTAGCCCCAATCTAGAGTTCCTGTTCCACGCCTGAAGCCCTTCCTCCCCAGAGATGCCCTGTCTGAGCCCTGGTCTCTTCTTCCACATGCCAGCTATAAAACCTTCCAGGAAGCCTTCCCAGAATAACTACTCAGGCTGTGCACATGGGTGGCTCCTTCTCCACACTCGCTTCTCCCATGGTCTCTGTCCCTCTGGTTTGGTTTCAGGTAGCACAGCACCTTCCTTGGCCTTCTTCTCTCTGTGACTGGGCTTTACCATCCCCTGCCCACATGGGTGTGTGGCCCTCTTTCTCTATTGTAGTCCTCCCTGTGGGACCTGGACCTTGTCACCATCTTGCTCAGCCCCAGTAGGACACTGGGAAGGGCAGCTCCTGAGCTGGCCTTGGCCTCTTCTGGACCCAGCCTTGGGGCTGGAGCTTGTGTGTCCTCTGGACCTTGTCACCAGTCTTGCTCAGCCCCAGTAGGACACTGGGAAGGGCAGCTCCTGAGCTGGCCTTGGCCTCTTCTGGACCCAGCCTTGGGGCTGGAGCTTGTGTGTCCTCTACCCCGCCAACCTGATTCATCTGTGGCTGGATGCAGTCGGGAGGCCTGGGACCTGGCTAGATTCCACAGTTCTGGCCTCCAGGAAGTGTTCAGGGTAGAGTCACAAGGAGAGGGGTGGAGGGTGGGGCACTCACAAGCACTTTGGGCCACTGTGTCTCATCAGGCACTTGCCAAAGTTACAGGCCATTGAGAAGTTGAAGCCAGACATGCAGGGGTTGATGCAGTATGGCTGTTGGTTCTTGTATTCCACTGTGAAGAAGTGGCTGAGGTTCCCAGCGTTTTTCCGGCATTCCTCTGAGGGCACAACAAGCAGCTGTAGTCAGAAGGGCTGGGGACACCATCTGCCACCCCCCACCTCCCCTCACATTACCTACCTAGAGGGTCATACTGGGTCACTGTAATGTTCTGCACCTTGGTGGCAGTCGTGTTGAAACACAGTAAGGCTGTGGAGGAGACACATAAAGTCCCTTATGACTGACTGGTTTCTTGACCTCATGGCTGTGGGGTATGTGGGGGAGGGAGGGGGAACCAGCTCCTGCAGAGTGGGGCCTCCTGACCTCACATCCAGCCTTCTAGAATGGTGACCCTACACGGGTCCTGTGTCCCTCATGTCCTTCTGCTCCAAGGTCCCTCTGCCATAATCCACACACTGCTCTTTATGTTTAGAAGAGTCTGTAGCAGTGTGGTGCTAGTCTCTGTTTTCCAGCAGACCCTTCTGGCCTGCACCTTAGCACTGGTGCCACCTGGAATGTAGCCAGCATGTGTGCCTGGCCTTGTAGACTCTTTCCCAAGGTTCTTCTGGAGTCTGCCAGTCTGAGCAGCAAGCTTTAGGACCTGTTCCTGGATCTTGGTGTTCTCCCCGGTCTCTTGCTGCCTCTTCCCTCCCACATCCCAGGGACAAAATGGGCCAGGGGATGACAAAGTTTAAGGATTCTCTTTCCTCCTCCTCAGAGGCCTAGAAGTTTACCTGGGCAGGAATTATTACTCATTATTTGCTCCCTGGTCACATTCAGGATCTTTTCTTCTACCTTCTCAGAGGCCTTCTTCAGTATGTCCTTATATTCTACAGTATACTTGGCCTTCAGAATGACGTCATGCTCCACCACCACACTGCCAGGTCTAGGGGCAAAAGAGGGGAAGAGATATCCTCAGGTCAAAATTGGTACCTATGTAAGCCCCTTTGGCCAGCACCATTGAAAGAATTTCACAGAGTTGGGGTTGATCACCGGGGAGAGGTTTATGGGGCAGAATCCCACTATGGCTGAGCAGAAGTGAATATGGGACAATCATGGACTTGGAGACCCTTTTCCCTGGGGGTGTCCCTCCCTATGCTAAATTAATTGGCTTCATCTCTGAAGACTAAGCTGTAGCTCCCAGGTTTTCTGGCTTGTCAGTCTGTCCCTGATATAACAGGACTTCTTTTTGTATCTTGTCTCTACCACTCTATAACAGACCACTCAGGCAACTTATTGTATTTCTTGGAGCCTCAGTTTTTTTTATCTCCACAACAGAAACAGTCCTACTGGCCTCTGTCATGGGGTGGTTATAATCAGCCAAATGCAAAAGCATTTGTTAGGGGAATAATGGGCTGAATTATGCTCTCACCCAAAATTCATGCATTGAAGACCTAAGCCCTTGAACTTCAGACTGTATTTGAAGATAGGGTCTTTAAAGAGGTAATTAATTTAAAATGAGGCCATCAGGGTGGGCTGTAATTGAATCTGATAGTGTCCATAGAAGAAGAAGAAATTTGGATATACAAAGAAACAGCAGAGATGTATGCCCACAAATGAAAGTCCTCCTCTCACACGGGAGGTCTGTGTGAGAAGGCAGCCATCTGCAAACCAAGGAGGGAGACCTTAGGAGAAACCAAACCCACTGACACCCTAATCTCAAATTTCCAGCCTCTAGAACTGCATGAAATAAATTTCTGTTGTTAAGCCAGTAGATCTGGCTTAACAATAGAAATCTGAGCAGAGTAACACAGGGGCACAGCTATAATCACATCAATAATCACGACAACTGACTCTACTCCACAGACCCTCTTGCTACAGATACTCACTTCAGCTTTGTAATGTTGACCCCTGCATACTCAGGGATTCCAGAGTAAACAAGGTCCATCTGAAAGGTAAGGGGACACCATGTCATTTCTGGGGACCTACCTTGGAGCCTGCCAAGCCTTTCTGTGGGACAGCAGGAGGGCAGAGGATGGCTGTTTTGTCCTGCAGCCCATCCTGATCTACATCCCAAACTTGCCATGTTCACCAAATGAAGCAGACCCTTTCTAGCATTCTGGCCTGCCCCAGGGACCCCTGTAGCCCCCAGTGAAAACTGGCTTCATCTATCCCTTCCCTCCCTGGCAAATCACACGTGCGTCTGAGAAGAGAAGGGTTCTCAGATGATTTCTCAACCCCTGCACGTTCTTCCCTACAGGGGTAGCTGAGTGGCCATGGGGCCTTGTGCTCCCAAACTCACCTGTTCCGTGAATGTCTTATTGAACTCCTGGAATTTCTTGGAAGATAGATCTTCTAGATCTTTAGTGAACTCCTGACTGGTCACTGTCACTGTCATTTCTACTTGGGCTGAGACTGTCTCTGGTGGCTCTGAGAGGGATAGACAGCAGCAGCACTGAGCAAAGTGTACCTTGAGCCACCTAAGCAGGAGACCTGCACCCCAGCAACAACGACCTAGTGACCTGAGCCTCCCCGGCCCCCTTCTCTGACCCTTGCCTCAGCCCCCTTTGTATCACCAGAGTGCCCCTGGAGGGAGGGTGGCACACTGCACTCCTCACTGCTTAGGGATGGAGGCCAAGGGAACTCAGCCCTATGTTCTTGAGAATTCCATTTATTTTGCCTCTTGCTCCCTCACACACTCACTTTTGAAGCATATTTATGGTGACACGCTGTGCCAAATTTGTATTTGTTTCCCAAATATACTTTCTTATTTTATTTATTTATTTATTTATTTTTTTGAGACACAGTCTTACTATGTCACCCTTGGTAGAGTGCCACGGCATCACAGCTCACAGCAACCTCAAACTCTTGGGCTTAAGCAATTCTCTTGCTTTAGCCTTCCAAGTAGCTGGGACTACAGGCGCCCACCACAACACATGGCTATTTTTTTTGTTGTTGTTGAGATTGTCATCATTGTTGTTTAGCTTGCCCAGGCTGGGTTTGAACCCACCAGCCTCAAGGAGTGGTGGCAAGGAATGGTTGTGGCTGGCGCCGTAACCACTGTGCTATGGGTGCTGAGACTTTATTCATTTTTTAATGTTTTAACTTTCTTTCCACTAGGTGAAAAGCCAAACTTGTATTTGGTTCCAAAACGTATCATCTTATTTTATTCATTTTTTAATGTTTTAACTTTCTTACCCCTGTTTCTAGCCAAGTGTCAAGGTGGGGCAGGGATGGGGGTCTGCAGGAGGCCAGGCCTAGGGTTGTGTGAGAGGGGGCCCTGGCCTCACACTCACCCATCACAATGCTGTCCATCACTGCCTCACACTTCGGTCCATAGTAAGGGGTGAGGCACTGGCACTTGATTCCATCCCACAAGCCTCCATTGTCACAGATCTGGATCACAGATTCGCACCGGTCTCCTTCGTAGCCAGGGGCACAAACACAGGCCTCTCCTTTCCATTCCCCTCCATTGAAGCAGTTCACTAAAAGGAACAAGGCTATCCTCAGCCACCTATATTTACAGTGTTTTACAGTTTGCAGTGTGTTTTCACAGACACTGTCTAGTTTGATGCTTTCATGAGACCCTGGGGTGCACAGGACAGAGAGTATCATCCCTCCTTTACAGATAGGAGAAGAAAAGCAAAGAGAGGCTAAGAGGATGCCCAGGGGTCCATGTGTAGGCGAGGCTTGACCCAGTCATGGTGTCCTAGTCTAGCATGCTTTAATTTAGCCCCAAAATGGGAGGAAAGAGAAACCTGGTTTGTGAGAGGTGAACAACACAGTCAGGGCGAAGGAACAAAAGACAAGAGATAAGAGTGAGAGAACCCAGGTGAACTCGACCAATCTAGATTCCACCCTGTTTGAGAAAGATCATTGTCATGCCTCCTCACGCCCACTGCAGAAAAGCCTATACTGGATATTGTTACTGTTATGACTGTTGATGATTTCTGTTTTATTTGCTGGGACAAAGAGTTTGAGAGAGGAGTACAGATATTAGTTTTAAAAGGTACTAAGTGATTATAGACAATTCCAGAATATCTGTGATGATCAATATGGAAAATCTAAAGCTCTGGTCTCTGGTTTTTCCTGAAACTTGCATTTCCTGCATAGACCAGGATTCAAGGTGTATTTCGTCTGGGAAGGCAAATGAGGTATATTATGCTCTGCAGAGACCTGCCACACCTCTGCCTTCTGGTCCACCCAGACTGGAATCAGAGCAGTGGCCATACTCATGAACATCATGCAGCCTTTGGTTATAGGTCTTTGGTCCAAGAATGAAGAGAGAAGTCAAAACTCCTGGCCACATTGGCGATCCATAAATCCTAAATCAGTCTCCTGTTCCCTCTCTCATTACCAAAGATGCCCAGATAGGAGCTAAGTATCCAACATTAGCAGGAAGAAGCAAAAACAGCTGCTGGAGAGTGCTCACCCATTGCTCAACAGTCTAAAGGGAAGGCCAACCTCTGGGAACAGGACAGCCTGCCTTCAGAGAGGTGACAGACAACAGATGTGGGCCTATCAGTGGTGTAGCCACTTGATCTTTTCTATGATATTTATGTAACTTTCTGGAAACACAAGGTCCAGATTTGTGACCTGACGATGCTCAGACCACCTGTCTGAGAACCAGAGAGTTCATTGAGACAAAGCCATGTTGGAGGGGAACTAGAGAACAAAACCACAAAGTATAAAGTCCGGGCAAAGTAGAACTCAGCAGAGGAAGAAGTCATGAAGTCTTGAGCAAATGCAGTAGCTAAAAGCTGAAGACCTGCCACCTTCGTCTCCGTCAAGTCAAGATGAAATTGGGCCTTTCGCTGAGCAGACACAGATCATATATCTGCAAACATATCTATAGTCCATGTAAATCAATGCTGTCAAGTATTTTAAATGGAACATGTTTTTTAATGCATTTCAAATATCCATTCTCACCCTGGGAATAATACTTATAGGCAGATCAGTATAGTACATAATATGATATACAGTATACTACAACAGTTAAGTGTGGAGTGGCGCAGATCTCATCCTAACCAGACAGAAGACAGCTCTGTACTCTGAGAAAGAGAGGAGTCTACAAGGACAGAGAAACACTTAAAAGCATGGGGGGAGATTTCAGAGCTGATAAAAGAGAAGAGACCTTTTCCTTCTATGGTGGGTGGTCAGGGGATAAAATGAAACAAAATAAAATTCAGTGGTAGCGGCTCGGCGCCTGTGGCTCAGGCGGCTAAGGCACCAGCCACATACACCTAAGGTGGCGGGTT
>NW_003852472.1:928-2345 GCF_000181295.1 Otolemur garnettii | reverse complement strand
GCCAGCAACCTCCAGCAAAAAAAAAAAAAAATCTTTGTACTTAAATATGAACAAAATCAATGAGAAAAACCACAAAAGATGAGAAAATGTGGGTGAAAGGTATAAACTGAAAGACATTTGGCATACAGAGTGCAATCGGACAGAGACCTGCAGAATACAAAAGCAAAAAAGGGGAGGGGACTTGTGCAGTTTTTTTGGGATTAAGATGCCCAGGCAAAGAGAAGTAATATTTTGAACAAAAAGTAGAACTTGTGTAAGAGACAGCAAGACAAGGGCATAGAAGTGAATGACTGGGCCATACGACTGAAAACTTTGAAGCAGGTTTTATCAAATGGAAAACAAATACGCAGAAAAAGGATTTAAATAGGAAAAGCTTAAGAAGAAAATCACAAAAAAGAGGGATGGAGATTAAAAAGACATGTAAATTTCATAAAAGATAATCAAACAAATCTCTTACCTGGTGTGGTTGTTGGCACAGTGGGAACTGGAGTGGAGGTGATTTTCACTGTAGGAGTAAGGGGTCTGCTAGGGGCAGTGGAGGTGGATGCCGTGACCCTGGGTGTCCTCGGTGTGCTTGGTTTTGGCCCAGCTGTTGTGGTGATGACAACCACAGGGGTCACAGGTGTGGTGGAGACGGAGGTTGTTGAAGGTCCGCTGGAGTGAGGAGGAGAGAACACAGGAGACATGGTGTGAGGAGCAATGCTTGATAATGTGCTGGATTCTGATGGCAGTGTCCCAGGGCTGCTGCTGACAGAGGTAGAGATGTCAGGTGTGCTGACTGCAGCAGGAACTGAAGTGGAGGTAGTGGAGCCACCGCTGGTACTAGCAGGAGTGCTGGGTGCAGTAGGCATGGAGACGGATGTAGCAGTGTTAGCTATAGTGGCTGAAGTGGCTGTGACTTCTGTATCAGTTGAAAAAGATGTGGTGGCCACATTGCTACTGGAGGATGGGGTGGTGACTTTGCTGGAAGATGTCGCAGGAGGAGACCCAGGAATAGTTGTGGCAGTGGTGATAACAGGAGACAAAGTATGAGGTGAGCTGGTTACAAAACTTGTTGTCCCACGGGTGATTCGTTCTGTGGAAGGTGATACAGACAAGGTGGTGGTGTCAACAGAAGTAAGAGAAGAACCAATATCAGTAAAAGAAGTCACAGGCAAGGTGGAATACACGGGAGATGGTGGAGAAGTGCTGGTCTTAAAGGAGGTGATCTCAGGTAGATTAGGGTTAGCAGAGATGGTGAAAGATGTGTCTGTGCCGACTGGACTTGTTGGTGCTGGATGGGACTCAGTGGGACTGCTGCCAGGTATTGTGCTGCCAAGAATAGTAGTTGATGGAGTGCTGTACTCAAATGGGGTAGATGATAGTGTGCTCAGCTCTCCAGCAGGTGTAGGAGAGGGGCTGGCTTCAGTAGAAGGGG
>NW_003852472.1:0-726 GCF_000181295.1 Otolemur garnettii | reverse complement strand
GATTCAGGCAGAGAGGGCAGAAGCGTGGTGGCATCAAGAGGAGGCGAGGGAGCTGTGCTACCCTTAGTAGAAATGAACCCCGGTGGGGTGGTGCCAGGCATAGTTGGGGCAGGGGTGGTTTGAAGGCTAGTCAGTGCAGGAGTGCTGTCCTCTGTCGGCTTTGTCATAGGCAGAGTGGGGTTTCCACTAGCAGTAGGATAAACAGGAGGGTTAGCAGAGGCAGTGAGAGGTGTATCTGTGACAAAGGGAGTTGTTGGTGCTGTGCCATCCTCAGTGGGACTGCTCCCAGGTGTGGTGCTGCCAAGGGTGGTTGTTGACGGAGTGCTGTACTCAACTTCAGTTGATGATGGTGTGGTGGTGCCTTCAGCTGGTATAGGAGAGGAGCCAGCTTCAGTAGAAGGGGGCAAACGTGTGGTGCCATAAGCAGAAGGTGTTGAAGGCAAGGTGACTGAAGTAGGCGCCGAGCCAGGGGGAATGGTGGCAAGAAGGGTAGTTAACGGTGTCCTTGCTGCAGGCAGTGTTGAGACAGATATGGTAGTGGCATCAGTGGGCCTGGGAGATGAACTGGATCCAGGCGAAGGGGGCAGAAGCGTGGTGGCATCAGGAGGAGGCAAGGGAGCTGTGCTGTCCGTAGTAGAAATGGTCCCCGGAGAGGAGGTATGAGGGATAGTTGGGGCAGGAGTGGTTTCAAGACTAGTCGGTGCGGGAGCGCTGTCCTCTGTCGGC
>NW_003852471.1:9644819-9647953 GCF_000181295.1 Otolemur garnettii | reverse complement strand
GCGTGTTTAGGATGGAAGGTGCTCTGTACAGGTGGTGAGGCTCCGTACACGCTGTGATGCGTGTTTAGGATGGAAGGTACTCTGCACAGGTGGTGAGGCTATGTACACGCTGTGATGCTTGTTTAGGATGGAAGGTGCTCTGTACAGGTTGTGGTACATGGCTCCTGCCCTCGGATCCTATTGTTTGTTATCATTGGTGATATTTCCTGATTGACTCCTTTCCTCCTTATTCATCTATCCACTCCATAAAGATTTAATGGGTGACTTCATTCCAGACATTTCCTTGGGTATAAAATTTGTTCTAAACCCCAACTGTGCCCTCTGCCAGAGAGGTGTGGACGACGCATGTGAACCCTCTTCTGTGAGGCCTTAGTTCTTCCTTCCTTTCTTCCCTTGTTCCAGAACTGATTCCCACCTTCACACTGCCGCGTTTCACCCCCTTCTGTCTCCTTAGTTTTTCCAAACCTGGTATATATTTTGACTTTAAAAATAATGACTTAGCACACTATTTTGGTGAAGGGCGTACTTAGACTTTGACTCAGATTGGGAAAAAACCAAGTTTGTAAGCAAAACATGTGTACTCCCTAATATTCCAAAATTAAAAAATAAATAAAAATCAATAAAATTGCATTTAAAAAGTGACTGAAGTGTTCTCTAAGACCAAAGCTCTGTGATAAAATCTTGTTGCAAAATACTCCTGGACATTTAATCAGAAAGGTATGGTGACACCTTTTTTATTATTTAATAAGTAAAGCAGTTTAGTACGACCTAATTCACTGCCTTTAAGACCGACAGGATCAATCTTATAATAAATGAAGAGATAGGCTCTCTTTTGTTCTTCTTCTTTTTTTTAATTTTATACTTTTTAATTTTTTTTGCAGTTTGTGGCCGGGGCTGGGTTTGAACCCGCCACCTCTGGCATATGGGGCCGGCACCTTCCTTTGAGACACAGGTGCCGCCGTAGATAGGCTCTCTTTTCAAATCTTGCTAAGCACTAGCACTTTTAAGTAAAACTCAGAAACATACCCAAAGGAGAATTTTACCTTTTAATTATAAGTCACAATGGTATGTATGTGTGTATGTGTCAAATAATGTGAGAATATACTTGAAAACTTCTTAACCAGTGCCAAGAAAACACCTGGGTTTATGAAATCCTATTTTTGTAGAGTGTATAATTTCCACAAGATGGCAGTCTTTGCCCATCGAGAGCAAAGACTTCCTGTGCTTGCAGTTAACCTGTGGATCTGAAATGCATAAAGCAAGCATAGAGTTTTTGGTGCTGCAAACGCTTAAACGACAAGAAACAATGCTAGATTTTAGACTGTGATAAATAATTGATGGCCAAAACCTCTTGGAGTGAAGTCAGAAAAATTCCTGCCTCTGCCATCACCTTTATCTCGGGTGATGACAATACTTACTTTTGTAGAATATTATGGTAAAAATTAATGAGACCGCATATGGAAGGCATCTTCTCACTGCTTGGCTCACAGAAGGCTACTACAATTTGAAAACTAGAATTATTACTGTCAGCATGTGTGACTACTGTTCCTTCTTTGGACCCATTCTGGCACATTCTTCTTAATGGAGAGTTATATGTCCCTATGACTCCGTGAATAATTGATTCACTGACGGGAACATCTCATTTCCTTCTTTTCTCTAAAAGTATTAAACATTTGTGATCTCATTGAACAGAAAAATTTTAGAAGTCTCTAAAACCTAACTGCAGTTTGAAGACGGTTAATAGATCAATCCTGTACCATTGCATACTTTATTGATATAAATGAGCAAACTTCAGGGAAAGGAAGTAGAGAATCAGAGTTTTCTTTCATATGTGAATAAAAATATACAAGAGTTTAGGCTTTCATTTTGAAAAGTTTTTTGCTTTGACGATAATAGCTCCATTTGTGTTTAAGACTTGTACTAATTATTGATGCCTTATCCTCTTTAATCACTATTCTAGGAATTTACTTTCAAATTAGTTTATTTGCAAGAAAACAAGATGCTGAAAGTTGGATGCAAATTTCTAATCTCACATAGAAAGCTTTGATTTTGTCTTTGAATACTACAGAACTCCATAAGTTCCTTTCAAATTTGGCCGAAATCATAGCCCTTAGATAAATTCCCACCGAGCCAACTATAAAAAGATGTTGCTAGTTATCTGAGAAAAATGACACCATCTTTTTAGTCATTTCTCTAAAGAAAAAACTTAAGGATAATCAAGGATTATTTTTATTTTTTAGTAAGTGCAAGAATTCTTTTTTCAGATCACATCTGTAAGAACTCTGTGACTCTTTTTTTGATAAGATTTCCCACCCCTTAGAAGCATAACGTATTAGAATAGAAAATACTACAGACATTATTTGTCTCACGCTGGCTCCATTTTACAGATGAGGAGACTGAGTAACGTAGAGTATTATACTCACACAGATAGTAAATGGCTGAGTTGTGCCAAGAATTCGGGTCTGTCTTCTACCCCCCTTTGTCTCTGCTACCTCAGACAGCCTCTCCCATGTAGCCAATTCAGAGAAAAGTTCTTTTGGTTTCAGAGATTTGTTAGACCCTGAGAAGATTGTCATCAATATATTTCCTGTACACCAAACAATATAATTATAATTATGGTGTGATTGCAAATTTGTTCACACTACAGTTTGGGTATGTGAAGAAGATGTAGCTTTTCTCTATAATGTAATTGATCTTCCACAGGAAGACTGTTCCCACTGAGCGGTGGGAACAAAACTAAATTTAGCTTATCATGATTTAAATTTTAATCTGATCTAATAATTTAACATGCCTTTAGCTTTAGTTCAGTCTGCCTGAGAGAATTACTCAGTCCTTCCCATTCCTTTCCTCTTCCTTTGCTCTTGTTCGGGATGGCACCAGGACTTATGAGGACAGCATTGTATCCCCCACACACACCCACAGTGGGGTCTGCAGCAAAGGCAGCTGCTGTTTGCTAGCTGGTCCTTGAATTTGCTTTGGCAGCTGGCCTTCGACATGGGATGGGCCTGGGTCTGATCTTTAGAAATTAATTAGTGACTGCGCTAAAGTTTGCAGAGGCTTCATGGACTTAGTTGGCTAAACTTGGGGGCTCCTCCCTGATGGCTCACCCTCCTTTGGCTCCTTGGGGTGCTGTA
>NW_003852471.1:9638730-9644373 GCF_000181295.1 Otolemur garnettii | reverse complement strand
AACCGCAACAGGAAGGGAAGCACTAGGCCATCTCCCCTTCGTGTGCTTTTCAGTCTCCCTAAGCTCCCTGCCTCACCTTTCTTCCACCTCTGTTAGAAAGTGGATAGAAGAGGTGAGGCTTCCTTTTCCCTCTTGAATGTCCTTGTTACATCCCAGGCCTTCAAGCTTCTCAGCCTGTGACAGTGAAAGAGCAATCTAGCCACACAGCATAGCAACTGTGATATGCAGAGAAATGCAAATCAAAACCACTCTGAGCTATGACCTAACCCCAGCAGGATTAGCCCACGTCACAAAGTCCCCAGACACCAGATGCTGGAGGGGATGTGGAGAAGGGAACACTTCTACACTGCTGGTGAGATTGTAAACTAATACAGCCTTTTTGGAGAATCCTCAAACATCTAAAAGTAGACCTTCCGTTTGGCCCTGTAATCCCATTACTGGGTAATCTACCCAGAAGAACAAAAATCATTTTACCACAAAGACATTTGCACTAGAATGCACTAGAATTGTGGCTCAATTCATAATTGCCAAGTCACAGAAGCAACTCAAGTGCCCATCAACCCATGAGTAGATCAACAAACTGTGGTATATGTCTGCCGTGGACTATTACTCAGCCATTAATAAAGACAGAGATTTACATCTTTCACATTTACCTGGATGGAGTTGAAATACATTCTTTATAGTAAAGTATTGCAAGAATGGAAAAATAAATATCCAGTGTACTCCATACTAATATGAAATCAATAGATAAACGATTACATGCTCATAAGAACAATAAAACATTAATATAGTCCAGTTTGGAGGTAGAGAGATGTGGGGGGGGAGGGGAGGAGGACGTTTGGCAGAAGGAGGGAGGGCATGAGGCGGGGTCTCACCTAATGTGCATCTTGTGAGGGTGTATAGCATGCCCCCTGGGGGAGGGGCTCTTCTATAAATGGAACTTTACCCTGGAAATGAGAACAATGTAACCTAAAAATTGTATTAATTCAATTATATTAATTTGAATAAAGTTAAAAAAAAAACCTGTGATATGGGAGCTTCTAGGTATTTTCCTAATTTCTAAGTATTGAGACAACTTGGAGCTAGGAACTGATGAGGATGATATACACCATTTTAATATTTAAAAAATATTTTATCTGTATATGTTTGTGAGTTTTATCTATTCAAAATTAAAAAGATATTTAGGATGGCATCTCATTACTCAGTAGTGTTTGATGTCAGTGATTACAGAGGAAAACTATATATTGGGAATATCTGAAAAAAATTATTTTTTGACATACTGAATTTATACCTTGTGGCCCCCAAATCTGACATGATTAAATTCATTTCTTCATTTGCTGGGTTTTCACAGAATTTTTCTCTTCATGGTTACAGAGAAAGTAATAATAGCATGAGACAATTTTCAGAACAATTTCAATTCACTCAGCTTTTCATTCATTCATCTTTTCTTTCATTCTAACCCTGGAAAATGTAGGAAAATGTGGGTTGAGGCAAAAGCACTTACCAAAGATTCAGACTTAACCAAGTGTGTATGGTGGTGCTTTGATAGGCATACCCAATATTATAATTTGATCATCAGAGTTGTAGAAACAAATTCTATGAACCAACCACCAATCAATTATTTCTCTTAAGAAAAATCTCTTAGTAATCAGTTACCAGCATTAAATCCAGTGAGTCTTTACTGATAATATTTAATACCTTAGTAGTGCCCAATAGCCTAAAAAAGAATATTAGAAGTTACTTCCTTTGTTTAAATTGAAATTTCAACTAGTTCTTTTGACTAGTTGATCCAAATGCCAGTTGCTGATATTTCACCAACTAAAATTGCCTAAGATCATATAGGTTAATAATACCTCATGGGTTTTCAAAAAATTAAGCTTGTGAGTATCATCTTTTAGGTCAGAGGTCAGCAATCCTTTCTTGGTTAAAGTCCAGATAGCCAGTATTTCGACTTTGCAGACCATATACTCTCCATGATAGCTCCTCATCTCTGCCTTGGTAGTGTGAAGGCAGCCGTGGGCATTACGTAAACAAAGGGCTTTATTCACACAAACAGGCCTGGAGCCAGATTCTACCCGCTGGCTATAGTTGCTGACCTATTCTGTATGCCTCAGAGCAAGTAACTCTATAACGTCAAAATGTTCTTATTTCACTGATAAACCTATTAGAGTGTAAGTAGCCTAGCCAAAATCACATCATTAGAAAGTATCAAAGTCTTAGAAGCAGAGATTGTGACTCTATTCACAGTGTTCTTTTGACCATGTTGAAAGGTAATAATCCATATGTGGTAATGCCCATTATTATGTGTGCCTCTTCACATAAGTACAAAGTGATCATGTGTTGATTTCACATTGACCACATCATGTACACACTGTATATTAATGCTACATAAGAAGGAGTAGGGCGCCGGCCCCATATACTGGAGGTGGTGGGATCAAGCCCAGCCCTGGCCAAAAACTGCAAAAAAAATAAAATGCTTCTAGTGAAGTTTGAATTTCTTTGGCTTTCTGATCATCCTGTAATACACACAGACATCCGAACGTTTGTCTGGAGATTGGGGCTGCTCATGTTCTGAAAGCGCGACTGCTTTCCTTACACAAGATCAGGTAGAGTTTGTCATCCAGCGTCAGCATTGGCTGAGTCATTTTCTAGGCTATGGTGGCAGCTTTAGCTCAAAATCAAGGGTATACGAGCAGATATTACATTCCCCAAATCCAAATTCCAGGGTAGTGATTATGATTTAGTAAAACGGGGTAAGACAATTGACTGAGGCAGAAAATGTGGTGTCTCTTTTAGTCAAAAGATATAAAAATGGTTTTTTAATTATGTGTGACTAGAAGTACTGTACGTTAATTAGAAGTTTTTCAGGGTTGATGAAGAATTACTCTACACGCTTAACGAGAAAGACAGTGTGTTAGTACTGGAGGGATCTGGGAGATGAGATCATGTTTAACTCCTGCCCAGTGAGGTGAAGTGGCCCGCCCAGCTCCCCCACTGCAGGGCTGACTCCACAGGGCTGGATTTCATTATACATTCAGTTAGCGTTGAAGGCTGCTGTGCATCACAGACCTGCATAAAAGGAGACGTTTCCTCTGTTGCTTTAAACCTGATATCTCACTTTCAAATTTGTAAAATATAATTTGATAGAACACGTAATGGGTCAGATCTGGTTAGTTTTTTAATTCAGAAAACAGTGTGTACATCCTTATGTGGTAACTAATGTAACTAAGTAACTAAGCAACTATTTTCCAAACAAGAAAATGATAATAATAAATGCATACACGATGCTGTAGTGTATAAAGCACTTATCAATAACATTGCTTATTGTTTGATTTACTTCTAAAAATAACCTGTAAGGGAAGAATTATAATGACTGATCGAACCATTGATTGACCACCCTCTCCCCTTATTTCTGTGAAAGCCTTTAGGAAGGCTGACATTTCTCAGTTCTCCCCTTACCTTGAAGGAGACAGAGGATCAGCGGTAAAGAAAAATTTCCCAAGGGCACGTGACTGGTAAACGATCCATTCAGCTTTCAAACTCAAGTTTTCTGCCCTTCGTACCCTCCCTCCTCACCCCCAGTGCCCTATCAACATACTTATCATCCTAAAGAAAATCTGTACAAGTGGAAGCTGCCTCTTTATTTCCTGCATCTTTACTGACTATTTGCTACTCAAGTCCCTTGGCTAATGCTTATCCCATTGTGCGCAGTTACAGACATTACACTTCGTGCAATAAACTCTGCCGTCCCCAGAGAGCCATGTGAATACCACGTGAGTTCATTAATCTCTAAACCTCAGATGAATTCATTATCATGACGCACATAGGGGACTTTGCCAATGTTATCAAAATAAAGAAGTGTGTTTGAAATGAGTGGTGTTCTGAAATCTTGTCCTCACTCCACGTAAACCCGCTTATTGCCACATTTCTAGTCTGTTATGCAGGCTTCCGTGGTTATCCCAACAAAATCTTCCCTTTGAGGTTAAACAATCCTCCATAAAAGGAATGCTATTTTTAAGATAACACTCCATTAGTAATATTTCAAAAAACTGCATTATTTAATCTTTAACATTCAGACCAATTTTTGTGTTAAAATATTGACAAGATTTTTGTTGGCTCTAAGAGCCGTCATAATTTATAGATACGTTATTTGGTTGAAGATGAACCTTAAAGCTGAACTAGATAGAGCCCATTCAGACTGATCTTTCTAGGCTAAAGTCATCTCCTTCCACCATAAGTCTTGCACTGCCAAGGGGGACAAGATCAGTGCTGTGAACAGAGAAGCAATTGCTTGAAAAATCAAATTAGCAACATGACGGATCTCAAGACTTTGGTGACTAGTGAACTTTAATTATTATATATTTTATGTGTTTATGCTGGCAGTAAAAGTCAAGCACTCATTATAGAAATGGCAGACATGATCTTTCACAAAATGAGGGCTGGGCGGCAAATGAATAGATAATCAGGATAATGACAACAAGCCCGAAAGAGGCTGGATTGCTGAGAAGACCCAGACAATGGCTCCCACTGAGAGCGAGGGCATGATTGCAATTGGAAAGAGAACACTTCTGGTGATCTTTTAAAATGTCAGCTCCATCCTTAAGCTCAGTGTGATATTTGGGTTATAGGGTAAAGGGGAAAAAAAATTCCTCCATTCTGCGGTAAGAAACGGGCAGTGATCATCTCTGTTTACAGTCACTCTTCACTTTTTATGCAGATCTTTCAAATACGTGTTTATGAAAAAGTGGCCAAAGGTTAAACTTACTTTGCTTAGTGTGCTGTGTATATTTTATGAGTATTTTCATATTGGAGTCTGACAACTAAACTTTAAATTAAGGGGGGTCCTGAAGTGTGTGCTGTGTGAAGAATAGGCCTGTGTTATGTATCTTTGGCACAGGGTTAGACGAGAGAAGATTATGGAGAAGGATAATCTTTGAAGGAACAAAGATGTTTATTCTCCTGAGCATTTGAATAAACATCAAATTTGTAAAAAAATTGAATAACAATTTAAGTATGTGAAAGAAATTCATTACTCTGAGAAGCGCTGTAGTTGGTTTTCCTGAAGGACTGGAGAATTCCTTTAGGATATAAATAACATCTCCTAAGTCAGAGGTTGTACATGTACATACGTATTTTAAAAAATTCAGGGCATATTTGTAGTGAAGTTGGTGAATAAATTCAGTGCACTTTAAAAAAAAATTTCAGAGTATGAGGGGGGGACCATGTTTATTTTGTTTTGTACAAATTGAGTCAAAGTTATACATGTAAGTGTGGCCTTCACCCAGACAGTGTGCACTGTACCCCAAAGGCGTCCCCTCCTTCCCACTCCCCCCAGCTTGATTTTCTCATGATTTACTTCCTAATGAGCATTCAAATTTTGATCAGTTAGTTCCAATTTGGTATCGAGTATGTGTGTTTTTTTTTTTCCATTTAAATTCAGTGAGTAATTAAAACTCTCAGGCAGGAGTTAGATCACCAGTAGTAGCACAACTTGAGGGAAATAATTTTGCTATGTTTTAGTCACCTTTTCACAGATGGAAAGCTAATGGATTTTTAAAAATTATTTTTAACTTTTTCGGTGTATATTTAGCATTACACCACACATACATAAACACGTGTCATGTTTTGATTTTTTTTTTTTTT
>NW_003852471.1:9622270-9638323 GCF_000181295.1 Otolemur garnettii | reverse complement strand
TTTTAGGTATTTTAGATTGTGAATTCTACTTGCTAACTTCTTCATCATGAATCTGAGTATGTTACAATGTTTCTATAAATGGGAGAAAACCTAGACAAAAACTGAATGTTTCTCGGATGTTACTCTGTAATTCCACAGCTGTCCATTTCCCCTCCGGGTGCCCCTGCGCTTGGAAAGGGGCCCTGCAAAAGTCTCCTTATGGGAGCTTCCATTAATTTAATTCCCGTGACATAAAAATTCTGTATTTTGGATATTATAGTCTCACATCAAAATTTGCTGATGAAAACTCTGTGAACAGGAGTCTAGGAAAGAGATTGAAAACTATTGAAGAAACTGAATTATTTCAATTATATGAGAGCAATGTGAAAAATCCACAACCACTTAAGGTCAACTGATTATGAGTCATCAATACTTTATTTTGAATGCTAACAGCTAGCTTCGCTTTAGATGGGAGGAGCTGATCTTCATTAAAATGATACCAGATGCTTCACATTTGATTTTAGGCTAGCACTGAATATCCACTCTTTGGCACACGTTAATAATGATTCCTTAGTGGGAATGCAGATTCCTTCAGTAGGAACATCAATTTTAAATAGAATACCTGGCTCCTTAAGTAGTTTCAGGAATAAGTCTGATTATCAAGTTGAAGTGTTAGCTGTCTTTTCTTTTTATGAGGCAGTAAACAGAGGGGCTCTGACACAAATGGTGATTTATAAAAAATTACATAATGTTGTGTGAAGTGGCAGCGAGACTCGTCCAATTCCAGGCAGAAAGGATAACGGATGTGTTGCTGTTCTATTTCACAATTTAGTTTCCCACGCATGGGAGATATGCTGGGAATTAGCCTATTCCATCTTCTTAATGAGACTTATCTATTACCTCGGATAATGTATCTATTTTCTTCAACCAGCAGGACTAACTACTTACAGGAGTGAAGTTTTCAGCAGTTATTAGGAAGGAAATTCACCAATAGATATAAAGGGAATAGTCTATCTTTCTATGGATCTATGCGGTTAGATAAAATGAAATGGGGTGGGTGTGGGCTGTCAGGAGAAGGCTGTCGACTCCTGCCGCTGTGCAGCTCTCAGGGCTGCTGCTATTTTCCATAATAATAGGAAAAACTGTATGCACGGCAGTGTTTGCTTACTTGATGATATTATGGGAGGCTTCAGTGACTCAGAGAAGAGGCTTGATAGAAACTGAGTGCCATTCAGTCCTGATAACAATTGTCGGAGGGCCTGAGTGGCTGGTCTCTTTATTCAGAACTAGGCCTGGTAATATTGTATATGTGCATGGACCGAATGTAAGCATTTGCAAGTCTGCTGTTTCTCTCCTTTACCCTAAACCTGACATCATCGGCCTCCCAATCTCTTCTAAATCCTGGTAAATTAGCAATGGAAGCGACCCAGCTGAGTGAGGGTCTGAAATATTTTATAAGAGCCTTCACTAATTGTGGAAGTGCAATTTATCCATGTTTGAATAGCCAGTTATATTCATCAGCAACTAAATTGCTCAGGATATTTGTAAATGGTGACAGACCTTTGCCATGTACGTGGTGGTAAGCAATAGCAGGTGCTAC
Source organism: Otolemur garnettii (assembly GCF_000181295.1). Taxonomy (NCBI): domain Eukaryota; kingdom Metazoa; phylum Chordata; class Mammalia; order Primates; family Galagidae; genus Otolemur; species Otolemur garnettii. Next base: position 9,636,744 of record NW_003852471.1, on the reverse strand, counting down.
ACTCTGTTTCTAGATGAGAAAAAAGGATAAAAGTATCACTGATGTAAAACTCGAGCTACACAGATCACTGCACATAATGGCATTCCATACCCGACTGCCGGGCACACAGCCCTAGCGATGGGGGTGATGTGAGAAACAGCTGGATGCAGCTGTCATTGCTTTTATCACCTCTCCACGAGAGACTACACGCTCGGAGACTATGGTGAATGTATTTTGAAGTAATTTTTCTACAGTAGTGATGGAAACAGAGGAGTCATACTCTGATCCGATCCTTCAGTGGGGCCTGACCTGCGACATGCATCAGAGGAAATTAAAATACAGTCATTCGCTGCATGACAACATTTCAGTGCATGACAGATCCATCCATGATGGTCCCATGAGATTATACTACCACATTTTCACTGGACCTTTTCTGTGTTTAGAAATGTTTAGATACACACATACTTACTTACCATTGTGTCACTACTGTCTATAGTATTCAGTATGGTTTTGCCACCCAGAGCAATAGGCTGTACCATATAGTCTGTCTGGGTATATAGTAGGCTTTGCCATCTAAGTTTATGTAAATACACTCTGCGATGTTCACACAGTGACAAAATCACCTAACAACCCATTTCTCAGAATACATCCTCTTTGTTAAACAATGCACGACGGTGTAAGAATTGATTCTAAATTCCTTGTTATGTTAAGCACCAAGTTACAGCTCAACAAGTGTTAATGATGGTCCATAGGGCTCTGGAGATCACCCAGCATCTTCCACATATAAGAGTTGGTCTGGCTAGGTGTGGTGGCTCATGCCTATAATCCCAGAACTCTGGGAGACTGAGGTGGGAGGATTGCTTGAGCCCAGGAATTTGAGACCAGCCTGGGCAATGTAGCAATACCTCCATTTCTACTGAAAAAAAAAAAATCTATCTATCTATCTATCTATCTAGAGAATGAATTAGTTAGGTGGGTTGGTCAGCATATGTCTTCCCAACTACTTGAGAGGTTGAGGAGGGAGGATCATTTGAGCTCAAGAGTTTGAGGCTGAAGTAAGCTGTCAGCATGGTATTGTTCTTTAATCTGGGTGACAGCAAGAGCCTGCCTAAAAAAAAATTGGTGTTGATGGGAAGTGCCAAACCAGATAAGCTGGGGAGAACATCACAGGTAGAATACAGATGAAAGAAGAGAGTGGAGAGTAGATGTTCCCACAGTGTCCCTCATCATAGTCTGAGAACTTCGGGCAGAGTTCCTAGGTTTCTAAATATTTCTCCCTCCAACAGTTGGATTCCATGTTCTTTCAGCTCTGGGCAAAGTCTCCCTGTAGGCATATAGGTGAAAGATGTGGCCAACAGTGTCCAAGAAGGTCATATGTAACTATCTGATGGCAGGGTCCAGTACATCCCAGCCCCCTCTTTGAGAATCAGTGTTAACTATTTAGTTCCTCTTCCCTTTTCCCCTACCCCTGTGTCAGTCTTAGCACTTTCACTTGTGATAATTCAGGATATAATTCATACAGAAAACCAATGCTACAAAGGCTCAAAGGTATGACTTTGATATACTAGGTGTTTCAGTGAGCATGGAATGGATGGGCAGTATGGATTCTATCTACAAAACTATTTCCAACATGCAGGTAGGTGGGAGGCATGCACCTGATAACTGCCTGGACCAAAGAGGAGATAAATAATGATAGTGAGGTGTCGCTAAGGGCCAAGGAAAATGTGAGAGGGAATTATTTAAGGACTGATATTTTTGTAAAAGGAGAACATAGCAGTTAAGAATATGAGTATTACTAAGTGCCCATCAACCCAGGAATGGATTCACAAGCTGTAGTATATGTACACCATCGAATACTATTCAGTTATTAAAAAGATGGAGACTTCACATTTTTTGTATTAACCTAGACAGAGTTGGAATGCATTCTTCTTAGTCAAGTATCACAAGAAATGGAGAAGCAAGAATCTAATCTACACAATTCTAATATGAAGCCAGTAAACGGTCTAATACACACCCATATAAATGGAAAACTCAAATCAGTTTGAGGTGGGAGAACAAGGGAGTGGGGAAAGGGAGCGGAAGGGGGACAAGTGTGCACCAACTTAATGGGCACAATGTTAGGGTATATGGCACCGTCTTGGAGGTGGGACACAATTATATGAGGGGCTTTACTTAACAAATGCAAACAATGTAACCTAATTTGTTGTACCCTCAATTAACCTGAAACAATTAGAAAAAAGAACATGAGTACTAAAGTTAGATAAACTTTGAGGGAATTCTGGGTATGAAGTGACAATGTAACATGACCCCTCTTAGCTTTAGTATTTCTAGTTCATGGAATTATATTGATCTTAAATTATATCACATGTATAAAGTACTCAATATGATATCTGACATACATGTGTTAAGTTCCAAATGGCAGGTAGCTGTTATTATCATCATTATAAAGATTAATTTGGTACATATGTGATGATGCATTAGAGTTCATTTTCAATAGGTTTTTCAATATATCTTTTCAGAACTGAAACTGATAGAGACAATGGTTGAGTCCAAACCTACAGAGCAGCTTAAGGTGCCCATTCTGATATTCTAGCCAAGGAAATAAACAGAACGCTAGAATGTACAATAGACTGAATGTTTTTGTCTTCTAGAACATCACATGTTGAAGCCCTAATCCCCAAAATGGTAGATTTGGGGATGGGGCCCTTTAAGAGATAATTAGATTTAGATCAGATGTGGAGGGTGGGGCCCCTGTGATGGGATTAGTGCACTATGACACAGGGGATCTCTCTCCCTCTCTTTCATTCTCTCTTCCACATGAGAATATAGGAATACAGTAAGAAGCCAGCTGTCTGCAAACCATCACTGAACTGGCCAGCACCTTCATCTTGGACTTCTTATGCCCTAGAACATGTCTGTTGTTTAGCCTACTCAGTGTATGGTATTTTACTACGGCAGTGTAAGCAGACAAAAAAAAAAATCAGAGAATACGGTAGTGGGAGTGTGAATGAGAAAGCAGGCAGCTGTGAAAAGCCTAGGGAAACAGGGAGGCAGTGAGCATGACAGTGTGGAGCTTTTAGGAGGGCAAGCCAGGGGTAAGAGTCCTTGAGGAGACAGTCGGACAGTCTCAATTACAGTATCACCCTTTAGTATCTTCTTAACAATGTTTTCATAACCCTTAGTGACCTGGATTTAGATTGAGGGACAGAATGTGATTTGGGGTGAGGACACTTTCATTTTCGTACAGCTAGCTCCCTCTCCAGATATCTTGTCAGGTGGAGACGGAGGATGTCACTGAAGGCCCTGTCGCTGCACAGCAAATTCAAAGCTGCACAGGAAGCAACATAGTAAATCATTGTCCTTTTCATGAAGGCTGCAATCAATAATGCCACAGGAACTTTTCCCCCCAATAACCGATAACTGCCTGGAACTGTGGGAGACCCATTACAACACTGAGAATTTGATGTGGAAAAATGAGAGGAATGAAACAGTTCACTCACCAAAAAGAAAAATACATGAAAAGAAACACCATCATAAGTTTAGTTATGGAGTCTTATTCCTGCCTTACAGAACATCATACATTTAGATGCCAGTTACAGATGGGCAAAGAGGACAATAGGCAGATTTGTTGTTTATTTAGGACAATGTGACTCCTGGACTTTTCATAAGATCAAATTTGGAATTTTACACTGGGCAAGGAACAAGGTTCTCAATTGATACTCAGAAAGTGTCTATTCCTGGGGAAGGCTGGCTTTTAACAGAAAGCATTTCTCCCCAACTTCATGGGACTATTTTAGGAATCCCTTGCTTGGACGATCATTAAGAATCACTTGCATTTCCTTGGCTACAAATCAGAGATTCTGATTTACTAGTTCCAAGCTGGTGTCTGGGAATGTATATTTTTAAATAGCACTTTCCCGAGGAGATTCTGATAACAACCTAGTTTTGGGGAAAACACCGATTTATCCACCTTTAAACTGTCCCCAGAAGATTTCTTACAATTTTCTGCTTTTCTCCTTCACTAATGTAATTTGTTTTACTTCTTTCAAAGGATTACAAGCTCCTTAGGTCAGTTAGCAGCAGTGTTTGGGGATCTTTGTGTGCTCTGTGGACTCCCCATTGACAGTTTGCACATAGGATCCACTCAATCAATCCGCTGAGGCAAAACTCAAGGAGAACTGTACCATGTGGTCAGCAGGTGGCAGGGGGCGGTACTAACAGATGATATTTCTCACCTTTACTGAGCACCTGTGCCTTCCCCTGTGTTGTTCTCTATACTGATTCACTTGTGTCATCATTCTCCAGACCATCCTATGGGATACTTACTGATTTATCTCCAGCTTTCATATTTGCAAGCTCAGGCAAGAAAAATAAGTCATAAAAGGTCCAATAGCTAAAGACTTGGGTTTTCATTTGTTTGTTTGTTTTTGGCAAAGAGACGGGAAATAAAAGGCCTATCCAAAGAAAGCATCGTGGAAGTTTTTGAACGATTGTTCCCTGGTTCTGCAGAAGGGAAGTCACTTTGGCTAAAGTGGTTGAAGGAACTATTACATAGGAGGGTGGCTACTTGAATTAAGCCTTTAATACTTAAATTTTGATACTTAGAGAAAGGTATGTGCACATTTCAGGAGAGGGCACAGCATGAACATGGTGGTGGAACAGAAGCTTTGATTTGCCTCTTGGGTTCCTTTGTCAGCTGGAAAAAGCTGAATGCTGTTCCCTCTCTCTCCTCTGTATACTCGATTACAAAAGTATTAAAAAGAAAAGTGATGTTGGCCAGCCCTCTCTTAAAATGTGGAAACTAATTGTGATTGTTTACCCATCAGTCACTGAACTTTGATTTCCCCCCTGAAAAGTCAACCCAACTAAGCTTCTCTCTCTTTCATAATCAATGCCTTTTTTTGTGAATAATCATTTCACTCTATCTTGCAACTTTTATAAACTGTCTTTTAATTCGATCCTCTAAAACAGTGGTTCCCAACCTTCCTAATGCTGTGACCCTTTAATACAGTTCCTCATGTTGTGGTAACCCCAAACCATAAAATTATTTTCATTGCTACTTCATAACTGTAATTTTGCTATTATTATTAATTGTAACATAAATGTCCGATATGCAGGATGTATTTTGGTGACTCCTGTGAAAGGGTTGTTTAACCCCCAGAGGAGTCGCGACCCACAGGTTGAGAACCACTGTTCTAAAAGCCTTTGCATCATAGAGGAAACTAATACATTTGAATAACAACAAAGAGCTTATTTAAACTAGCAAAATAAAAGAAAACTGAAATGGTTTTAAAAATCTTACCAAATTCTCTCTTCTCTCTTCCTATCTCTCTCTATCTCTCTCGCACTCTTTATTTCTCTCTCACACACACAAAAAGAAGGAGAAATAAAAGGTAGGCATCCCCCCCCATCCAATTTATCTATCCTACCAATAGAACAAAGAAAATTGTGAGGATGAAAGCAGAACTTTGAGCTGGGCTGAATGTGCTGTTTTTTTGTTTTGAGACAGAGTCTCACTCGGTTGCCCTTGGTAGAGTACCGTAAGGTCATAGCTCACGGCAACCTCAAACTCTCGGGCTCAAGTGATTCTCTTTCCTCAGCCTGCCAGGTAGCTGGGATTATAGGTGCCCGCCACAACACCTGGCTATTTTTAGAGACAGGGCCTCGCTCTTGCTCACACCTGTGAGCTCAGGCAATCCACCCTCCTTGGCCTCCCCGAGTGCTACGATTACAGGTGTGAGCCTCCTCATCCGACCTCCAAATGTGCTGCACTGAAGTAACCCTCTGCCTTCCCAACAGTTGCACTGGTTTACTTAACATTTATTACTTCGCAAGAGTTCTTGATGACTACAATGGAATACCAAGATACAAGACATTTGTTGTAATGATTTATGTTTCCCTTGGGCTTTTCCCTCAACATAAAAGGAAGAAACCAAGAGAAGTAATTTAGTGCCCTCCTTTTTTAGTCTCCCCATTGTCCTCATCAGCTGCTACATCACAGTAGACTCTACAAGAACAAGGATGGATCTGTTGGCACACGTTAAACTTACTTTGGAGGGTGAAAAATCACAGAGAAGAAAGCTCCATGGGCCTTTTTGAGGAACATATGCATGATAGCTTATGTACATGCCTTTAAAAAAGGTCTTGGTTTAGATCCCTGAAATCACGTAATGCCTTTGGGCATTCTGCTCAGCAGCAGAAGTGGCTGTAGATGCCTGTTCAAAGAGGAGTTCCAACTAATCAACCAGTCTCCTTAAAACTCCCCATGGAGTCATCTGAATGATGCAAAGACGCTCTTGTTCCAAAATTACACTCTGCCGTTCCTTTGTGGAGTCTTATGAATATTTCTGAGTGAAAAACATTCTATCAATGTGACTGTCCACTGTAATAGTTTACACTTTAATAAAACCAGAAAACTAATGGACAATTGACTATGTTTGTAAGTTACAAGGTTTTCAGGGGGGAAGCCCACACAACTCTGCCCACCATTCACACAGCTCTTAGAGGAGGGTTTGTCCGAGATATTCACTTACATAAAACCTTCAATGTTTCAATTGAGGTGAGACAATGTCTCAACTCATTTATACATCACAACAAACTCATTCCTTTCCTTTGGGAAACTGTGACTAATTTTATAGATTATTTTTCCTTCAGAGTAAACAATGATAGTTTTGGTCACAACATTTTAACATTTTTATATGTATTGATTTTTCTGTCTATCAAATTTGCTTTAGTTGTTAGATATTGTATATCCCAGACATTTAGTAATCTTGAAACCAATGACCAGATAGTCTTCTCTTTTGAGTAGAAAACATTTCCTTTGTAAGTTGAAAAATAGTACTTCCCTCATGATGATACTGTGAAAATTATTAAGATGTTTTGTTTTTGAATGTATTTAAGATAGATGATTTCAAACATCAGGTATACTTTTTTTTGAGACAGGAACCTCAAGCTGTCCCCCTGGGTAGAGTGCCATGGCATCACAGCTCACAACCTCCAACTCCTGGGCTCAAGCGAGTCTCCTGCCTCAGCCTCCCAAGTAGCTGGGACCACAGGTGCCTGCCACAATGCCCAGCTATTTTTTGGTTGCAGCCGTCATTGTTTGGTGGGCCTGGGCTGGATTCGAACCTGCCACCTTGGGTGTATGTGGCTGGTGCCTTAGCCACTTGAGCCACAGGCACCGAGCCCAACATCAGGTATACTTATTGAATTTCTTACTTGATAATATAACAAAAATATAATAAATTAACTTTAATTCTTAGCATACTATTTCTCTGAAAGACTCTACTTGAATAATAGATAAATTCTGCAGATTTTGTGACTATTTGATTCATCTGTATAAAAAAGAGCAAAACTAAGTCAAAGAGTGATTATTGATTATTCACTTTTACCAAAGGGCCCTCCATTGTATAAAATTCACCTCACAGGCTGGTGTAGTGGCTCACACCTATAATCCTAGCACTCTGGGAGGTTGAGGCAGGTAGATTGTTTGAAGTCAGGAGTTCAAGACCAGCCTGAACAACAGTGAGACCCTGTCTCTACTAAAAATAGAGAAACTAGTTGGTGTAGTGGCATATACCTGTAGTCCCAGCTACTTGGGAGGGACTGACGCAAGAGGATCACTTGAACCCAGGAGTTTGAGGTTGCTGTGAGCTATGAGGCCATGGTAATCTACCTAGGGTGACAAAATGAGACTCTGTCTCAAAAAAAACCCCCCAAAACCAAACAAACAAAAAAAATAAAGTTCACTTAACAAATAATTATTTATTTTTATTTTTATTTTTTTTTGAGACAGAGCCTCAGGCTGTCCCCCTGGGTAGAGTGCTGTGGCATCACAGCTCACAGCAACCTCCAACTCCTGAGCTCAAGTGAGTCTCCTGCCTCCACCTCCCAAGTAGCTGGGACCACAAGCACCTGCCACAATGCCTGGCTATTTTTTGGTTGCAGCCATCATTGTTGTTTGGCGGGCCTGGGCTGGATTCGAATCCACCACCTTAGGTGTATGTGGCTGGTGCCTTAGCCACTTGAGCCACAGGCACTGAGCCTTAACAAATAATTATTAAAAATTTGCTATAAGCCAGGTACTAAGCAGGTGCCAGAGAACAATGACAAGCAATGGGAGATGGTCCCTGTCCCACCACTTATACAGTTCAGTGGGGGATGACATTAGTCAGTTAACCACAAATGAAATATTACAGAAGAGATAAGAGCTGCATAAAAGAGTTATCTGTGGAGTCTGGAAGGTATTTGAGCCACTCAGAAAATTCCAGGCATCAGCAGAGATAAATATATTTTGGAATCATCTTCCAAGTCTTTAAAAAAGTAATTGCTTTCACCACTTGAACTAAACAAAGTTGTATGGAAGAAGAAAGGTATTAATACAGAGAGGAATTTTTGACCTCCAATTAAGTTGTATGTGCTTTTAAACAACTGCTTCCAACTTTGCTTGAGTAGAGTAGGAGGATGGATAAATATTTCACAAGTTTGATGAGCAGATCTAATGGATGTCATGTCACAGGCTTTTTTTTTTTTTTTTTAAACTTACATAACCTTTGCTAGATGCAATTTAGGAAGAATACACTCTTGTCTTAAATAATACACACACACAAAGGCAAGAGTGAAATAAAATTGTCATCTTTTCATGAAAAATCTGTGTCTTTTTGCTAATACTTACACTTATTATCTATTAAAAAGAACTAATTTCTTAGCAAATTAGAGTTGATCAATCAGAAAAATCACAATGGAGTAATTGCCAGACCCAGAAGTTCCTTTTAATCACTAAATAATTAAATAGTCTTATTATGCAATAGAAAAAAATGCTAGAGGGTCATGACTACCGAAATATGTCTGAGTCTTTGTTTTTAATGCATTGTTTGATAATGCATTTTGCATTTTGGCAGTCCTGCTGAGACCAAAGCCAGGAACGGAAACGTGCCTCAGAGTGATTGTTTCTGAGAAAAAGTGTAACTCTTAAGTGTGTAAAACATTAAGTTCAAGAATTTGTAGAAAAATAATCTATGTTGGCCTGTGCATGTTGGGAGAACTGACCATCCTGCCTTGTGATAATTATGTAACCAAGTTACCAGAGTAACCTAGCTAGGGTGCTATGAAATAAGACGCGGAATAAAGCATTCACAGGTCTCAGCTTTAAGTGACTCTGACTGCAATAACACTACTCTTCAAGAGTAGCCTTTGCATTGTATTAATATTTACTGTTGCAGCTATTTCCCAGTGAGATGAGTAGGCAAATAATTCTACAAAAGGCATTTGTTAAAGGAATACTTAGTAACATTCCCTTTCTATTGGAAATAATTTTTACCATCCATGAACTTGAACTTGAGGATACTGCTTGCCCTATCTTCTTTCTTATCTTTAAAATTAGCTTTTTCAATTTACCACAGACCTGTATATTTACATAGACAATTTTTTCAGCCCTTTGACACAAAATTACCTGTTGCTAATGGATACACTATCTGCAGTGGTTCTATTTACCTGTGGAGTTTCTTTTAGAGCTGGCAGAATCAGGCAGTCAAGCCCCTGCCACAGTGGTAGTCTAACCTAACTGGGACCATCTGGAGCCCACTCACACTCATTGTTTAAGACCCTTCTCTTCCTTCACTGAAAGAGTGAACTCTGCAACAACAGACAAAACAAAAGTAAAAGAAAGTGATAAAGGAAAGAAACAGAAAGAGAAAAAGAGAAAAAAGAAAGGAAGAAAAGATACCTACCATAGCTAAAGCAGTTGCCATTTTCATCTTCATTATCATAACTAGAAAATGTATAATTGTTTTCATTTGTAAGCAATATATTTAATTGAATAATGAAACTTGGTTCCATATTTAGCTTCTCAGCCATACAAAAGAAAAGGTCACATGGGCTTAGTTTATGTTTTGCACTTTTAAAAATCAAGTGCAAATGTAAAAAGTTCACTTTCAAAGCTTCCTGGGCTGTGGTTTCCCCTCCTGGGAGTATCTGCTACTAGGATGAAGGGGCCACCTGTTGTCCTTTGGTAAGCTTATCTCTAAGAGATTCCTCAACCTCACAGATGTGAACAAAATGTCATATATTTTATAAATGTGCATCAGCCTCTGCTGTGTAATCTACTTTGCTAAACTTAGGGAATTAGAATTCTGTGGCTGAAGAATGTATTAAATACCTAAAAGGCAACATTTCCCCCCCTTTTTCTTTAAGCCTTCTACAGTCTGTGATTCAGTAAAGCAAATGTAGTTCAAACTGTTTACAGGTCAATGATAACACTCTAAAGATGAAATGTGTTCCCTCCACCCCCCAGAAAATACACACACTGATCATGCAGTTGGTCATGAAAAAGTGATGACCAAAATAGTAACAATTACAGCCAGAGCACTGCAATAAATGAAGAAAGTCACATCAAGTTTTGGCTCCCTGTACATGTAACAGATATGTTTACAATATACAATAGTCTGCTAAATGTTCAACAAGCATTCAGTCTAAAAAACCAATACACATATCTTACTTGAAAAACATACTGTCTTACTAAACATGTTACTGATCATCTGAGCCTTCAGCAAGTCACACTCTTTTTGCTGGTGGAGGGTCCTGCCATGATGTTAAGGCTGCTGACTGCTAAGTGTGGCAGCTGCTCAAGGTCAGGGTGGCTGTGACAATGGCTTAAAATAAGCCAACAGCGGTGTCTGACATGACTATCGACTCTTTCATGAAAGATTTCTCTGTAGCTTGTGACCCTGTATGATAGCATTTGACCTACAGTAAGACTTTTAAAATTGGCATCAATCCTCTCAAACCCTGCTATTGCTTTCTCAGCTATGTTTACACCATGTTCCAAATTGTTCACTGCCATTTCAACAAGGTTCCCAGCATCTTCACTAAGAGCGTATTCTGTTCCAAGAAATCACTTTTTTTGCTCATCTATAAGAAACAACTCCTCATCCATTCAAGTTTTATCATAAGATGGTAGCAATTCAGTGATGTCATCTAGCTTCACTTCCTATTCTAGTTTCTTATTCCAGTTCTCTTGCTATTTCCACCACATCTGTAGCTACTTCTTCCATGGAAGTATTAAAGCCTTCAGAGTCATCCATGAGGGTTTTGGAACCAATTCCTTCCAAACTTCTGTTAATGTTAATGTTTTAACCTCCTCCCATGAACCACAACTGTTTTAACAATATCTAGAATGGCTAGTGCTTTCCAGAAGGTTTTCCATTCCTTCAATTCCACAGCTTGGCTAATTGTTTGGCACAAGATGCCTTTGGCCTGTCTTGGCTTTTGATGTGCCTTCCTCACTGTGCTTTATCATTTTTTGCTTTTGATTAAGAATGAGAGATGTGGAACTCTTCCTTTCACTTGGACACTTAGAGGCCATGGCAGGATACTTAACTGGCCTGATCTCAATATTGTATCTCAGGAAACAGAGTAACCCCCAAAGAAGGAGAGAAACAGGAGGATGGACGGTTGGTGGAGTCAGAATACACACAACTTTCATGGATTAAGTTTACCATCTTAGAGGAACATGGTTCACGGTGCCCCAAGACAATCCTAATAGTAACATCCCAGATCACTGATCAAAGGTCACCGTACAGATATAGTGGTAATAAAAATATTTGGAATATTTTGATAATTACCAAAATGTGATTCAGAGACATGGAGTACATGCTATTGGCATTGACAGACTTTCCTGACATAGGGTTGACGTGAAAATCTTCAATTTGAAAGCCACAATACCTAATATTGTGCTAATAAAACAAAGTGCAAAAACCCCAGTATGCTGGCATGTAGTTTACAATTACTGAGCCTCTCTGTGGACTTCGGTCTATGCTAAGTGCATTACATACATCATTAAATTTTAGCCTCAGACACTCTACAGGAAAGTTACTATTAATATGGTAGGATCTCCATAGTTGACCTCCTCATCCCATTGACCACTTCCCTAACTTGTCCTAATTTTCATAGATTGGACAGGTACATATCAGCACAGTAGGCCTAGTTCCTTATGTTGACCACCTCTGCATGTTGACCAGTTTGTTACAGTTAATTTACAGAGGTCCGACTGTATATCTATTTTATAAACGAAGGGACTGAGGCTTGGGGGAGTCAGGGTGCTCACCCATGAGGACACAGTCAGTTCATTGCCAGTGCCTAGAATAGCACGTGGCAGTTATCGGGCATAAGTACTCACATGAATTCACTGACTGAATTCACTCAGCCAGTCTATGAATGCATGTGGGTACTTATGCCCAATAGCATAATTCACCTTCATAATACTCCTTATAGCAGGAAGAGATTCAGGTAGGTGTTCAGCAACAATACTGACCATGAAAATATAGAGGCTCAAAAATAACAACTGCAAGAAAAAAGTGTAAAATATGTATACACTAAAAAGTGGCAGGGTGTGGTGGCTCATGTCTACAATCCTAGTGCTTTGAGAGGCCAAGGCAGATGAATCTCTTGAGGCCAGGAGTTTAAGACAGCATGAGCAACATAATGAGACTCTGTATTTACAAAAAAGAGAAAAAATTATCCAGTCATGGAGGTGCATGCCTATAATCCCAGGTACCTGGGAGGCTGAGGCAGGAGGATAGCTTGAACTCAGGAGTTTGGGGTTATAGCGAGCTATAATGACACCTCTGTACTCTAGTCCCGGTCAACAGAGCAAGATGTTATCTAAGAAAAACAAAAAGAAAAGCAAACAAAAACAACCCAAAGAAACTTCCCCATTTCTCTTGCTCTTCCTTTTTCTCCAATGTACAGTAGAACCTCTACAAATTGACCACCCAAGGGCCTATAACAAACTGGTCAACATACAGAGGTGGTGAGCACATGGAACTAGGCCTACTGTACTAATATGTACATGGGGTGCATGTCCAATCTATGGAAATTAGGCCAACTTGAGCAAGTATTCAGCTATGGACATTCTACTGTATTTCCTGGTGTAGCCATAGTGTCAGTTCAATGTGTGCCTTTTACAGACCCTCACATGAACACACACACCACAGACACTTTTTATGTCTCACTAAGAAGATCATATCTTAGGGAAACTGTTGTATATTTCATTTTTATAAAAAATTTAAGAATTATGTGTGCCATAGACATCCATCTGTGACAGCATGGCATTCTTTAACAATTGTCAAAATTTCCACTGTATGGTTATGCCATCGTTTACCTAAATAGTTTCCTAGAGATGGACATCTAGGTTGTTTCTTAAGTATGAACAAAGACACAGTAAACTTCATTCTATGTATATCCCCTTATGCTTGGTCAAATGTACTGGCAGGAAAAATGTTCAGAAGTGATCAGGTTAAAGGGTAGGCATTTTATAAATGTTAACACCTATCGTCAACTTCTTGAAAAGAGTCTTTAGCAATTTACTTGAAGAATACTTTAAAAAATACAGTCTCCTGAGCCTATATCTAGATCCACTGAATCAAAACCTTGGTAAGCAGAGCCTGAAAATCTACTTTTTAAATCGTCCTAGGTGTAATCAGTCAGGTCTGGGAACTACTAGTCTTGACCATTCTCTTCCTTTGAGGAAAAATGAGATTGAGACAGGACCTTAAACCAGCCCTAAAGTACTGTTTGTTGAAACAACATAATCATTAAATTATCATCAGTCAGAAAGGAGTAATTCCTTTTATTGATTTGAAATATATTATCTTAATTCATCTTCATAATATACCTTACAGGTAAGTAGAATAGAAGAGAAAAATAAACTAAATGCTCAAAAAACTTAAGATCACTCTAATAAAAAGCACTAAACCGAGACTGGAATTCAGACCACTGGAGTTTAAGTCTTTCTCCCTCCCTCCCATTACAATGTAGAAAAAGATGGATTATCACCGTATTATTCTATTGTGTTAGAAATATACGTGTGACAACTATGGTTTCAGATTTTAAGAAGAAATTTCAAGCACTGTTCTGGGTTAAGTTCTGTGGATCTAAATATGATGAGATACTAGTTGACTGACTGATAGAAACAAAAGTAATAAATGTGTGTGTCTATCTACTTTATGTCTAAAAAGATCTGAGGCTGAGACTACGGCAACTCCAGCAGCCTAGTAGGCTCTGACTAATATCAGATTTTAATATCTAAAAATCTTTTTCTTAAAGACAAATAATTGGAACAATAGAAATGGCCGAAAGAAACAGCTATTCTAGATGGATTATGGAGCTAAATCTTACCAGGATGTAGAGGATGAAGAAGGCAGTGCCCAATGGCTTGTTGGAAGGTGAGGCCATGGCCATGAAATCTGTAGCACAGTCATGCACTGATTAATGATGCTTTTTCAGAAATGCGTCACTAGGTGATTTTGCCATTGTGCAAACATCAGAGTTCACTTACAAAGCTAGCCTATTATACACCTAGGCTATCTGGTATAGCCCGTTGCTCTCAGGCTACAGATCTGTACATCATGTTACTATCCTGACTGTAGGTAATTATAACACAATGGTAAGTATTTTATATAGCCAAACATGGAAAAGGTACAGTAAAAATATAATGG
>NW_003852471.1:9614105-9620006 GCF_000181295.1 Otolemur garnettii | reverse complement strand
GTCTACAGGTAGCCTGCACAATGAATAGTAACACAGTCTACAGGTAGCCTGCACGATGAATAGTAACACAGTCTACAGGTAGCCTGCAGGATGAATAGTAACAGTCTACAGGTAGCCTGCACAATGAATAGTAACACAGTGTACAGGTAGCCTGCACAATGAATAGTAACACAGTCTACAGGTGGCCTGCACGATGAATAGTAACACAGTCTACAGGTAGCCTACACAATGAATAGTTACATAGTCTACAGGTAGCCTGCATGATGAATAGTAACATAGTCTACAGGTAGCCTGCAGGATGAATAGTAACATAGTCTACAGGTAGCCTGCACGATGAATAGTAACACAGTCTACAGGTGGCCTGCAGGATGAATAGTAACATATAATTGTCTAAGAGTGAGAATCTGGCATTTAAATAGGAGTGGATTCCCTCTAAATTTACCCTGTCGGCTCCAAGATATGAATCATAGAAAACAGGCAACTCCCTGTGGCTAGCATTCCTTCTTCCCTACTTCAATAATGCCAGTAATCCCAAAAATAATGTCAAAAAGTTTGAGGACCCCTGCATTAAAAATTGGAGTATGCCTTTCCTTTAGATTCAACATTAATATCTTATAGTACTAAAAAAACAAGCAGCCTTTTCATTGGCAGAGAGAGTCAGATGAAAGGAGATAGTAACTCATTATTATTTTAGAAGCCCCAATAGATGATCTATCTCAATTTTGGGGTGACACCAGTACAACATCAGGGAGCTTCATACAGTGACATCAACACTGCAGTGTATACAGGTTCAGATCCTGCAAAGCATCACACAGAGGAAGCACAAACAACTCCTGTTTGCTCCCATTTCTTCACTGGTAGGGGGGGATAATTATAGGAGGTATCTATCTCCTGGGGTTGTTACCAAGATGATAAAACTGATAGGGTGCTTACAGCAGTGCCAAGTACCAGATGTAGTGCTATATTAGGTCTTGAAAAATTAATTGTTTTCTCTCACAGAACTTAATGTAGACCTATCATTTGATCCAGCAAGCCCACGGGTGGGTATGTGCCCAAAGGAAAAAAGATCATTTTATAAAAAGGACACCTGCACGTGAATGTTTATGGCAGCACAATTCACAATCGCAAAGGGAGGGGAATAACCCAAGTGCCCACCAGTACTAATAAAATGTGGTATATGCAGTGCCATGGGGTACTACACGGCCATAAATGGTGATCTTTGGTGACAACCTGTGTGGGAGTGGAAACCATTCTTTTAAGTGAAACATCACAAGAGCAGAGAAACATACACTTGTACTCAATACCAAATTGGAACTCATCCATCGATGCTTATTGAAGTAAATCTCAATGAAAATCAAGCTGGGCAAAGGAGAAGGAGGGGAGAGGTAAATTAACACCTACTGAATACAGTGCACTCTGTCTGGGTGAAGGGCACACATACAATTTTGATGTTACCTGTACAAAAACAAGGTACGCAAACAAAACATACAACTCCCTAATATTTTGAAATTTAATAAAAGAAAAATAAACACATTTCTAGGTCCCGTTCACTAATTTCTTCATTATTTATTGAATATTTACTGTGTGTTTATTATTATCATACATAACTTTGGCTAAAACAGGACACCTCAGGAAGCTCTTCTAAAGGAAGTTTTGGGAAGTATAATTGCATGTGTTTAATAAACATGTATTTTTCTCCAGGCTAACAATGCCTTTCATCTGTTATCTGTTTTTCAAGGAACATAAACATAATCTCAGTGCTCAGATTATACTAAATTACAGAATGGCTTTTCCACCTTTCCTCTCGCTGGTGTCCTTTCCCCATTCTCTGCTGAACTGGCTCTCTCCAAGACACACTGAATTAGGTTCCCCAGTAGTAAACAGAGCGCTGGTGTATGTCCATGAACAGGGACAACAAAAACAGCAACCACAAAACCCAAAAAGGAAAATGTACGGCTTCTCCATACTAACCTGGGACAACCACAGCGCATTTCAGGTTTTCACTGTATGGTTATGTGAGCTGGCCCAGCCTCCACTGGCTTCCATCAAATGAGTCACTTACAAAAGAAAACCTGGCTTTCTTGACTAGGCAATGTAAACACGGCTCCGAAGAAAATGTGCTCATGTTCTCTAAGGGAACCTATCATTTAATGCCTTTTATATTTTAAATCATAATTTGAGCTGCGAACACGTTCATCATTAGGAACCAGAGTTACATTGATCAATGCAGGGAAAATTACATTTCCCAAAGAAGCAATATCAGTCAGTTCTCCTGTGTAAAATAGAGTCCTGGATAGAAAAAGAAAGGACTTAAATAATGACTTGGTGATTTTCTTTCTTATTCCAACAGAAGATTTAAAAAATAAGGCATATAAGCAAAAAAAAAAAAATCATTTGTTGTCTGTGTACAGTTTTCTTCAGGTTGGATAAAGTGTGCGAAGTAGAGGTAATGACAGAAAGGGAATTATTTGAGTAATGAAGGCCCGTGACTAAGGGGAAACACTCGGTGAGCCTTTGTGTGGTCAAATGCATATTCAGAGAAGTAGTGACATTGTGTACTGATTCAGTTTGCTTAGTTACAGAACGTTTTTCTTTCTTTCTTTTTTTTTTGTGTTCTTTAATCTTTTCCGTATCAGCTCTTCCTTCAGACTTTGCCTTGCACTGAAGCCCCAGCCCCGGGTTCTGATTTGACAAGGCATCTTGGTCTCCAGGTGACACGCACGCAGGACTGTGTCATGAACTCAGACTTCATTGTGTATTTCTAAAAGTTATTCTTACACCTGTGTATTGAACATGGAAGACTATGCTTCAGAACGAGTTGGTGGCAAAGACTTCTTTACTTATGTCTGATGTTGCTTTTTGCAGCCACACCAAATATTTTACCAAAAGGTTCAAATTTACTCTGGTGACTTTTAAAGGTGGAAACTTCTGTATCAGAGAAAAAATTAATGATTTTCAGTGATCCCAGTGGAATCGTTCCCTGATATTTGCCTTAGAAAAGATGGAGAAGAAACTTTTCCTAGAGAAGATTCTGGCACCTTTGTTACTATTTGTGTTTTCATCCTGCCCGGTACACTGTCGCCACTAAGATAATTAAGATCAGGCCACTGTCCGTCCTCTGAGCTGCCAGTCTGGGGATTCTCCAAGTTCATTCTTCTGTATAAACTTGGTGAACCAGTTGATAAAGGAAGTATCATGTTTTGTTACTTCAAATTTAATTTTATGTGGAAAGCGTTGGCATTTTTGTGGTCGTGATTTGCTATACCTTATCAAACTTTGTATCTTTTGATTTCAATCAGGAAAACCAAAAACTCATCACCGGCAATCTTGCAGTCAACAGTTCAACTTGTCTTATCTTAGCAGGTGACAAATTATTTTATAAACGTCTAAGAATGGTTTTAAAAAATGAATGAGCGAGTGAGTCTAACCTCGTGACTAGTGAGTCTAAGGAAAAGGAAAAAGTGAGAGTCAGCGATGATGAGAAAGAAAAAAATGGAGAAAAAGCCCTTAGGGAGAATCCCTTTCTTCCACTCGCAGAGCTGGGTGTTTTCATGTGTGTTAAGTCAACTATTCTTCCTGGATATCCTCCGAGGGAGAACTTTATCACTCTGGTTTTACAAATAAATGCTTTGATAGTAAGTGAATGTGAGTAACGTGTCCACTTTGCAGTAGAAAGATGCAGAGTCTCAATGCAGCAAGGAGGTCTTCACTCTGAAGCCTGTGCACATGATTAAAGGGCTGTCACAGAGGATGCCTTTGGGAAGTTTTAAAAAGTTCGAGAAGAGTTTACAGAAAGGTTTGGGGCAAGGTAAAAATCAAATTATAATGATGGTTAATGAAAACTAGGTTTGCTACTTGCTCTGTGGCCTGAAATATCCCTATTCTTATGTCTTTCTTACATAGACCACTTCTGAAAACCTCAGCGGGGTCAGGATTATTCACACTGATGAGATGCAGCTAACATCCGTGCCATTAGTACTGGCAGATCTACAGATTTAAGAAAGTGACATCGAGTTTTAATCTGTGTTACTTACTGACATTCGAAGAAAAATTGGGGGCAGGGACAAAACAGAATTCAAGCTTTTAATTCTTTGGGATTTGGGACAGTACTTTCTCACAGATATATATTTATAGATAGGCAGGTGGGTTGGTAGATGAGATAGCCCTATCTGAGGGCCCGTTACTTCCATCCAGATAGATGTATAATTTTAACAGGAAGTTAAAGTAGAAAACATCCTCCTTTGTTTTAATAGGCAGGCTATTTCTGAAAGAGGCACTCGGGGAACATTTCTACATTGGAAACTAGTTTCGGTCTTACAAACAAAGAAGGCAGAGCGTCCTCGGGTGTCTCAGAGCAGAACTCAGACAGGGATTTCTGTTTGGGCGCCGTGGGACGCGCGTGGGGTGGGCGACAAGGCCCGTGCGCTGCTGCGGCTCCTAAGTTCCTCCAAGGACTTATCAAAGCACACGAGAGGGTCAGTCTGGCAGAAAGGCAGACAGAGCAGCGTGCATCTCGCTGCACGGGACCAGCTCCCAAACGGGACCAGCTATGCAGAGAGACGCTGCTATGCAACCTCTAACAAGCGTTCCAGAAAACCTCTCTGGTTTGAAGGCAGGGCGGAGTAACAGCGGCAACAATTCTCAAATTCGGAAGGAGAAATAACTGCATTGATTCCAGTTGTAAAAATGGTAAAAATATGTTAATTCTGCTCCGCCATCAGCATCCTCCCACTGCCGCGCTGTGCTTTCAGATAACCTTCTCTACTGTTGGCAGTTTCTCTTCTTTTTCAGAAAATATTTTTAAGTGACCCCACATGAGCCCAACAAGGCAAATGTCTGCTTGGGACGTGCTGTTTTCTTAGCATCATTACGGAGCAAAGGTAAGGAAAGGACGTTGGTGCTACAGCAGTGTGGGAAGCTGTCCTTTTCAAAAGCATTTTTGTAACGTGGCCATTAGCTACTGATGGAGTTGCCATGGTTATAAGAGGTCCACTGTGGGAGAAAGCCTCATTTATTATCAGATTGTGACAGCAGCGGTCAGAATGCTTGATGCGAGGAAAAAAATAAGAACAACAACATGAAAAGAGTCTCAGCCACTGTAGGCATACTAAGAGTTGAGTTATAATGTTACACAAAATTCAGTAATAAAGTCACGGATGAGTTTGGTGCCAAGAGAAATCTGGCTTTTGAAATAAAATGTATTCCTGTAAACAGCAGAGGCAGAAAACGATAGTCTACTAAGAAACAGGAGAGGAATGGCGGCAGGCATGCAGCTACGGGGTTGGACGTGACTAAATTATTTCCTGTGGTAGTTTGCAGTGGCGGTGCTGACTTCTGTGTGCTCTTTTTCATGCAAAACCTGTGCGATTTAAACTACAACTTTAAGGGCTACTGAAGTGTCTTTCTTAGTATTTTAGTGCAAGGAAGAGCCTTTGTACTAAGTGAACTTGAAAACCCTGGAAATATAATTCTCCCATAAAATGTGTAAAAAATTCTATTACATGGGCCTCACGGTGCTCCGGGATTCACGTCCTCCATGGGAAGTCGATGATACTCATGCTAGCTTTCTCCTTGGCTCTTAGTACTATCATGGGAATTTTACTGTTTTTTTTTTTTTTGCCTCTTTATAGTAACAGCTGATTTTTCTCTATGGTTCGGTGTTTAGAGATGAGCCTCAATTTGTTCCTAGTCTCAGAATTGTTTGCATGTAATGAATTACATAGAATTTATTTCCGGTTAGTGTGGGAGAAGAGATTTTCCCCTTGCTGGTTTCTGTGAGAAGAGGGGTCTGTGACGTTTGTCAGTGTGCTGGACAGAGGCAAACTTTGTTTACAGAGACAGTGAGCAACGGGGTAAGGATGGTCTCGGCTCGGCTGTCTGGGATAAAAGCTGGCAAAGAGG
>NW_003852471.1:9611670-9613664 GCF_000181295.1 Otolemur garnettii | reverse complement strand
TGTCACCACCCTGGGCCCATCTCGGGGGCCTCACCTTTCGTCTTGGGGCTTTTTCTCATTCCTGCCCTGCCATAATCTCTCGCTTCTCTAAACTGCTTTACTCAGTTAACTTTTATGGATAATTACATGGTGTTTTAAGGGCATTCAGGGGACAAAATCCTAACAAGTCAGGTGATAACTATACAGTCTCATGAGTCTCATGAGTCTTCGCCGGCAGCACACAGGCGCTGACTTCCACCACCATCTTCCCAGATTGGGACTCCCTGTCCCCTCCCCACCCCACACTGTTTGCTGATAACCTAGCATACTTTGCATTTTGTTGCCTTGGCTCCACTGAAACTCCTCCCCTGAGGTCACTAATGACCAAGTCAGCAGATGGTTTTAGGCATGGCCTTGGCCTCTGCTCTCCTTGTCCCAGGGGGCACCCTGCCCTCCACTCACTGCTCTGCTGTTCTTCTTTGGGAAGCACATGTGCCAACCACAGGTTTTACTCTCCTCAGGCAGGTGGAAATCAGGACCCTGAGATCTAGAGTTTGAGAAACATACTCAGCATCCAGCTCCTGTGAGTGCTTGTCAGGGCTGACCATTGGTAATGACAAAGGCTTTGCTTGCCAGCCTCATGGGGGAAAAGCTGCCCTCCCCACCCCGGACTTGGGGCACTGCCAGTGCAGTGCAGTTCCTAAAGGGAGTTACAGAGTGGGCACGATGGCTTGCACCTGTCATCCTAACACTATGGGAAGCCGAGGCAGGAGGGTCCCTTGAACTCAGGAGTTTGAGATCAGTTTGAGGAAGAGGCTCTACTAAAAATAAAAAAAAAACTAATGGCGTGTTGTGGTGGGAACCTGTAGTCCCCACTACTCAGGAGCCTGAGGGAAGAGGATCCCTTGAACCCAGGGGCTTGAGGTTGCTGTGAGCTACAATGCCATGGCACTCTACCCAGGTAGAGACTCTTTCTCAAAAAAAAAAAAAAAAAAAAGGCCCCAGGGCCCCTGGCTGGCCCAGCTTGCACATGTTTGCATTGCTAGCCCAGGAGCCCTCACTCAGAACTCTGTCGGAGGTCTCGGCAGGGCTGTCCTCAGGTGCCTCTGCTGAATCTTACCGGAGAAGAAGAAAGGGAGAAATTTAAAGACAGTTGTCCCTGCACTGACTCAGTACTTCTCCACTCTTCGCTCTTTGTCCTTGTTCTCTAGTCAGCCCTCTGTCCCCTCTAGCCTTTGCTTTAAGGCTCCCTCTGTACTGAGCTGACCCTGGTACCTGGGCTGATCCACCCTCTCCTTGCCCAGTGTGACGTCCCCTGGAGGGAGGGTGGCGTGCTACTCTCTCTGCTCTCCAGTGCAGCCTGTGGATCACACTGTCGCAGCTTGTGATTAGAGGCTTGATGCTGCCTTCATTTTGGGTTTGTTGCTTCAATCAGCTACTCTGAGACTTGACAGCTTAGCTTTCTCCAGCTCAGCTGAGCTCCTGACACTTACTCACAGTAAGAGTTGGAGCTAGGATTAAAAGTCAGTATGTTGGACTAAAACACTCTGAGCTGCTAACTACTATCTAGGCTGTGCTCGTATTTTCTGAGCAAGTTTTCTGAACTGCCTCCATGCCATCCACATCCCGTTTGTCCTCAGCCTTCTGCAATTTTGCTCTCCCTAAGAGATTTATTCTCAGCTATACATTTCATCTCCACTTGTAAGATGATGACTGCTCAATCTTTATTGACAGCCTTAATCTCTCTTTTGAGCTTAGAATGATGATTCCAACTGCCTACTAGACATATCTGCTTGGACATTCCAGAGACAGCTCATTCATTTATTCATTCATTCACTCATTCACCTTTCAAATATTTAGGAAACTTATTGAATACTTCCTATGTCACAGGCTCCGTATTAGGCCCTAGAGATACAGGGATGAATAAAAAAGTAGTCTCGGAACTTGCAAATAAACAATTTTAGAGAGAGATACTGAAACTGAAACTTTTATTTTATTTTATTTTATTTTATTTT
>NW_003852471.1:9609916-9611253 GCF_000181295.1 Otolemur garnettii | reverse complement strand
AGAGTGGGGATGAGAGCAGGAGGCAGCTACGAGCCTGTGTGCAGACAGCCCTCAGGACCTGCTCCTTAGAGGTGCAGAAGGATGGTTAAGGGGGGAAGAAAGTGGAAGGCCGAGCACAACCTGCTGGTTTTAGCTTGAGTAGCTGAGTAGATGGCAAAGCCATTAACATAGATTGTATCTGGGAAATCATTTTGTTGCTGTCAAATACCCTCTCCCTCAGGTCTAGACAGCCTCACTGGGGAGCCCAGAACATGCTGCAGTGATGACTTTCCTCTCCCTCCAGGTCTCTCTCCACTGTTCCTCTCTCGTTCTCTTTTCTTTTTTTATTCACCTGCACGTGGGCACTCACATAGCCTCTGTCCTCGTAATTACAAGGCTTTGGGGGAACCTACCACTCAAGGTAAAATTATGCACCAACAAATCCTAATCAGGGCCATCTAGTTGACTTTCCTTCCCGCTTCAGGGAGTGTCTCTGTTCCTCCTCTGGAAGACGGCAATCCAGCACATGCTGGAACATTGTACCTAGTGGACATGGCTTCTTGAAAATAGCACGGGGGGTTTAAAACTGGGAGTATCTGTCCTTTTTGAAAATTCCACAAATTTGAGGAGAAAGTGAGTTTGGATGACAGACAACTTCTATGGGGCTCATTTTGGTCTTTTAAATATATATGTAGTATCTTCATCACTCACATCTCAACAGTAACTCCTTTTACTGCCCCAAACCTCCTTCAGCAGGAGGCATGGGATGAGTGGGTGGAATATTCACCTGTTAGCAGACAGCGTCAGAAATGGTGGTAATAAGTTCTTTAGAATGAACTCTCCCTCCAAAGAGACAAATCGAGTCAGAGATAATCAGAAAGAAGACGGTCTTGGATCTCCTACCAGTCTGCTATTTTACCAAAAGATAGAATAAAAATTGAGAAGATTCTACAGCCTCTGGTTCCTAGAAGACGGGGTTTACGTCTTACTTAACTATGAAAGTTTGGCTACCTCAGAGTGAGCTTGACACGCAGAGGGCACGTAATGAATATTTTCTGTAGTTACGTTGGTCAAGCTACTGCATCTACTCAAATTATGCATGCTGAGGGGGGAAATTATACATATTCCTGGGGGGTAAACACTAAAATTCATGCAAGTCATTACAGATGATTATCTAGAATGGAATAGTAAGAGTTGGAGCTAGGATTAAAAGTCAGTATGTTGGACTAAAACACTCTGAGCT
Organism: Otolemur garnettii; assembly: GCF_000181295.1. Classification (NCBI taxonomy): domain Eukaryota; kingdom Metazoa; phylum Chordata; class Mammalia; order Primates; family Galagidae; genus Otolemur; species Otolemur garnettii. Next base: position 9,610,031 of record NW_003852471.1, on the reverse strand, counting down.
GCTAACTACTATCTAGGCTGTGCTCATATTTTCTGAGCAAGTTTTCTGAACTGCCTCCATGCCATCCACATCCCGTTTGTCCTCAGCCTTCTGCAATTTTGCTCTCCCTAAGAGA
>NW_003852471.1:9608215-9609600 GCF_000181295.1 Otolemur garnettii | reverse complement strand
GAGCTGAGCTCCATTTTTGTTGGCCCTTGCCTTCATGCTGACTTGTCTGTGCCTATAAAATAAACTTCTCAAGTACTTGCAACATCAGCTGTGGCTTTGCTTTTTATGTATATAAGAATTTGTACATTCATTTATTTCTCAAAAATTATTAAATGTCTCCTATGTGATATTTTTGGTAATACCAAAATTCCAATTAATGACCCCCACTTAAGAGTCCCCCCATAGTAAGGAGTAATTTTAATACCAGAGGATGAACATTCTACCAGCAATAGGTATAAAGCACTATGGGAAAACAAATGAGGGCAGGACACTTCCACTCGGGGCAGGAGTGGAGGACGGATTGGTCTTCGAAGGATGTGTTGACGTTTACACTGTTCATTGGATGGAAGGCATATCAGACAAAGGGAAAATTATAAAAACAGAATGTAGGTAGAAAAATGTCTGAGAAACTATTTACTAGTGTACCCCGAACACAGAAAAGTTGGTGTTAGATAATCAGGAGCCACAAGTTTACTGAGTTTTCACTATCTGTTTCAGAGAAGTTTGGCATTTTCTTTGAAGGCAATGAAGAGACTAGTAGGGAAGACTAGTAGATCTCTGCATTAGAAAGGTAGGTGCCACTGTTTTGTTCACAAACACACTCAAGTCCCAGGAATAAGGAGTGAGATGTGGTAATAATTCGAGGCAGAGAAGGGAAGTGGCAAAGGTACTGAGAGTGGGGATGAGAGCAGGAGGCAGCTACGAGCCTGTGTGCAGACAGCCCTCAGGACCTGCTCCTTAGAGGTGCAGAAGGATGGTTAAGGGGGGGAGAAAGTGGAAGGCTGAGCACAACCTGCTGGTTTTAGCTTGAGTAGCTGAGTAGATGGCAAAGCCATTAACATAGATTGTATCTGGGAAATCATTTCTGGGGAGAAGGCACAAGAGTTGGAAGGTTTGACAATAATGAATTTGATGGAGAAACGGCTTTGCTCGAAGTGACACTGATGTGTTGATTTGTGATAAGGCCATAAATATGTATTAGAAAGAGCACCGATGTTGAGTTTAGATACACTGTGTTAAAGTTCCTCATAATTCACTAGCAGTATGATCTTGAATTATTTTCTTGGTTCTTTCCTCTGTGCTTTGTGAGTAATGTGTACCTCATAAACTTGCGGTGGGATGAAACGAGGGAATGGGTGGAAGGTATCCAGTAAGTATACAGCGGTCCTTAGTAAAGTACAAAGAATTGATTATTTCCCTCTCTTCTCCATCTTGAGTTTCTTCAACTATATATGTAGAAAAAGAATGTCCTCGCCATTTTCTCACTTAAACCAGACATAAACTTGTTATCTTAAAGATTAAATAAAATGGCATCTTAATGAAAAATTGGAGATAAATTTTAGAGA
>NW_003852471.1:9606018-9607170 GCF_000181295.1 Otolemur garnettii | reverse complement strand
ACAAAAGCATCTTTTTGTTATAGTCTTTATTTTGTTTTTGGGACAAATATATCAATTTTATGAGGAAACAAAAGCATCTTTTTGTTATAGTCTTTTTTTGACTGCCATAATTTAAGAGCTATGCGAATCATTTTGTTAGATCCAGAAATATCACCACAACCTGTAAATGTGTTGAGAAAGATCCTCTGAAACGTCTACATACACATTACAAAGTTTTAGACCCAACAGAGCTTAACTGTCATCAGTCACTGAAAACAAAGTCTTTGGTGAGTAAGTGACAAACTTACTCTTGTAAGACTTTATTTATTGAGTAATAGAGTATAACTGAAATGGGCCAAACTTTAAAAAAATGGGAAATAATAAAGGACTTAAAGTTTGCTTTGCTAGAAAGTCTTAAGTTGCAAACATTGTATCTTGGGCTCATCCCTTAAATCCCAAACACAGACTATTCACTGGTTGGAAAAGAAAAAGAATTACGTTGCCCTTGCTATGGTCTGTACACACAAAGCCTGGGAGAGGCTTATAAACCCATCAAAGGTACCTTGATCTCGGCAGCGGTAGAGATTTTGAGGGTAACCTACGTTTAAAAAGAACTCTGTCTTAAGAGATTATTATGAAGAGGTTCAACTTTGCTCTTTTTGCCCTTTGACTTTGTGGAACAAAGAAAGCCCATGTTTGCTGATTCTTAGGTGACTAAACAATATCCTTAAAAAGGTGCCTGGAGTTTACATTTTGCAAGCAGGGGGTCCATTTAGGGATACCAGTTTGTGAAGGGTACAGATGAGTATTTCCCGTGCATGCTACATTCTCAGCACAGAGCCTGGGGTATACAAAATGCCCAGTTAGTATCTGTGACTATCTCCCTCCCTCTTGTGCTGTATTTACTGACTCTTTCACTAATTATTATCATTTCATTCAGAGGATGAACAGAGGAAATAAAAAAGAGTTAAATTAACAAATTCCATAGACCTTTAGTATGTTTGGTCTAAAATCGTCATAGGAGTGGCGATTAATACAAGGGTTTTGGACCATGTAAGGGCCTGACTGATACACAATCATTGTTCCCTATCCTTAGGAATATTGCACCGAAAGTTGATTGAGGCCACCTATTATTTACAACAAGATGGAGAGCTGCTACTCCCCAGAGGAATG
>NW_003852471.1:9597873-9605778 GCF_000181295.1 Otolemur garnettii | reverse complement strand
AGGGGAAGTCAAGCATATATTCTGGAAAGAGAGACAGCAGCTGAGGCCAGTGAGAAAAAACTGCAATTTGGAATGAGGGAGGGAAAGAGCAGTGTGGAGTGAATAGGAAACTTCAGGGAGCCAATCAGACGGCACAGGGAATGTCCAGGACAAGATGGTTTTTCTCTCTGCTGGAATCAACTGCCCGAGCTGTACTGCACAGCATACTCGGTTCAGTAACCTGGCTTTGTGAGTCTTACCCAGACTACTGGGGTCAGGTGGAGGGACTGCAGCTAACATTCCTTTTTAGGTTTAGCAAGGAGTGGGTACAAGATCATCATTATTATTACTCACATCTGTTAAATGTGTAGGAAAACTGTCAGTTTCATGGTAGAAACTCAGTCTCCTTGTGAATCTGACCAATGCCTTATGACAGGGGTCCTCAAACTTTTTAAACAGCGGGCCAGTTCACTGTCCCTCGGACCATTGGAGAGCTGGACTGTGGGCCCTGGGACGAGTCGGCTGCTAAGCAGGACAGGCAGTGGTGGCAAAAACACCCAGCAGGCCGGATAAATGTCCTAGGCGGGCAGCATGTGGTTCGCGGGCCATAGTTTGAGGACGCCTGCCTTAGAGTTTTTTTGCTGTCTGAAAACGTGTAACACTGCCTTGTGAGTGGAAGCGACCCCACTGTGAATGAAGAATGAAGACCCCAAATACCGTAACATAACATGATATGGGCAGAAAACCCAATATTTGCCTTACCCATAAAAAGATGAGCCTTTGAAGAATTTAGAAGTCTTTCCCATTAAAGAAAAAAGAAGTCCCTTGGATTGAAATACACTCTAGCCTAGTCTTCTGGTTTTATTTTAACTCACGATTAGAAAATAAAATAAATCATCACAACATTGAAGTTGCTTAATCCATGTAAGTGTGCATCAAATTCCTTTTTTTATCTTATCAAACTTGTGAGATTGGATTGAATAGGTTCAAGCCAGTATCAATAGAATTTAGCTAAATCTATAGGGAGGAAAATAAAACTTACATGGTTTTTCACTTTTAAGAGCCTCCGTTAATCTGAAATATTTGTAGTATCTTATCAAAGTTAACAGCTTATGGGAAAGAAAAAAATGGTATATGACTGAATGGACTTGTCACATTTTTCTGCAACTTTATGTAAATATTATCTTCTAAGACTGTCAAAGAATAATCTTTCCTCATTTAAACTTCTACCATCATCTGTGATTTATCTTTATCCCAAGAACAATTTGATGCATGAAAAGCGTGAGTACTTTCTTTGGTTTTTAAGAGTTATGGGTGGGGTTGAGAACAGATTTGTAGAATTTGACAACAGAAAGGGTATTGATTGGATGAAGATGTTAGAAAGATTAAGTGACTGGACCACCCTTTTACAGCTAGGTGTTACTAGCAGGACTCACATGTCTTGATTTCCAGGTTTGTGTTTTATCTTATGTGCTGCACTGACTCCTCCAAATTTATTTTTTAGGAATTCAATCCATGACTCTGAGCAGTTTTCCTAGTTCTTGTTGACTGGTTAGCAAGCATGGATTGAAACTAAAATAGGTGCCAAGGATTTTATTCAAAATTTGCCCAAGCTCGGCACCCATAACTCAGTGAATAGGGCACCAGCCCCATACACCAGAGCTGGCAAGTGTGAAGGGTTTGAACCCTGCCTGGCCTGCCAAACAACAATGGCAACTACAACAAAAAAATAGCTGGGCGTAGTGGCAGGCACTGGTAGTCCCAGCTACTTGGGAGGCTGAGGCAAGAGGATCACTTAAGCCCAAGAGTTTGAGGTTGCTGTAAGCTGTGACACCACAGCACTCTACCAGGTGACAAAGTGAAACTCTGTTTAAAAAAAAAAAATTGGCCCAGTAAGCATTTATTAACTACTATTGTGTAAAAAGCATTAAGTGCTTTGGATAAATAAATGAAAAGGAAAGGTCCTGGCCCTCATGGAATTTGGAATGCAATTAAAAGAAGGTATCCTTAGCTTTTCTTAAAATATATCAACTTAAGATTTCTGAGCATTAAATCATCTGGACTTTGCATGAGCCTGGAATATTACTCAACAGTTGTTGTTTTATTTAGAATGGCTATTCTCGGAGGTATGACTGGGCACTTGTTCAACTGAGGTAGATCTTCTGATAGGATTCTAGAATATCCTTCTTCCTTTTCTATAATTTACATGATTTAAAATGTCATTTTTTGGTCCCCATATATTTATTTATAATTCTTTCTCCTGGAAATGCATACAGGTGCAGACACACAAGCACACATCCATCTGTACCTTATTTTGAAATTTTATATAGGTCTTCCATGGGTCAGCTACAAAGCACTGTATTTCTAAAATACTTTGTACTTTAACAGCATTATAATTTTTCTTATATTGAAATCACTTGCAAAATAGCTGTCTCTTACTTTATAACTCCCTCAAGACAGCAAGTAGTAAGTGGTAGCATGTTCTCATTGAATGATGGCTGAATTGTCTTGAAAACAAACAAACAAACAAATAACAGACAACTTATACTGCAAGCCCATAGTAACCATGATAGACCAATGGAATGGAATAGAGAACCTAGAAATAAAATCACATAGCTCTGACCAACCGATTTTTGACAAAGCAGACAAAAACATACACTGGGGAAAGGAAGCCCTATTCAATAAATGGTACTGGGAAAATCAGACAACCACATGCAAAAGAATATAGCAGAATCTCTATTTCTTACCATATACAAAAAACTAGCTCAAGGTGGATTAAAGGCTCAGCTTTAAGACCTGAAGCCATAAAAATTATAAAAGAAAACAGAAGAAAAGCTCCTCTAGACATTGGCCTAGGCAAAAAATTTATGATTAAAACCCTAATGGCAAATATAATGAAAATCAGTAAATGGAACTTAAAAAGTTTCTGCACAGAAAAGGAAGTAATCAATAGAGTAAATAGACAACCTACAGAATGGGGGGAGGAGATATTTGTAAACTAACATCCAACAAAGGATAATATCTAGAATCTACAAGAAACTCAAACAAATCAGCAAGAACAAAACAACCCAATCAAAAGGCAGATAAAAGATAAGAACAGAGTTTTTTCACAACAAGATAGACAAATGCCCAACAGACATGTTCAATGTCACTAATAATGAGGGAAATCAAGTTCAAACCACAGTGGGATACCACCTTACGCCTACCAAAAAATCAAAAACCAATAGATGTTGCCATGGATGTGCTAAAAAAGGAATGCTGATATACTAGTTGTGGGGCGGTAAGTTAGTACAACCTCTGTGGAAAACAACATGGAGATTCTTCAGTGAACTACAAGTCGACCTCCCATTGATCCAGCCATCCCAGTACTGGGTAGCTACCCACAGAAAAGGAAATAATTACATCAAAGAGACACTCGTACCCAAATGTTTATCATAGCACAATTCACAATTGTAAAGATTTGGAATCAACTTGAGTGCCCATCAGCCAATGAGTGGATAGAGAATGTGGTATCTGGGCAGTGCCTGTGGCTCAGAGGAGTAAGGTGCTGGTCCCACACGCTGGAGGTGGTGGGTTCAAACCCAGCCCCGGCCAAATACTGCAAAAACTGCAAAAACTGCAAAAAAAAAAAAAAAAAAAAAAGAACAAAGAAAATGTGGTATATGTATAAGTAGTGAAACAATGTCTTTTGTAGCAACTTGTATGGAATTGAAGATTATTACCCGAAGTGAAGTATCTCAGTAATGGAAAAAAAGTACCTCATATTCTCAACAACAAGCAGGAGATAAACCATAGGTACACATGGTTATGTAGAGGTGTAAAGGACATTGGAATTTAAGGGGAAATTGGGTGGGAGGTGAGGGATAAAAACTTACTTATAGAGGATAGTGTACACTATCCTGGTAATAGACACTCTTCAGCATTATGCAATTCATTCATGTACCAAAAACATTCGCACCCTCTTAATATTCTGAAATTAAATTATTTTTACCAGTTTTTTCATTAATCAGTGAGGTACATAGACTGTTTGATGCATGTTTATTTAACAAAAACAAACAAAAATAACTTCTCAGTATTCTGTATTGTAGTATTTCGTTCTATAAAACAGCAGCTCCCAACCTTTTTGGCATGAGGGACTGGTTTAGGGAAGAGATCGTTTTTCTACCATTAGGGTTGGGGTGGAGAATGGTTTTGAGATGATTCAAGCACATTACATCTCCACCTCTGATCATTAGGCATTAGATTCTCATAAGGAGGGTACAACTTAGACCCCCCTCACTCCTGTGAGAATTTAATGTTGCTGCTTATCTGACAGGAGGCGGAGCTTAGGCAGTGATGTAAGTGAGGGGGGAGGAGCTATAAATTCAGATGAAGCTTTGCTGGCTTTCCCACTGCTCACCTCCTGCCCTGTGGCCTGTTCCTACCAGGCCACAGACCAGTACTGGGTCTGCAACCCAGGTGTTGGGATCATAGCTATAAAAGATATATCACCTTTTTAGAGATATTTACTGGCTAGAATTTATAATTAAAATAAGAAGCAAAACATTTGTAAACTACATGCAGTAAATAATTGTTATGCTCTTTAGTGTATATTTATGAATATAGATGTAAATAACCACAAAAAAATAAAAACAATGTTGTCTGGGAGGTAGGAAAGTGGGAGACTTTCATTCAAATTTTTTGAGTGCTACAGCAAATATATTTTTAAAAGATAGTTAAACAGTGGGGCGGTGCCTGTGACTCAAAGGAGTAAGGTGCCAGCCTCATATGTGGGAGGTGGCGGGTTCAAACTCAGCCACAGCCAAAAACTGCAAAAAAAAAAAAAAAGATAGTCAAACAGTGCTTAAACAATGTTCACAGGGGGATGGAAGGGCTCTGAAGTGTTCGCTTTTCAATTCTTCACTGGTTAATTCTTCTAAAAAACTTATTACCGCATCAATACAGGCATCATGGAGGAAGTTATTCACATTACATTCATTAACCAAAAAGGTATTTAATACTAAAAAAGTGACAAAAAGAAATCGTCGTCAAAAACCAAAAGTGGGAAAATATATCTCTTCCTAAGCCCCAGCCCCATAAAGTCCCACCAGGACAAGAATGAAAAGGGAGCCGCTATTGTCTCTCATTAGTTATTTTAGTATCTATTTCCAATACAGTAAAAACGGAATGAATAGAAAAGAAAAGTTTCCCCCTTTAATTAGACTTTCCAAAGGAAGAGATAGAAAGAACTGACTGCAAAGCCGAGTTACAAAGACGACTTCCACTGAATAGTTAGCAGGAAATCTTTAATTACTGAAGCTGATAAAGCACTTTGCAAAGACGCCTTTATCTAGTTGAGACTGAATAGTTTTCACTGCTTACTTCTTAGATACAGGTAAAAAGAATTTCAGTTCTATTTTGACCCTGACTTTCTTTTATTAGTCATGATCTAAAGAAAACAATTTGTATTGATATACCAATCTTTTTGTTATGTTTATAAGGTTCTGTTGTGCATGTATGAACTCCTGAGATCTCAGTGATAATGTAGAAATTCATATTGAAATTGAATAAAAATAGAGTAGATATACAGGCAGGGTAATAGTAAGGCCAATAGTATTGAGGAGGGGGGAAATTAACTAGCTAATATTTAAGTATGTACTTGATTTTATTTATTTCTTTGGACAGCTTTTTTTATTGTGATAACATATACATAACATAAAATCTACCACTTTAATCATTTTTGAGTGTACAGTTCAGTGGCATTAAGTACATTCACAATACTGTACAATTAATACCACCATCTATTTCTAGAACTTTTTCCCCAAACTGACACTCTTTACCCATTAAACATAACCTCTCATTCCTCCCTCCTCATAGCCCCTAGAAATCACCACTCCACTTTTCATCTTTATGAATTTGACTACTCTAGGAATCTCATATGAGAGGAATCAGATTTTTAAAATGTTATCATGCATATGTATTACATATATATTTATTTATATATATGAATTCACACATCACATATCTTTATATACAACATAGATATACTTATTGTACATATATTATAAGTAATGACTGATGACCTCACCATTCTGAACATTTAAAAAGTTAAAACATTTAAAAAGTAAATAGAGTATGACCAGGGAAAGTGGGTCCCACTGTTACAATTATTGTCTTTTTTAGCAGTTAAGTTCCTAATATATTCCATTGACAGTAGTGTTGAAATATTTAATTATGTGTCCAGAATATGTTGAGTAATTTGTTTACAGATTACAGTACAGGCACTGCTGATTTAGAGAAGCATTTCTGAACTCTGATCCCAAGTGTGTATTGGGTCTGCAATGATAACTCAAATTTAATAAAGAATTATTCTGAAATATCTAGTAATGCTCAGCACCAGTTGTTTCTTTTACCTTTTCGATGTCTCTTAACCTAAGGCAAGTACATATACACAAAAAGCTATCTTGCCTACATGTTCATACATATTCATATACATTTACTCTTTTATGCCCAAGTACATGCCCACTTAAGGTGACCAGACGTCCCACTTTTTAACTAGTTTTCCTGTGTCTGGTGGCATTTTAAAAAAGTCCCGATTTTTGGAAAGAATGCACAACAAGCTAGGGAACTGCGGGAGAACAGTAAGGGAATATACTGGGCTGCTGAAAAGGTTAATGTAACTCCATTTGGGAATGAAGAGGTTATTGTAACTTCATTTGTAAATGAAAAGGCTAATGTAAACTCCCTACTCCCCTCCTGGGCAAGGTCACCCAGGTGGAATCGGTATCAGAAGGAGACTGGCTTCCTCCCTTGCTTCTAGGAAAGGACAATTAGCTCAGAAGGAACCAAATTGTATGGAACAAACAAGTAGCCCCCCACCCCCCAGCGTCTCTAACCAAAAACAGCTCAGCCAATAGCATCCCTGCCCAACAAAACACCCGATGAAATTCTACTATGTGCTTTAAAAACCTCAGCTCACTTCACTAGGGGATAGCCCTTCCTCCAGCCACGCTGAAGGGAAGAGTGGCCCAGGCATATGCTTGCAAAATAAAGCATATGTCTTTTTGTCTTTACATGTGTGTGGTGGTCTCTCTGCGGCAATTCTGGTCCCAACACTGCCATGTGGCTATTTCACCAGGATATGAGTTTTATATTATTTTTGTTAATTTTATAATGTTAAACTTTAATAATAACAAATAATTGTTGAGAACTGATTATTGAGAACTGCTTATCAAAGTTGGCATTGTTGATCAGTTGTTAGAATTCGACCACCATTGTTTGGACTTAATGAACAATGGTATTTTTTGGCATTGGCAACTACAAAAACATTTTGTAACTGTCTCTCAGACGAGACACATCATATTGCGTGCTAGTGCTAATTAAACAAGTGATGTCAACAAATCAGCTATTCAGATAATATAGGTAAGTAATTTATTTATTTATTTCATGAATTTAGCAGACAGTACTCATATTATATATATTTTATAGTGGTGGTAAAAAGTCTAGTGCCAGCCTTGAAAGTGACACTTATGACTTACAAGGTGTCATCATTAAAAAAATATATTGATAAGGAAAAGGCTAACTCTTGGGCATCAGCAAAAATCACAATAGAGAACAAATGGTTAGAAATATTTCATCATTTTGAAACAAACCATGTTCCATACAATAATATACTAAAAATTGTGGGATACACACTGTCCTTACCAGGAACCAATGCTGCGACTGAATGCATTTTTTTCTACGGTAAATAAAATGTGGACATCAGAAAAAACACAATTAAGTGTTGAGACTTTGAAAGCCATTTTATGTGTGAAACATAATTTAACAAATTCTTGTGAAAAATTTTGACCTTTTAAACAACAACAGCAATCTACTAAAAAAAATTCACTCAAATGAGAAATATGCCAAAGAATAAAATAATACTATACATAATTTTTTTTTTTTTTT
>NW_003852471.1:9588082-9597747 GCF_000181295.1 Otolemur garnettii | reverse complement strand
AATACTATTTTTGCGTTCTATGAAAATTTTTGTTGCTCCATATAGACCAAATTTTTAATTAAGAACTGCTCCCCCCCCACCCCGCCTCCAGTCAATGGTGTCCTGCTTTACCATTGTTAAAATCTGGTCACCTTAACTTAAGTGGCTCCAGGACCACAGAATTATATACAAATGTATACAAATGAGCACATACTTAGGACAAAAGAAGGTTGGAAAGATGACAAAGTATAAGAAAAAGCATATGAATAGCAAGATAGATGGAGGATTCAGTAAACTTATGAAAATACATAAGTGGAGAAAATGCAATATACAGTGAGAGTGGAAAAAGAACTAGAATTAGCTAAGCAAGAGCTAGAGTGGAAAATTTTGATCCCAGTGAACTGGAACATCACCAGATCTGCAATTGAGTCTTATAAGTTGAACAAATCAAACTCTTGTTCTAAGCCTCATCATTCTCCAATGTCCTCTTTGATAACCCTATCAAAAAAAGCATCCTTCTTGTCACTCTCAATGCCATTACTCTGCTTTATTGTTCTTATCATTTAACATTATACAATATTATCATTTTAAAAAATATATATAACTTCCTGGAAAAAGAAAAGCCTTGTTGACACTGGGATTTAGCTTCTTTTTTTCACCCTTGTATCTCCTCCACTTAGAAGAATGACTGAAAAATTGTAGGCATTCCTTAAATATTTATTGAATGAGTGAATAAATGCATACATTCTCCATTTAAGATCTCAGATTGTTCAAGTTACGAAGGCCGACTCAACTCTCCAACCATTTAGAAAGAGGCGGGAAACAAACAAAGACGACTATCAAGGAAAGCCTTAAAAATGTCCAAAACTGACAGCTGAGAATTCAGGAAATTCTCAGGCTAAAATACTCTAGGCTAGAGGTTAGTAACTTGTTCTAAAATGAACTTACATTCTTTGTTGAAAAAGAAAAGGTTATTGCACCCTCTATTCCAGCTCTAAAGAAGAAATACCTTGGGAATCATTAGAGAATACTTCTTTAAGCAGAAAAAATTGCCCAACTTTCCTTAAGTTCAACTCATTTCAAGAACCTTAGAGGTCAAGAAACAGAAAAAAAGCAAAAAAAAAAAAAACCCCTCTTGCATTAAGGAAAATGGCTCATTCTACAGTTCTATGTAAATGTAGATAAGTTGGCCTGGTGAGAGGTATGATGATACATTGCTGATGTTACAGACTTTATATGTCTTACTAACTTGCATCCTGGATACCTGTGGTATCTCTCATCCCTTTTCAAGTTGGGACAAGGGGTCAGTTGTATAAGTGGCAGCCTTGAAGGAAAAAAATCAAATACAGTAAAACTTCTGTAAGTTGACCACCCACGGGACTGTGACAAACTGGTCAACATAAGGAACTAAGCCTACTGTCCTGTCCTGATACATCCATGTGGTTCATGTCCAGTCTAGGAAAATCAAGTCAGCTTAAGGAGGTGGTCAATGGAGGGAGGAGATCAACTATGGAGTTTCTCTTGTACTTATGGTAAGATTTCAAGTACTATGTAGTTTTTAGAGCTTACTAAGGAACACATAAATATCGAAAAATTTATGAATATTTTCATCCTCGTTAAAAACTTGAGGCATCAGAAATGAATGCATTTTTAATCTCAAATATTATTGAAATAAAATAACTTGTTTATATATCAATTGAACCCATTTGTGGGCACTTTTGAACCAGGTATCATGTTGGAACTGACCTTACAATTTTAAGTGAAATGCTTTATACCTTCATGGAATTTATAGTATTGAGGAAGAGAGGGCTGATATCAGAAATTAAACAATAATTATATAAATAATCAATTTAACATCATTTAAAACAATCTTTTTAAAGGCAGAGTCTCTTACTTTCTTGCCCCCAATAGAGTGCTGTAGTGTCATAGCTCACAGCAACATCAAACTGTTGGGCTCAAGCAATCCTCTTGCCTCAGTCTCCCAAGTAGCTGGGACTGTAGGTGCCACCACAATACCTGGCTATTTCATCATTTTAATTTTTCAGAAGGGGAATTATAAAATATTATACACACATAACAGTGTAATTGTCAAGAAATTATTTTTGCAAATGACATTTAAATGGGGAGTCTATCTACATTTTTAAAAGTAACAACAATGATAGAATAATTTATTACCTACATTGAAGAAAACCTTTAAATTGGACTACCTCACATCACACTAAGAAACAGATTCCAAAAGAGATTGAAGATCAAACAGGAAAACAAACAAAAATAAAAATATTTAGAAGTTCATATTTAGGGTGGGGGAGGATTTCTTAAAAAGTAAATGCAAGCCATTAATGAAAAGATAGATAAATTCTCTAAAATAAATGTTAAAAAAATTAGAACTTCTGTGCATAAAAAGACATTATGAACATGTAAAAAGTTAAACCACATATGGTGGAAGATATTTGTAACACGTAAAAACAACAAAGGAATAATATCTCTAAAGTGTAAAGTGAGTTTTCTTATTCCCTTAGATACAGGAAAGCAACCCAGCAGAAAATGGGTTAAGACATTAGCAAGTAATTCAGAACAGAGAAAACCCGAATGGAAAATTAACATGTGAAAATATGCTTGATGTAAGAAAAACAAATTATAAATCCCAGTGAGACATATTTTTACTTCCCTTCATTTAACACAAATTAAAAAGTATGATATGAAATCACGCAGATGGGAGAGGAAGAGGGGTGGGGAAATCATACCTCTCAGGTACAATGAACGCTATCTGGGTGGTGAGCACATTATAACCCTAAATTGAGCTGTACAAAAGCAATCCATGTAACCAAAAGATTTGAACCCCCATAATCTTCTGGAATTTTAAAAAAGTATGATAATACCAAGTACGACTGAGAATGCATGGCTTTTCCCTTACCACCCTCAGTCCTTTGCTTAAATCCCACCTCATTGGTACAGTTTTCCTTGGTCTCTATATTTAAAATTACCCCTCTCATCTTAATCCTCTCTATCCCTCTTCCTTGCTTTATTTTTATGCGTAGTATGTAGCATTTCTCCCATCTGAGACACCATGTGGTTATTTATTTATTTCCTTTCTGCCCATTAGAATGCACGTTCCATTTACACAGACAGCTTTATACACTTGGTTTACTGCTATATCCCCACTTCTAGAACAGTGCCTGTCACACGACTACACAATAAATATTTCTGGAATGAGCAAATGAATGGGCCATGGAAACTGTCATAAATTGCTGAGGCAGTATCTATTGATACAAACGCTTTGGGAAGCTATTTGCCGATAATGCTGAAGATGTGCTTGCCATAAATTCAGTGTTTTCAATTCAGGTATATTCCCTCAGTAAAGCCCTTGCACACTTGCCAAGAGAAATATGTACAATACCGTTTGGTATTTTGGTAATAGCAAAAAGTTGAAAGCAATACAAGCTTCCATCAATAAAACAATAAGCACACCGTAATGCATTACTACAATGGAATACTGCATGGCAGTTAAATGGAATGAATTAGAGCTACCTAATATCAATGTGGATAAATTTCTAAAGCACAATGTTGAGAAGAAAAGACAAATTGCAGAACTGTGAATACACTTTGATACCTATTTGCAATCAAACAATAAATATCCAAATTGACAATCAATATGCAAAATAATTATTTGTGTTATAAAAGGGATGAATACAGAATTCCTTTAAATCCTTAGTGTATGGAATGTATTTGTAAGACTCTATCTTTAATCTATCTATCTAGCTATCTAGCTATCTCTTGCAGGTTCATATAGCAGGTTCAACTATATTCAGAACAATATATCTAGAGTTGAAACTTTTTGAAATGTTTGCATTATTAGTTTCCATTTATATAAATAAGAATCAGTTTAATATTGTCTAATTAAGTATCAGCAAACCAACATGACAAAGACTAGCTATTCTCTGGGAATACTGTAATAGAGGTAGCTAATGAATTTGTTTTAGAAGTTGTCCACAGCTAGAATATAAGACCAAATCTTATGTCAGATTGTTTAATGCAACTTCTAAATATGTACATTGTTTTTCTAGAACATAAATAAACTCTCTAATCATAGAATCTCTATACACTTTTAAAGCAAACCTCTTGAGAAATTTTTACTTAGGACTTATGAAGAGTAAAAAGTTAATAATCTCAAATTTAATACAGTGGTATCTCTTTTCTGTGTTCGAGGTAACATAAATTGTGATGATTACATTACAGATCCGATTTCCATCTTCTTTCTAAAAACCAAGTTGTCAAATAGAAAATTGTTTTCTCAGCATTTACTCACGTGAACCTAGAAGGTGGGTTCCCTAGAATATACTAATTTTGATAAAAGCAGTCAGTCTGAAATGATCAGTTTGGTGTTTATTTTGAATGGCTTTTATAGTATGTATTCCATAGGGTGTACGGAATTGCTGTTTTGAGTGAGACGTAACTGATTTTGAAGAAGTTTTTATGAAAGTTAGATCTTAAATCTCTTCCAGATAGCACCACAAGCTTTAGCTCTAAGACTGTTCATACTCTATTAGCAGTCAAGTTCCTGATCTCAAACCACTCCTTTTCCAATTTTCATGGATGATGAAAGTGGGCAAGTTGTGATATAATTGCTTAATATAGGAAGAAATAAAATACACTTAAGACTAATGAAAGTACTTGTTACTTTTTATTGCTGTTAGCATGAACGGACTGAACAAAGCTTCCTTCACTGGGGCTAAGTCTCTATCTAAATGTCAAACCCTGTAACTCCCTGCAGAACTTGCATATTAGGAGCTTGCTATGGTTCATTTTACCATGACACCTTCATAGTCAATGATGTCAGCATTTGGAGCAGCAATCTGGGATCAATCTATCTTACCATTAAAAAGAGGAGGGGGGAAAAGGCAAAAGAAAGAATTGGGAGCTTTACAAGAGCATATAGAATCATTCAAAGATAAAACAGATTCATTATGACCCACCCACACGATCCCCTTCTAAACCACGCTTCCTAGCAGATCTCCCTATACTGTCAGCAGGAACCCCGATAGCCCACAGGAATACAAAACAGCCTTAATGCCTCATTGGCTTAAGCAGGAAGACTATTTAATATCCTTAGATCATGTGCTAAGCCCTCAGATAAAGTTGCCTTAAGGGCACAGAGCTGGATGAGAAAAAGATGAGAGGAACTAGTTCAAAAATATTTTCCTCTTGGATATACCTCAATTTTATAACTACAATCAAGCCTTTGGGAAGATGTTGTTAATAAGTGCTGGGAAATAAAAAATGATGAATGGAAGGAGCTACTTTTTGCAACTCTAGTTGTGTTAACCACAAATTACAATACCCGTCTTTCTTATTCAGAAGTTCTCTAAGGTGATTTTAAAAACTGTCAATTAATTGAGTCCTCTGAAATGTTCCAGAGTGAATTCTTCACAGTGAGATTGAAGCTGCTCGAGGAACAGAATGAAAGAGTATTAGAAATCCATTCAGAGTTACGACAGATTTCATTTATATTAAGTAATGCAACTACATATAGGATGGCTTATATGTGGAAATCTCTCCACTTGCCTGTCTAGGAAAGTCCAGGAAAAATTTGCTCTATACTAAAGTCACTCCAAACGTCAATACACTTGGAAAGAGAATTGAACATTACCCAAAAGTAAAGTGAAACAGGAATGAAGCGGGAATAAGACCACAGACGAGTACACTTGATTCTGCTGATTTAGGTCTTGCTGAGGAAATCTCTCTCATCTCTGCTCTCTGCTATGTTATCATTTTCTGCCTGACACATTCAATCCAGATGAATAAGGATTTATATCTAGGAAGTTACTGAATTTCAGTAGAAGTCTAGGTTATGAGCAAATACATCCTATTTTAGAGTGCAGATCTAAATGCATATTTTGGAGTTCCAATTCAGAAGATCTATAATATCTAAAGAAAGAAAATTGAATCTCATGTAATGTCTTGAACTTAATACCATAAATTATAGCCAATTTTTAAGGAAAAGAAATGAATAAAGAACAAAAGCCTTCTCTAGCTCTTTCGCTTTCTTATTCAGGACTATCCCTTTCACACCCAGGTTTCCACCTTCAGTCTCACACACAACCATAAACAGCACAATGAAAGGCTCCTGGTTTACAAAACCTGGGTTTTAATTCTGGCTTCTTTAACTCACCTGCTATGTGGCCTTTGGGAAAACGACTTGGCTACTTTGAACCTTAGGTTTTTGTTGGCAAAATACAGATCATAATATATATGAGATTATTATGAGGAATCTATGTCCAGAGTGGTTCTTGAATAATATATACTTGGCACCGGTATCCTTCCTAAAAATTCATTCCTTAAGAAACTTTAAGAGAATACTTCTTCCTTCTTAAAGATAGTATCTTAATTCATAAAAACTACTAAAACTACTTACATTAGAGTAAACAATTTTGACATGGTCTAACCATGTCTTTGCTGTCAAATTGTTTTTATTTACCAAATACACTGAACTCAGCCTTTCAGCAAGAGATACCATCTTCCAGTAATTCACCAAAATGATGAACGCAAAGGGACAGAGGAGAGGCACCCGGTACAGGTTCTCTGGGCCTTTTAGAAAACATGGAGTTGATCCTTTGGCCACATATATGAGAATCTACAAGAAGGGTGATAGTGTAGACATCAAGGGAATGGTACTGTTCAAAATGCATGCCCCACAAATGTCACCATGGCTGAACCGGAACTGTACAGTGTTACCCAGCATGCTGTTGCATTGTTGTAAACAAACAAATTAAGGGCAAGCTTCTTGCCAAGAGGATGAAAGTTCATAGCGAGCATATTGAGCACTCTGAGAGCTGATACAGCTTCCTAAAATGTGTGAAGGAAAATGATCAGTAAAAAGAAGGAAGCTGAAGAGAAAGGTACCTGGGTTCAAATGAGGCTCCAGCCTGCTCCACCCAGAGAAGCCCACTGTGTGAGAACCAGTGGTAAGGAGTCTAAGCTCCTGGAACTCATTCCCATAACAGTTGTATGGTGTAGCACACAGGAGAACCAAGAGAACCAGTTAAGCAGACATATCAGGTGCTGGAAACTATGCCCTATAAATTCATGGCATAATAGTTGTGCAGCACGGCACACAGGAAAACCAAGACAACCAACGGAACAGGAGCACACGGTGATGGTATTTAACCGATTCCCCATGAATTCATGGCATAATAGGCATAACTAGCTTTGTCACATTCAATGGAAAGGCTCTTCTCTGGGCTGCTGGAACCTTTTCCGTATGAATTTATGGCAAAATGGGTATTAAAAATAAAAGGCTACTGTAAAAAAAAATACTGAACTCATTTCGAATGCTTTAACTACTTCCTTCACTGAGATCTACATTAAAACATGATAATTCTTTTTACAATTTCTTGCAAGTACATTTCTCAAACACTTTTTGCCACAGCAGTATTTCTTCATCAGTGCTGCAATAATAATAAATTGCAATTATAATAGGAACAGATGTTGTCAAGATGAGAAAAGTTCTAGCTAATATTTACAGGAGGGGACCCTACTTTGCACTTCACTTACCTTCTCATGCAATTTTCCTAACAACCCCGAAAACAAGAATTGTTAAGGTTAACAACGTGCAAGTGAGGGAATGAAGCTTCAGAAAGGAATTCTCCCCAGGTCATTAGTAAGCAGGCTGGGACTCAAACCCCAGTTTGCCTAATATCAAAGTACAGTATTTGCTTTTAACTGATCATGTCTTATTAACTCAGTTAAACAGGATTCTCTAAGTGGCAATTACTAAGTGTGATCTTTAAATAACCGGCTGATGAAAACATTTGAAGATAAACAAACTAACACAAATTTAGAAAACTTGAAAATAAAAGCCTTTGGGAACTTATTCCTAATGAAATCAAATTTATTATGATTTAACACAATATTTCATAATGCTAGCCTATGACTAATTAACTTTTAAGCATAATTTCGCTTTATCAACTGGTCTGTTTCGGAACAGAAAAGCAAAATGCTTTTCCCTTCACAGAACCTCAGCACAAGTTATTTTGTTAGTACATTTCCCTCCCATGAATAGAAATAGAACCCACTTCTACTTTCCCATATTTATTTTCACGTACTTATAAAAAGAAGACAACATATATCAGAGTCTCTTCTGTTTTTCTCAGACACTGTGGATAAATATGGTTTATTAAATGCTGCAGAGACAAGCTGTTGTGTGTGTTGGTCTGTTAAACATGAACATAAATCAGTTAAGCCTGCACGTGTACTAATTTAGTGCACTGATTGGTTGTCAGCATAGACATCTAATTTAATAGAATAAAAAAAAACATGCATTTGGAATTCCAAGTGATTTCTATAATCTCTTTGAAGGAGAAGAAAAAATGATCCATATAATAGTTTATAAAAGTGTTTGGTTAAGTTGAAAAGTGAACCTGAAAACATTTGACTAATTGCTTTTCTCAGCATATGTACAACAGTGCTATAATTAAGAGCTTTGAAAGTATGGTTACAAAAAATATCCTGTAAACTTTTATAATAAGCATAGATCAAATATAAGCAGAAGCCAGCAATTTCTAAAATAGAACATAAAAGCAAGAATTATGTTTTCAAATATGCCTTTCTTTTCTGTATTTTTCAAAATTGACAACTAAGAATGGTATATATTTACCATGCACATGCTGTTCTGAAATGCACATGCCTTGTGGAGTGAATAAAGTGAGCTAATTAATGCATGCATTACCTCACACATTTATCTTTTCTTGTGGTGAGAGCACATAAAATCTATTCTCTTAGCAATTTTCAAGAGTACAATCCATTCTTATTAATTATAGTCACCATGTTATCTAGTACATGTCTTGAACTTATTCCTCTTATCTAACTGAAATATTAAAATTTTGTACTGTTTGATCAAAATCTTCTGCCCCCACCCATGTTTCTTTCTGAAGTAACAAATTAACTAATATCCTGCAGTATCTGCCACTCTACCTTCCTGTGACAGTAAATTAAAATACAGATGATTATTGGTTTCTGGCGTGGAAGAAAACCACCTTGACTTCCAGTGAAAGCACTTAGGTACAGAATGAATTGAATAGACCAAATTCGTGAAGTCTCAGGAGATGTGACAGTCATTTGCTACGTTTGCTTTTTGGCACTGGATTTATTCCCTGAATTCTTAAACCTGATGTAGTCCACAAACTCTTCTTTACAGAGTTGGAATGATCAGCCCTGTGGATACTGAGACCACAGTGTGGGAAAGGCTTTGAGACTTACGAGTCAGCAAACTAGTCTACTTCTTCTCAGAACTGTTTCTCACACTTACCAACATAATTATTAGCTTTAATTCAGTTGTAAAATAATACAAATTGTTAGAGCAGTTGCATTATTTTATCAAAATGTTTATAGTAAAATCCTTGTCTCCAAAATCCACAGACCCAGTGTTTATCAAATATCCCAAGTTGAGTTGTGTAATCTTTGTGAGACCAGGGAATAGTCTTAAGACTCATCTCTTCATTTCCTTATGAGGACTTTAGTATTTTTTGCATAACAGAATGTTTCAAAAGAATAACATGGAAGGGTTAAGGCAGTCTGACATTTGTTCTTTCTTCAAAAATTCATTATTGGAGGTCTACAGTGAGGAAGACTTGTGTCTGCGTGATCTCTGTGCAGTAAATCTGCAGGGAGGGCAGATTTACACACAGTTA
>NW_003852471.1:9561963-9587974 GCF_000181295.1 Otolemur garnettii | reverse complement strand
AAAATTCATTATTGGAGGTCTACAGTGAGGAAGACTTGTGTCTGCGTGATCTCTGTGCAGTAAATCTGCAGGGAGGGCAGATTTACACACAGTTAAAACACTGCAATTCTGAGTATGAGGCATGTTGTGATAAAAGTAAAAACTGGGGGCTGTAGAAGAGGGAGTGATTAACAGGGGCAGGGAAAGTGTTGTGGACAAAACTGACATTTTAGCAGGACCTTGGAAGATGCGGAGGATTGTGAGAGGGATTACAGAGGAGAATTGCATGTCGAGTTTCAAATTTGATGTGAAAAATGGAGCTGGAATTTAGTGATTATTTGAAAGGGTTCACTAATATTTTAAGACAATTTCAAAAGAGTTTAGTTTCATTTTTTTCCCTGTGAATGTCAGCTAAGTTTTATTCATGATTGTAAATGCCAAGACAGGAGAAGATTTAAGAAGTATCAAAGCCTGTAGCAATTTCAGACAGTCTGTGAGCTGGCAAGAGAGTATTGAGAGAGACAATTAGGAAGTCACTGCTATTTTTGCAGCGAGGTTTCAGAAGGGATGACATTGATTATTGACAGTGGAAGGAATTGAATGTGTGGTGAGAAAATGGTGACAGCTGATGGGAAAGCAGAATGGCAATGTCAGAGGGAAGCCCAACTAAAGAAAGGGAAGAAATCACGAGACTCAGGTTTGAAAGATGACAAAGTTTAGCCTGCTGAGGTAAATAAGGGGTGACAGAGAAGGGTGGAACGTGGTCAGTATGTTGATCTCAAATGGGTTGCTGTCCACGAGTTAGAGAAAAAGTCCAGAATATGTAGGCTGTGTCAATATAATTTAATAAGCTTTCAAACAGAATGGTTACAGCTACTGATTTACATAGGAGTAAGCAGCCCACCTGAAACATGGTGTAAATACATTTTCTGGGAGGTGACAGTGCTGTCTTGCCAAGGAATCTCAGTGTGTTCTCTGACTTGGAATGTGCCAAGACACATATCCGTAGACCCATTTTATACAGCTTGGCAAATCACAGAGGATTTTCAAAGACAGTTATCTCATGAGATGGTCACGTAACCATTGAAAGGAGGATGGCATTGTCTTTTTACAGCTGAGAAGTATAGTGGCTTGGATAGGTTAAGTGACTTGCCAAACCCACACTACTAAGAAATGACAAAGTAAGCTGCCCTCCTCCTTGTCCTCCTCCAGTGCTCCCTGGATGTCCTGACTAGCTGGTTTGACCTCTGTTTCTTCTCTCTGGGGGCACTATTGACATACACAGAGAAAACAGAGCCAAAGGATGGCTTTGAAGAGTGTGTTGGTGACTCTCCATCATCTATGAAGAGTATCATCATCACCACCGCACCTGGGAGGAGGTGGGGATTCTAAACTATCCTAATCACTATGGTAGTCACTATTGCTTATTTCTTTCTTATGATTCCTCTGGTATTTACCAAAGCCAACTCTCTGCAGTTATTTGAGTTGTACAGAAGAAAATGTGCACAGACAAATAGGTATAAGCCTTTTACACCTTTGGGTTCCATACTTCTCAACATAAATTACTTTTCCTACAATTTTATTTAATATGTTTAGGTTGTGTCATTATAATCTAGTCCTATGCTGAGTAAGTGTTAGGTAAATTCTGGATAGATTTTGAAAAAAATACACACACTTAAGGCTAAGAGCCTCATCTATGAAAAATGAACCAAGGTATTCCCAACCTCCAGTGCCCTGCCATTGTACTCAGGCAGTCACTGTTAGGACATTTCTTTAATACAAATATTTGGAGTTTGTGATCGTGGAAGTGAGCCTTTTCAGGTAATTATGAACTCACCATTCTATCACGCATGTGTACCTGAGGGGAAATGAAAAGAAAGGTCACCAGACATGAAGAAGTGGCGTAACTCCAAAGATAGTTTAATGGCTCATCAACATTGATGTCATATAAAAAATGGATGAGGAGAAAGAAAAATTTTGACTCAGAAATACCATCTATTAACTTTAGAATCTGGAAGACTCAGAGGCTCCACAGGGGAGTATTTCAAAGGCAGTATTGTTTAGGAAATCAGCTGTAGCTTTGCAGGGGGACGTGGAAGACTTACTGAAGGGAAAGAATAAAGATATGTGGGATCTTACTGACAGCAAAGGAGAAGGTTCTGGGGGCACATGGGAGGGAGGGAGTTGCTGGGTACGTGGCCAGGCGACAGGGTGCGGCTGCATGGGGATGAGCCCTTGGCAGTATATGGGGGAGCAGCCTCGCAGAAGTGCAAATGAGACAGTGGGAATGGCCTGGCTGTGAAGATGGGAGACTGGTGAGCTCAAAACCACGTCTTGTGAAGAGTTTCTTCCCTCTCTGATATTCAAATTTTCCATCTCTTCCTTTCTGTCTTGGCTCAAAGCTCTCCTAGTTTTTGACTAAAATCCTTAGGAGCTTTGTGTCTCCTTTAGAAATCTTCCAGCCCTTTCTAACCTCCATTACAGTTCTTTGCTCTTTGTTTTCCAATCACATTTCCTGTCTTGATTTGTATTTCTCGGATCCTCTGAGACCCACTGTCTCTTAGAGGTGGATTAACAGTCATTTTCCACTCAGTGTGCTTATCCGAGGAGTTCTGCTCTGTAGCAGGCTGGTATTTCCATAATAGGTTTTCAGGTCTTTGTGGTCCCAGATTATTGGTGTTGTGGCTCTTTTACTGCATTCTCACACAATGCATTACTGCGGGCCTTGACTAATGGTAAAAAATTAAAGCTCTCTGTTTGATTCATAGAGCAATATATTATTAATAATAATTTACAGCAGCACTTCCATTTTTGAATGTGGAGTTTTAAGCATAGAAAGAAAATTATATGTTACCACTCTTAACCATACTCAGAATAGTAACTTTAAAAAAAATGCATATTTTCTTCTTGAAATTATTTAGACTGCTTTTCTAGATTTCTGCTACATAGAATGAAGACTTTTCTGATGTCAAGCACTTTAAATAGAAAGGAAACAGCTTGGTAATTTTACAGAACTACCCTTAGGGGGTAGCTAGTTTTCAGGTCATAATTCTTAGCCAATTTTCATTTGAGTCAAACAGATGCATCTTTGTGTATTTGGATTCCAGTATTAATTTAAGAGGGTCTAGTAGGGTGAAGCAGATGTCAACGACATCAAACAAATGTTCACTTTACTTCATCCAAATAATACTGTGGATAGTGGAGTTTCTAAATGCAACACTAGCCTTGACCTTCTGGGTTTCCTTTTGCTTCTGGAAGCTAATATAAATAAATAAACTGATACAAAATGTTACACATATTCCAGCCTGCACTTTTATAATTTCTCGTTAATGCAGAATCAACCTTTAGCAAATGATTCTCAGGGCCAGATGAATTTAGTTTTTGGACTGTGGTATAATATAGAAGATTTTAATTCAACTGACAATCACTAACATGTTTTCTGACTTAATACAGCTCTCCTTTTGTGAGCAGCGTCTTTTCACCATATTTATATTACGTTAAGTAAGGATACTTGTAGACAATCATAAAAATTAATGAATAAACTAATGAGGGCATTCTAATCTATAATCTGCATGAGGAAGCACAGTTAACTATGGTGTAATGAATTAGGCCAATCTGTAAAAACTGTCAATAGTTATTGGAAAAAAAAAAACAAGTTCATTCCTTTAGTCAATGAAGAAAACTTAATAAGCATGTATCGTCTGTAAGTAATTGCTGTGCTGGATACAGGAGGAGTCAAGAACTTTAAATATAGTAGGGAGGACAGAAGTTATGAGATATGTCATTACCGTACGTATGATTAAAACTAGGAATTATTTACATAGTGGCTTAAACACAATGGGGCTGAGCATACATAATTCCAAAAACTTGAATAAAAGCAAAATGTTTTGAAACAAATATAAAAATATGACAATGATTCTTAAGTAAAATCACGAATGCTGAGAACTGTGAGCAGTAATGACTGAAATGTCTTGAGCTCTTTCTATGCAGCAGGTACATTCTTGGTGTTTTACGTGTGCTGAACTTAAACCATCTGCACAGAACCTGCAGGAGGGAGTTTCCAGGGCTTCTGCAGACACATCCCTGGCTCAGGCCTTTCACACTGGCTGTCTGCTCTGCCTGGAAAGCTTTGAGACCCTCTGGCTGACTCCTTTCTTCAGGGCATTACTCAAATGGAATCTCAGTCAGGCCGCCTTTTCTGATCCCTATTCTAAAATTGCAACTCACCCACTAAGTTGTATTCTCACTTTCTTGTCCAGTTATCTCTTTAGCACCTATGACTTTTGACTATAGTCTATTTTTACTTATTTGTCTTTTAGTGCTTCCTCCCGTTTGAATATATATTCTCGAAAGATAAGAATTTTTATATCTTTTTGATTTCTATATTCATGCCTCCTACAATAATATTGGGCATATATTAAATGTTGAATGAATATTTGTTGAATGCATAAATGTAGTCAGGGCTATTATAATCACACATATGCATACTATTTACATGGCAATAAAAATATTCACATGGGAACATATTTATACTTGATATCAGTATATAAAATAATATGATATGGCCAAGATTATGAGAATGAAAAAGTCATATGCATATTTATTAATTTTTACATGCAAACGGAAAGGAAATAAGCTCTAGGATAGAGGCATAAGTGTACCGTTCAGGTAATAAAATTACAAGTCATTTTCATAGACATATTAATAGCTACCATTTTTTGGACATCTATTAAGTTACATTGCTGAAAATCATAATCATTGCTTCAATCATAATTGTTTTCCTTATGCATTTTATAAGTGAAATATAGTGAATTGAAAACAATCATAATTGTTTTCCTTTTATAAGTGAAATATAGTGAATCTAAACAAAGTTAAATAACTTATTCTAGGTCACAAAGTTAATCAGCAACAAAGCTGGGATTTGAACTCTCATCTGTCTATAGCTAAACTATTTATATTTTAACTACTTTTTAAACTTCTGCACTCAAACCTATTAATGACATTACAAAAAAAAAAACAGTGCTTTTATAAAATGCTTTGAATAATCTGATAATTACCTTTTATGAAAACAGAAAAAAAGATCAATTATTTCATGCTCTGAATAAAATCTGTCTTAATCTGTCAATTGTCAACATCTAAAAATCATCAGTAAGTTTCATCTTAGAAGATTTCAAGTAAGCAATTAAATTAACTATGAAAACAGCTACTTTCTAATAAACCAAAGATAACATCTATTTCTATTTCAAATGTGATATATCGATAAAATAACCTGACATTAAAAGTTATTGCAGAAATCTTTTATAATTGGAAAGAAATTTCTAAGCCAAACAGATTAAATATACACTTATATAATAAAGGTTTTACAAGCATACATTTTATAGGTATATATTTATGTTTATATAGGTATATTATATGCTTATAAATATATACCTATATATACACACATATATATAGATATAGATGTATTTTTAAATGGTATTAAATGAAAGGCTTATTATATGTATTAATGCACTATGTTGTAATGATTATGTACTTTGGTTTTCCCAGTCAGTAAAAAGATTGGAAAGAGTTAAGGGTATGTATTCAGCATGGAAGTTTGATGAGCCAAACTCATTTAACTTTGTGATGAGAATATTTCTTTCTGGTTCAATTGTTTACTATTTTCCTCAAAAACATACTCATGATAGCTCATTAAGAAAGCAATTTGCCAGTTTTTATCAAACGGATTCAAAATGTTCAGACTCTCTGATTTAGTAATACATTTCTGGGAATTTATGCCAAGACAATAATTTGAAATTTAGGAAGACTTTTATACACAAATGTGTTTACCACAGCGTTGTTATTTTAAAATATTTTAAATTATGAAACTAATGCTCATGCCTTAATGAGAAGCACAGACAGTGGGGAGCGACTGTGCTTCTTAGAAGCCACTCTGTCCACACCTGTCCTCAGAAATTGTCAACAGTGTGTTTTTTATAGACTTGAGGCATGAATTTTAAGACAGCGTATCACACACATGCACTCCCACAATGCCGTTTTACAAATGGGATCAATTATTTTTATAAAAACCAAAAAGAGGAATGCATATGTAAAGTACAATACCCACGCAATAGTTATTGTAAAAATTGTCACAATTTTAAAAAGTTTGCAAAGAGACTCAGCACCTGTAGCACAATGGTTACAGTGCCAGCCACATTCACTGAGACTGGTGGATTCAAACCTGGCCAGGGTCTGCTAAACAACAATGACAACTGCAACAAAAAAATAGCCGGGTGTTGTGGTAGGTGCCTGTAGTCCCAGCTACTTGGGAGGCTGAGGCAAGAGAATTGCCTGAGCCCAGGAGTTTGAGGTTGCTGTGAGCTGTGATGCCACAGCACTCTACTGAGGGTGACATGGTGAGACTCTGTCTCAAAAAAAAAAAAAAGTTTGCAAAGAATTTATAACATAAAATATGTATCTCCCACAGCATTAAGAGAAAAAGAAGATATGAAATTATATATCCATATATATATATATGCATTCATACACATTCCAGGATGAAACAGATTTAACGATTACCAGCTATTGTTGGGTAACAAGATGTTGGGTGACTGTTTTTATCTCTCTGACTTTTCTGTGTTTTCCAAATTTGTAGTGGCAAATGAAAATTCAGTTAGATTTTTCAAGGATGTTTTCTTTATCTAGAATTGGAAATGTTGAATTTAAATACTTTTTAAAAGTTCAGGTGTCCTGTTCCTAAGACTAGTTGAGAAAACACGTCCAGTAGATAAATAACTGCCTTCAGACAACAGCAGGGGCAGCGCGAGTGGTAGTAATGATGGTAGGTAGGACACGGCACTTACTGACCAGTAACTCGGGCAAGCACTGGGTCAGCACTCTGCCGACATCAACTGTGTGAAACCTCACAACCTCTTTCCCCCTTCTCCCCTCGTAAAAATGAAGAGACTGAGAATGTAGAGAAATTAAGAACAATTTGCTCATAGTGACGACTTGACTGAATGGAATTTATAGATTGAATGTAATGAATGGAATTAGGGGCAGAGTTAAAAATAGAAGCCTGGGTGCCTGGCTCTGGCGTCCATGTCCTTACCACTTGGATATAAACGTCTAAAGCTTGGTACAGAAAACTGGGCAGTAAGCAGAGAGCTGGAAGCACCTAATACATAGGTGACAATCTAAACCCCCCAAAGAAGATGAGGTCATCCAGAGCAAGTTTGGGCGAGTCTTTCCTCCACCACACCTAACTACTATGTCACACATCCGTGGTCAGTCAGCCAACTATGATGGTGAGCAAGGTAGGTTTGAGCTCTAATCCTGGGGAAATTACCAATAATTAAAAATAATAGCAATTGTCACAGTTTTGACACTAAATAAAGAGGATATTTATAGCAGGGAAATTCAAGGAGTTTGGGGGGCACAAGGTAGATGAGCCTGACCCAGTGCAGGAGTCAGGGGAAACCTCTCTGAAGAAGGGACACATGGACTGGAGGGAAAGGGCCTGGACGGAGTGAGAAAATGGACCTTGACAAGAGAAAAATCCAACAGATTTTGAGGTTGTGGTCCTAAAAAAGAGGTAAAACACTCGCTCACTACCTATTATATACATGCCAGTATGCAAAAACTTCTAATTCCTATTTTCTTGACCTGATTAAGAGCACGGACAAAAACGTATTTTCTAGGTAGAGTGCCTATACTCCCACAGTAGGACAGGTGGTTTACCTTTTTTCTTATTTATCAAAGTGTTACTTGTTATTCTGTTTGTAGGCAGCCTGGACTAATATGGAAGATGCCTCCATAGATTTGCCATCCCCAGAAATGTTCTTTTATACACTGAATAAGAGAGTCTTTTACCACTCCTGCTCATCTATTTTTATTATTGCTTTAGATCTGAAATATAGTTCTCAATATGTTATGATAAAGTTTCTTTTCCTTGACCAAACTTGACCACCACACCTGATTTTTTTTTAAATTAAATACTTTGAACAGAAACACTGTCAGAGTAGGAGGTGCTCTAAGTTATTACTACTCACAGATTACTCTTATGCTGCAAATGGTGTGGGGTGATGGCTATCTATAAAATGACTAACAGAATGGGTCAAACCTGCCAGCCTCCGTGTATGTGGCCGGCGCCCTACCTGCTGAGCTACAGGTGCCGAGCCAGGAGCACTTTTTCTAGGATGAGTTCATGAACCTAATTGTCCCACCTCATAGGATGGTCTAGAATTTCCAGGAAGCTGATAATTTCTTTGGGCCTAATTTCGTTTTTAAAGCTAATAATATTTCACATTTTCATTTTAGCACACATTTAAGAATTTTATGCCTTTATAAACAACAATTTACTAAACCCATTTTTTCACATCAAATGCACAGTGAACATAAAGGGTTAATTAATTTGTTCAAAGTTACACCTCCAGAACCATTTTCACACCACAAGACTGAAAGTCCTACTGGCCTACCTAACTGCTCTAATGTGAGCAGCAATCAATACTGATGGACTGTTTTGTGCAAGGCACTGAACAATTTATTTTGAAATATGGCGACTCTTCTCCAGTGTATTCACATTCTGCTTACTCCAAATTACTCTTGAATTTCAAAATACTGTCCTGTCCAAGGCTATTAAGTGCTAATAAACATTAACATTATTCAGTTGGAGGGAGCTATCGTGCAGTGATGTGTGAAAAGTGTTTCCAACTTCTGGTTAGGAAATGCTTTGGAGTGGAAAGTATAAGCCATTATTACTGCTTATACAATACTGTTTTTACTTAGCAATTTAACCTTGAAAATATATGTATATGTATTCCATGATTGAGAATAAAATACTTAGAAACTTAGTAAGTAAGTAATGCTTAATATGGAGTTGGAGAACTTATCAAGGAACATTAGAGCAAAGTGGTTAACTGTGTGAACTCTGGGCCCCTGCTAGAGTCTCCGCCTTGGAACCCCCACCTTGACTCATTTGGTGTGGGGGGTCTCAGACAAGTCACTTGACTTCTCTTAGCTTTCTTATCCCTAGGGTGAAGCTGTAATAATAGTACTTCTTTTGGCAGATGGCTGCAAAAATTAAATTTCTATACGATAAATACTTAGAGGCATGTTTAATACATTGCAGCTCTTCAATACATTTCACCTATCAGTATAACTACAAGAGCCAGATTTTTAAAAATTAAATACTTGAAGCAGAAGCACTAACAGAGGATGAGGTACTCTTAGTGCTACTCACAGATTACTCTTACGCTGCAAATGATTTGGGGGTGATTGGCTATCTATAAAAGGACTAGCGGTAATATGATATCATTTTAGTAATTTAAGTCAGTCTTTGCCAAGTTACTCCAGATTTCATTTTCTTTTCTAAACAACTTGTTAGTTTTTATGGTAAAGGGGAAATATGTGCCCATACTCAGATACACACATACAGACACAACTAATAGGTTCATGTTATTTGTGAGATGTTTTAAAGAGCTGAAAAATAAGTCAGAATTTTCTTTGACTTTATATTGCTATTTATGTTTGATGTATACAAGACCCCTCTTCATTGGTCCTAATAGTTATACCACATCTCTTTGATAAGCCTTATGTGAGATAATACCTCGATAGATTTAAATAAATCTGTTCCTCCATTCATCCCTTCCTGCCTTCACTTATGTCTGTTCCCAGCACATTTCTGAAGAAACTTCAGAGGGAGGGGGAAACCTTTAATTAGGTAGGAGATATACTTAATATACAGTTGAAAAATCAAAACAATTTTAAACTCATTTTTTTGGTTTCTGTTGGCAATAAAGAAAATACAATCATTTATTTCTTCAAAGACTACTGAGATTTCATTTGGACTTTTTAAGGCAACTAAATTTCTTATATAAGTAAAGTTAAAGGTGAAGTGACTTAATGTGGCTAATAATATTTAGAGAAATATGGAAAATTTCACCTTTATGGCCTGAAAGGGCAAATGTGATCAGATACTCTGTTTATAATCCATAATGAGAGAGTTAAAATTTAATTCAAATCAGGGAATGAAATGTTAATGAGTTCTTATACATTCACCCTGATCATTGATTACAGACCAAGGGTTTGAAGCCTGAAATAGGAGATTTCGTGCTCATTATTTTTAGTTCCCTTAAAGAAAAAGGATTAATCCCAGAGTCTCTCAAGCATTGTACATGACTACTATACATTAGAATATATCATTCAAACATGGATGGGCTCTTAAACATAATTAATTGAAAATAAACTTGAATACATATCGTAGTGCTGAATTTTGATAAGAGCCATGATGATCCTAGCTCATTCTCACGAGTAAGAGTAGTGGACAGGAGGCTGGAGCACAGGGCAGACCCACAGAAGCAGCTAGAGCTAAGACAGATCATAATTAATTTTGACTCTATACTGCAGAGGGTAATCTCAAGCCGCAAAGGCAGGAACATAGCCAGAGGGCACTTGCAAACTGTCTGAAAAATAGAGCCCAAGTGTCAATACTGGAGAAGCTATATATGCCATGAATCAAAGGAGAAATTTAGCGGTCAAGAAAGGAAGATAAAACCAGAAGACATGAATCAAAAAAAATGCAGGGTTGAAGAAGGAGGTGAAGGGGAAGGCGGGGGTGCTCAGTGGGTGTTCTGAGAGATGCTGTACTACCCAGAGAATTTGAAAAGCAACACAACTAGGCAAGTGTGAAGCCTGAGCACACAAACAGAGCTTAGGAGTTTTGGTGCGCATCCTGAGTTTTGTTAACTGCCACTCCTTGAAGGCAATTGGGTTAGCAAGCCCTGGGGACTGGTGTTTAATAAAGGATTAGAATATCGAAGGCTAATTATTAATTGAAAATCTGTGGCTTGCTTCTTGTATGAATTGGCCTTGATTAAAGGACAATGTAGGGGATAAGAAAAGGTCTGTCTATATTCATTAGAATTTGGAATGGTTCATTGTCAAGAAATGATGGATAAAGAAAGATAATATTTAGTCAAAACATTACGATGACTCTGAGACATCGGTATTACGTGTTAATCAATATGTAAGATTGTCATGGTGGAAAATACAAGTATGTATGAAAATATTGAAACAAAAGAGGCCCTGTATAAAGCAGTATTCAGAGAGGATTGTGATTTTTTATTTTGCATTCTTTTGCATTGAGATGGGATGGTATTTAAGGTTTTGAAATAATCATTTAAGTCAAATATCAAATATAAAATCGTTACAGTAGATTCTCCCAATTTCTCTGGGTGTTTATGGCATATAAAGTTCTTTCTGACGTAGGGAAGCACTAAAGAATAAAAATAATAGTCTCAGTTTTAATAAAGAAGCCGATTAACTGACATACCTCCTCTGTTTAATCTCTGCTGTAATAACCTACATAACTAATATCAGTAGGTGCCGTTGCTATTTGCCCAGCTGCCAATTGTACAAATGCCAATGTTAGTGTACTTCAGACTCTCCTCATTTCTCATTAAGCCTGAGAATAATTTAAACTGGTTCTTCTGCTGATAAATAGTATTCTATGCTATTTACAGATATTACACAAAATCATTACAGAGATTCAATATGAAAGACGATTTCAAGTATAAAGCTTAAAGTATGTAATCTCCTTATCATTCTTTCACATTCAACTTTTCTTAAAGGGGCTTAACTTTGGCTACCAAAGGAAATAAAGAGATTATAATTTTTTATTTTCCAAGCTGATGGGAGAAGAGGATTGTGCCTATCAGGCAACACTGTCCCAATATGAAAGATAGGCTATCTATAAATTGGGTCGACCACTGCAGTATCAGCGGGAGCACAGCAGGTGGCGTAATAAGGGAGAAATGGTTGGGATTTTGCCCAGTCAAAAGAACTCAAAAATACTGCAGAACATGGAAGTATATTTATCTCCCCAGAGTAAAATATTTAACAACAATAATTAGTACTAAGTTTAGAAAAAAAATTGTGGAAATAAATTATAACTTCATGGAATGATTAATTATGACAAGTGTGAAATAGGTAATATTTGTGGAGCCTAGGGCAAAAGTACAAACAGAAGCTGGCATTCCACGTTTCTAAATATTTAAATTGTAAGTAAACCTATCAAATTTTTAAATAAAATATATTCTTGAATTGTAGCTGAATGGCCCCCTTTCCTTTCCTTTGTGGTTCTGTCCTGCCCTGCACCAGGCCTTGCCCTAAGCTTGTGGACACACTGTATACACCTACACTCCACTCAGGCTCCCACCAGCTGCACCCCCTGGTCACCCCAAGTCTAGGGTCCACACCAGTGGTGTGGCTCCCTCTGGATGATGTACTGTGGAGAAGTGGCTCACAGGCCCAGAAAGTGGGATCAAGGCAGTTTGGGCCCCTGAAGTATGTTCTAGAAGAGGCACAGAGGCTGGACCTGTTCCCTTGGCTCTGTAAACGCCTCAGTTGGTGAGGGGAGGGGCAAAAAGAGGGTCAGACGGGGGGCGAGGCAAGAAAGAGTGGGGCTCACATCAGGGTCTGCCCCGCCTGGGTTTAATAACGTTACTCTTCCGGTACATTTTAATAAGAGATAATGCATATAAGGCTTTTCTATTTACATTCACATGTATAATCTCAGTGAGCTTTGGTAAACATTATTGTGAAGTAGATAGAAATTATTACCATTATTTTATAGATGGGGAAACTGAGTCTTAGAGAAGCTCAATTGTGTTATCACGGCCCCACCATGACTAAAGCTGGCAGAGCTCACATGGAGGTGCTCTTAGCCTGGGGTCCCTTCCATCGTGTCCGAGCACAGCAGCTCAGGGTCACCACAGGCTTCTGTCCCAGGCAGTCAGCGCAGAGCTCATTTCCTACCACTTCTGAAGGCTTAAAATGGGGAAAACCCCCTTGGGGTAACCCCGGCTTAACTTCCTTAGGCAGACACCTAAAGGAATCATGGGAAATCCTTAATTACCTACTTTGGTGTAATTCCACGTACACCAAAGCGCCTAAAATCCGCTCCCTGCACAGGGTTTTAGAACTTCACTCTACTCACAGTGGTTTCTGCTACAGCAACACGTGATGGGGCACTCTGAAACTGGTTCTCTTAGGCCCTTTTGCCATAGTCTTAGCATCTTTCCTATTAAAATACTTGGAAGTAGAGTTTAAAATTTGGGACGTATTGGCCAGAAACACAAAATAACGGCCTTCTAGTCCTATCTTATTGGCTTGTCTGAAGTCTTAATAC
Source organism: Otolemur garnettii (assembly GCF_000181295.1). Lineage (NCBI taxonomy): Eukaryota > Metazoa > Chordata > Mammalia > Primates > Galagidae > Otolemur > Otolemur garnettii. The sequence continues at coordinate 9,574,827 of NW_003852471.1, read as the reverse complement.
ATACTGTGCAGGTACTCACACGGTATGTTCGATTATAAAGCAGACACACACACCGTGCTGCCTGCATCAAAGTCTGGTCAGCCTGAAAGTTTGGGTTTCTTGCTAATTTGTTTATACTGTTCGCTCTTGTGGCATGGTCCCGCTGGATGGATTCAGAGCAATTTATGAATGGTATTAGTAGTGGATTCCTTTAAAAATAACATCTATGTAGAAAGTAAGCATGTCTAAAATAAATACCACTGGATCTGTTTTTATCTAGGGGATGAGATGCCTAGGACGCAAAGTAGCCAGACTTCTTTCCTCTAGGGTGGGACACCGACAGAGCCTGGAAGCTCTCTAAACATTCTGTGAACGTATCATTGTAGCCCTTTTATTAGGCAAGTGAATTCAACTTCTGGACAAAGTTTTATTTTTGACAAATTATAAAGGTAGGTCTATGTAAATCTAAGTTTATAAATATAGGTTGGAAATTCAAGTTTTTTAATAAGGTGCAAATAGGCCTTGGTGATGATTGGCCCACCATTGAGAGCTGCTAGTCTCATTATCAGTATATTAGAAAAAAATATAACTTTTGCTGTTGTCTCGGGTCTTTGTTATTGGATAAGAAACAATTATTTGTGAAGAGATATAAATTCATCGCAAAATGCCAGTTTTCCTAAGTTCAGCTTACAACGACCTTAAGTTGTAGGCTTTATAGAAATGGTCTCCTGAAATGAACTGATATTAGTACCTAGAAGCACCAAACCATATCATTATTGGCTCCAATAAACAATTCCTCTAGAGCTGTATCTCAGAAATCGTCATCTTTGGCACCTTTACTAGTCTGTGTATGCATAGACTCTACAGGACTCTAAGCCCTAAGGTTACATTTTGCCACTGATTTATCCTGAAGAGTTCATCAAGAAGCCACACTGCTCCATGTTTTAAGGATATAGCACTGGAATGTTAAAACAGCCACAATGGCCAATTAGCAGGTAGTGCTTTGAAAAATTTCTGGCCCCAGATCATCTTCAAATTTCACAGTAGTGATTTTTTGTGTATGCAGGTGTGAAAGAGGAGGTGCAGGGAGGGAAGGAGCCCAGCGGAAGACAGAGTAGAGACAGACAAATTTGGGTAGAATGGGCTTTTTAAAATTATACATTTATACTCTCTGAAAAAACTAATATATACCTTTTCTACCCATCCTTTTGAAATTGTTATATGAAACTAAAAGACATAACTGTTTGGAACAGGTTATATGAACGCTGGGCAAAGGAATGGCCGGAAGCAGACAAAGGTTAAATTCAAATTCAGGAAGGTCAAAGATCAACTATGTGACAGCTGGTTTCATTATCTTTTGATTTTCCTGACATCAGTGTAGTTAACTTCAGTATATCACTAAATTTTCTTTTCAAAATATGTGGGGATGTCAGCAGGGTTGCAAAATAAGTTGAGTGTCTATCTTAATGATAATGATTGATAATAATAATAATAAAAGCCACCATGTATTATGCTAAGAAGGTGATTTTAAATATGAAAAGGCAATAACTATGTTTGCTAGAGGAAATTTGGGGCAGGAAGTTTGGTAGACATTTTGGTAGGACTCAAAATCAAAATTTTGATTACTTAATGTTGTGGGACATACTTTCTGCACTAAGTTTCACATACCCAATTCTATCATAAACATAAATTATTTCCTTTAGAAAGTGAATTCAGAAACATAACCCTACATTAACTCAGAGGCTATCTGTGTATCTAATACTATTTTTAAAATTCTTTTCTCATTAGATAATACTAATAGTGACAATAATAGTAGTGACCATAAAACATGATGTAATATAATAAATGCAACATAATGTAATATTATAAATTCTCATAGTAAATACATTAACATTTCGCTCACTGGGATATTACTTATTAAGCACTCCCAACTATTCTGTACCCGCTATAGAAAGAGACGGTTACCAAAGTAAGAACTATATTGAAGTAAATATCATAAGCTCTAATGCTGGGCAGTGTCTTGGGTTTCACTGTGAGTAACTTGTTCTTATTTTAGACAAAATTTTTTACAAAATATCTGTTGTATTTCATAACATACATCTTTTTACATAGGAGATGTATTTCACCCCTTTAAGATCTAAACTCTCTGGCGGGGTGCTGTGGCTCGTGCCCGTAATCCTAGCACTCTGGGAGGAATAGGAGGGAAGATGGCTTGAGCTCAGGAATTTGAGACCAGCCTGAACAAGAGTGAGACTCCATCTCTACTAAAAATAGAAAAAATTAGCAGGGTGCTCTGGTGGGCACCTAGAGCTATCTGGGAGGTTGAGGCAGGAAGATTGCTTAAGCTCAAGAATTTGAGGTTGCTGTGAGCTAGGCTGATGCCATGGCACTCTAGCCCGGGCATCAGAGTGAGACTATCTCAAAAAAGCCCCCCCAAACCAAAACACGCACAACCCCCCCCCCAAATACCTCTGTGCTTTAAATTCTTCCTTCATCTACTGATTCTGATCACTTCGATCCTGTGTTGAGCCATCCCACATCGTCAAAGTCCAGGAGCACAAGCCACCCTGCCTACAGAATAAAACCCTACCAGCTGCAATGAGCACAAACAATTGTAATTATTTATCTACTTTTTACTCATCTGAGTGCTCTTTGAAGACTAAGAACGTGTTTTATTTTTCCTTGAATCCCTAGCACTTAGTAGAGTGCTTAATACACTGTATAACCTTGACTAATATTTACTGAAATAAATGGTATTTGAAATAGCATATTATAGAGGAGATATTCAAGTGGAAGGTGGCAACAGCAATTATTAAAAGTGATCGCAAACAGCCTGATAGCAGAGAAGGAGAAACAGAAAATTATGAAAATCAGATAACTGAATTCAAAACTCATTTAGTTTAGGAGAAAGCAATTATGTACATCTCAGTAATGCCTCCTGGTATCATAGTATTAAAGCACTTTAAAATAATACTTTTTCATAGTGATCACTTAAGATTAAAGTGCTCTGTTTATAAAGACAGGGAAATGTGTAATGTGCAAGTGAAAAGCTTTAGGGATATGAAAAATTATGAAATTTACCTGATGGTAGCAGAAAACTAAAATCTGAGCTATTATTGGCTATATTTAATGCATAACAAGTTAATATACTTACTTCTGCTTTGTGTAAGGATAAAGAGAAAAATGCTAGTTTTTTAAAATATCCAAAGTTTACAGAAATATCTTAAAGAAAATGAAGGTAAAATGCAACACTACATTTCATAATTTTGAAAAGGAATACTGGCTCTGTAGTATGCTGCTCCTTTTAAATTACTCAGTGAGAAATATTTGGAATTTGTCCGAAAGTACTATGCTGGTCCTACACTTTATTATGTTAACGCTTGTTTTACATGGTGCATTTAAACAAAGAAACAATGTTATATGGCTTAATAAATTCAGTTTCTTGATCTCATCTTTTTCACAAAAGAAAAGTTATTATGATATTTATGTGGGAATGTTACTTTGTAAAGTTTATGGCTAAAATATTAGTCACTATATTCACCCAAACCCTGGTAAGAGTGCTCCTTTCATTTTTAGCAAACAGAAGTAACAATGATTTATTTTTACAGCATCTTGGTGACAGACAGGATGGTTTATCTTAAGACTCTTGACTCCTGAAGCTACTGCTCACCATGAAATCCATCTGCAGACTTCTCTTTTGATCATTTAAGCCCATAAATGGTATTTCATGTTAGAGTTACATTTCTTTACAGGCAGTAAAGATGAATCTTCTCCATAGGTGGTACCTCCTGGTTACCACTAAGGCCGGGAAGAGCACAGAGTTTTTTAAAAAAGGAAATGTTCCAGTTATAAGGGCAATTGGATATACTTGGTTGAACGGTTCTACTACCTAGTAGTTAGGCCACGTTAGCCTGTCTTTGTTCTTCAAAGTCAATTTAAGCACAGGACTTCTTTCAAAAAAACCCTTCTCCCTGGCTTCTCAGTCTGGTTTAGATGCCTTTTTCTGTTTTCTTCAAAAATTCATACATACCTCCAACTTAACTGTCACCACGATCTACTGAAATGGCTTGTTTATTTTTGTTTTGAATCTATTGGAATAAATTAATTGCAGGCAAGGCCCAGTTCATTTGTCTTTGTATCTCTGGATTCTAGGAAAGAAAGTATTACATAAAAAGTTCTCAGGAGATGCTTGCTCAATTAATAAGTAAATGACTGACTGGTGAATGAAAGTTTTCTATTTTTGTTACAAATAAAATTGGATACCCACTTGAAATCTGAGGATCATCTGAAGGAATCTCGTAATATTTAAAATGATTTTATAAACATTTTGTTTCTGCCCTTCTTCCTCTAATAATACACATAGTTCCATTTTCAAAAGCAGTTGTGTTTTATTTATTTATTTATTTATTTTAAAAACTGCTCTGAGGAATTCATCCTGATGGTCTGGGAAACTACTGAGTCTTAATCTTTTCATCATCATATTCATGTGAGATGCGGGGAGTTCTCAGATGAGGATCTGTGACTGAGAGCTGAGGTCAGTGGTAAGGCAGGAGAACCCCGCCACCATTATGGCACTTGTAAAGAGCCTTACCTTTACCTGTGCCCCTCTGCTGTCCTCTGAACTTACAGTCTAGAGCCATTGCAAAATTAAACAGTTTCTACTGAGTGCTTTCTACATGGAGGGCACTGTTCCACTTGCTTGTAATATTTGTTGTACTCTTCAATTCACCCAAACGCAACATAATGACTCTCCCAACCCCATCTTCCTTGGAAATTCTTTAAGTGCTTAAATACATCCCTGAAACCCATCACGACCATAGGATCATATGGAATATTAATTATTTACTTGTCAGCTTTTCCCTTTATTCTGAGTTCCTTTAGGAAAGGGATTGTGAATCAATTCACTGCATTCCCAAGACAAAATTCAATAAAAGCCGCCTAGAAGGTGCTCAAATTTGTTGAATAAGTGCAATTGTGTTCCAGATCATAAAACTAGCTTGCACTATTATACCCGAACAATGCTGACAAGGAAGGCAAGGCAGATTAAAACTAAAAGACAACATTGTGAATAAAAGCATGTGATCTCAACAGATACTCACTGATCATCCATTACACTCAAGGCATTGGGAAATAAACTGTGAGATGGGTATTAGACCTCCCGTGAGGCCATCTGAAGTTGTGCACCCAGTACGCTATGATCAGGTCCACTCTCATAAGCACAGTGGTGACTTTCAGGAAGAAGCCATATTATAACCAAATTTGGAAAGCTGGGTATCATTTCATTTGGGTGGGGGAAAGAGATATTTCAGCAAGGAAGTAGTAACAAAAAACGGTGACATGTAAATTCAGGTTTTTTCTTTTTTAAGTCAGGAACACTAAGTGTACCCCCAAATGGGGTCTGTGATAGAATAAATGTGAAATGAAGCCAGAAATTTAAAAGGGGACATGTCTAAGATGATACAGAAAATGTGGCACATTTAAACAACTTAATAAACATAAACATAAAACACTTAGAGTAATCAAAATTGGCTTTAAAAGTGTATCATTAGCACCTAAATTAGGTGCCAAGTGCAATAACACAATAATAGATTTTGCGGTGACAGAGCACATTGGAAGGGAGGCAGTTGTTAGTGCTGTCTATCAACGGCCCCCCTAAAGGGAGCTGAAGGGTGCCCCTTTCTGTGAGAAAGCAGAGCGAATGAAGTAAGGACACTGCCCCCCCCAGAACATCCACCTAGGGGAGAGTAAACAAGAGGTTTAGGAGGCCATGATACATTAGCAATCTGGGGAACAGCAGGAGACAAATACAGCAGAACAGTATCATGACGGCTTCGTCAGAGGCACCAGGTACATTCCCAAAGGAAAAAAACCCCAGGATTTTATTGGTTTGGACAGAAATCTTTACCAGACTGACTTAGCTTTCTGGCCAGGCAATGAGGAAACAATGGAAATATCTATGCAAGAGCGCAGAATACTGAGCACAGTCAATTCAGGAAAGGAAGTAAAAAGTCAAGGAGAGTTGCTGTGATGAACATAGGAGCTGAATGGTAAGCTCGTTCTTAAGAGCTTAATGAGAATTTATGTCATTAAAACATAATCATCAACATTTTCCACAAAATAATTCTTATAGTGCTGTAAGAAACCTCGCACCTACTTATGAAGATCATGAGAAACACCACTTATTAATCACTTACATATACTTGGTTTTGTTTCGTTTTACCTTCTTTTAAAATCTCTATTTTAGGTTCTTTACATCTGCTCTTTTGTTGAATCCTGACAATAACTCCAACCTACACGTTAGGTTCAATTGTCCTTGTGATACAGATAAAGAAATTGAGTGTCCAAAGAGCTGCGTGGATGCCCCAGATCACAAAACTAGAATATTAATAATAAGTTGCAGAGCAGGAGCAGATCTAACTGCATTTCTGTAAATTCCAGCTTCAAAGTCTCTCTCCTGTCTAGAGCTAATCTCTTGATTTGCATGTCTCCACCTCCAAATGTTCTCTCTGTAAGTTTCTCATTTAAGGACACCTCTACTCCTGTTCAGACCAAGAATTGTAGAGCTATGCCTGACCCCTCTTTCTCCCAAGCCCCACATCCCATCTCTTAGATCTGTTAGCATGTTCTATCTTGCTGATTCAGCAGGATCACGTCCTGCGCCCTCCGTTGCTGCCTTTAGGGTCCAAGGCAATGATGTATGCATCTATCACATGACCCTCCCTCTTCCACTGCAGCTTACCTGTAACAATGCACACGCTGTGATCTTTAAAAAATCTTCCTTCAAATAGCACTTATTCTCTGCTCAAAACACTCTGTATTTCCTTTCCTATCACTCAAAGGCTTTCACTGGCTTTTAACCTTGTACATGATCCGACCCTGGATGCCCCTTGACTGCAGCTTCTTCGATGTTCCCTCTGGCTCACCAGGCTCTGCCTTGCTGCTGTTCCTTGAGGAAGTCCTCAGGCTCCCTCCTTGGGGCCTTTGTGTTGCCATTCCCTCTGTCTGAAATACTCTTCTTCACATATCTACAGGTTTCTGCTCACGTCAGTTGATTAGAGAGTTTACCCCTGACCATGATGTATAAATTGCCAACCACTGATGCAAACTTGTCCCTCCATTTCCCCTTGCTGTGCATCTGTCCTCTGCAGCACTAGGATGCAGGCTCCACAATGGCGGAGGGCTTAGAACGGACGTGTTATTTAACCCAGGTGATGTAGCAATAAGATTTCCTCATAGAGGACTGTAACAATTTCTCACATTTTCTCAGTGAGAATACCATGTATAACTGCTTTTCATATGAGATGTTTTTCAAATGAATCCACTAACATATTAGACTTTTATTAATAGATTGTCTCCTTGAATTACATGATTCACAGAAACTAAGACAAGAGTTTTTCTAGCTGTGAATTTATTACTAATAGGGGTATATGATGATACATACATCCTTCGCCTAGACTGAGTTTGACATAGATGCCTCTTTCATCATGAAGCATCTCCTGACCTTACAGGCTGACCTGCCTCCCCTGCTTCATATCACAGGGCACTTGTATCTCGTATGGCTTCTGCTCCAGGGTTACACTGTATTCACACACATCTCTAGATGTTTACATATAGAGACGTAATATAGACACATGCATGTTGGGACATCCATCATTGTGTCAGATACAGTGTGGTTCCCGTGGAGAGAGGACTGCGAGAAAATTGGAGCTCCTTTGGTTTTCAAGGGTTTGCACTTTGCTGTGGATATGTGTTGTTATGGTTGAGCTTGGAGAGTCAAAATACCACTCTCTGTGGGCTTTAAGAGGAAACTTAGCAGATGGGAAATCTTGAGAGGACTCTTCATGAGCACCCAGAATAACCAATTTTGTGAATCATTGAAGGGAGGCTGGAGGCCATATGTTCTGCTGTGGAGCGTGAACTGGTGAATTTGAAGTTCTTGTCGATGATGCGGCCTTGTTTGTACTCCCAAACTGGTGAGGTCTGGAGACATTTGAGTTCTAATAGCATGAAAAAATTCCTGATGGTAAAACTCAGAATTAAAGTTCACACCCAACAAACCATCTGTTTCAAAGTTTTCCCAGTATTTGCTCCATTTATCTGTGGCAGTCCGTGGTGGCACACGGAAGCCCAAGTTCATTTGATACCTGTTTGGGCACAGGGAGAAACATGCTTGCAAAGCATCTGCCTTCCATTAATGGAGACTCTGTCTTTATTTAGGATTTAAACAAGCTGTGTTTTCACAGTTAGTTCAATGAAACATTTCATGTTTTGTAGGCAGTTTAGCTAGAATTTAATTGTTTTGTTTTCTAAAGAAAAAGCACTCCTCTCCCTTCATGAGGGATTACTTTGATTGGGTACTATTGGATAAAGAATTATAGAGACAGCAACAGTTTTTTGAGTGAGCAGGGTTTAAGTTATTTTTATTTTGATACTCTAATATCAACTCTTGGACTACTAAAAACACTGCCGTCAATGTAAAAATGAAGACATTCTCCATTCCTCTTTTCAAGACAGCTTCAAAACACCCTGCTACCTTTTCCAATTAGCTATCTAGCCTTGCTGAGCTGCATCAAGAGTTTTGAGCTCTGAAACTCTCCATGTTTGTTTACGTGTTTTGAAGAAATAGTCTCAGATGCTTTTTTAGGAGCAGATTAAGATAGAATTTACTCCATTGCAAAATAAAAAGAAAGGCATTGAAAACTCCAAGAGACTTTTTATTTCACTTACTTCACCAACACATTATTATCTGTTATAAAGCAGGCACTGTCCAGGTCTTCTTCTTACCACCAATAATAAAATAGATGGTAATCCCTGCATATTGTGGGAAGACACAGGTAAACAAACATCCATGTAATATTTACAGGGTGTCCAATGGTGATGCTGCCATGGAAAATAGTAAAGCAGGAAAGGGGGTGGTGAGCACTGGGTCTGGGAGGGACAGGTTTGGTCAGTGATGGCCCCAATGAGAAGGTGACTTTTTAGCAAACATCTGAAAGAGATGAGGGAGTAAGTCCTTTAGATATCTGGAAAAAGAACAAAGCTGTTTAGGTAGAGGAAAAGTAAGTGAAGGGGCCTTGAAGCAGGAACCAGCCTACGATGTTCCATAAACAGTGAGGAAGTGAGGAAGTCAGGGTTGGTAAATCAGAAAGAGCAAGGTGGGGAATGGGAGATGCTGAGGTTGGGATCCACATGGTTAGGGCTGGCAACATGGGAGCCCTGGATGCTGTAGGACCATTCACTGAGAGGACCTTGCCTTTGGTTCTGAGTAGAAGACAAATTGCTTAGAGGACTCTGAAGAGAACCAACCTGTGATCTTACTTAGGCTTTATAAGGGTCACTCTTGTGTTTTGAAGATGGACTGTACGGAAGAGGGTGTGGAAGCAGGTGTGCTGCCATTTGTGGCTAACCACGCAGTTGATTCTCATTATTCAGGGGACTGGTGTGCTAAAAAATGACTGTAAAGACTGAATTCATGAACACTCCATCATTGCTTACAGGAGAAATAGGGTCAGGGTTAGGTTTCTGGGATCCTCTGGTCAGAACACTTTCATCAATAATTAACAAATAAACTTGTTTTCTAGAAGAGCAGAATTGGAATGTTCCTAACACAAAGAAACGATAAATGCTTGAGGAGGGATACCTCAGTTACCATTATTTGATTGTTATACATTGTGTGCCTATATCAAAACATCACATGTACCCCATAAACATATACAACTATTATGTACCCATAATAACTGAAAATAAGAAATTTTAAAACAGGGAAAAATACCCTTGTTCTATGTGCATCTGCTTAAAGATATCTTATTTAATATTTTTTAATTAACTACATTGTAGATTCACTAACTTTGAACTCATGGCCACGAGCATTATAACACAAGCCTGAAGGAGCTCATGTAATGTATACATTTTCTTCTTAAGACACCATAGAGTCCAATAAAGCCTGCTTGTACTCACACTCAGGAATACAACACAGCACTGCAGAACTATTCAGTGCCATCGTAAATAGCAAAGTCACCTCCTCCCCCGACCAAGAGCACAAAGAAGCAAAAAAGAAAGAAAAAAGCACAAAGCAGAACTCAAAAAAGGTACTTGTTGGCCATGTGAGAGCTGAAACAAGATAGTAGAATATCACCTTGTTTGATCTCAGCTGGGACCTGGAACATCAGGCCATTCAAATATTCACCACTTTGTGCATTTCTCTAAATGGTGTGGAAGTGATGCAAGGATTGATTTGGAGGTTACAAATTACTTTAGTGAGGAAGCAAATTCTCAAATGAGGAGTCATGGATAGTGATTATTGACTACAATATCTTGCCGTGGGGGCAATCTTCTGTTTCATTTCTGCATGTCTGGTGAGTCTTTTCAACGATGTCTGTACAGCCAGCAGACTTGGGAGACAGCAGCAGGACCTTTCTTCAGGTCAGAAGTCAGATTGCTTTTACTGGATATAGAGATTATGCCACCCTTGGGGGCAATGTTTGAGCAGGTTTTCCAGCTGTGTTCATGGAAGATTGGGGGCTTTCTAAACCCATTGTGCGAGCAGAGCGTCTGAGCCTGCCTTTGCATTTCCTCCCGTGAATTTGGAGGTCTCAAGAACAGAAGAAAACCTGAGGCTCACGCTGCCTGCCGGGCTACACAAAATAAAGTTTGTTTCTGACCCAGGAGACTCGGGTCTCCTGCTAGTATCTACGAAACTGTGGCAGGCTGAATCGGTCTCTTGCAAGTAGAATAAAATCTCAGACCCTTCACAAGCATGACATATTTATAATTTTAAAATTTGATTTGAAAATACTTTTTAAAACTTTTGCTTACAAGTTGGCAGACAGATGAATAACGACTGGGTCAATAAATAAGAGTGTATTTCTCATAATACACTCATATTTCTTTATAATAGGAGATTCAGCTAAAGTAATAAGTTATTTTTTTCCACAGTCGTTTCTAAGGCACAGATATCCACTTGAATTAAATAGTATCTCCCTGACTTTCATTTCCCCCTCACCATGAAATTAGAAAAACTGTTCTTTTTCTTGAATTCCTGACTAGGATAAAACTTTACGTGATTACATGTATCTGCTGGCACATCAAAGTAACGCCATTTAAATGTGGTTTCACTTAAGGAAGAAAATGGTATAATTTGAGAAATAACGATAATTTTGCATCTATAGATGTTATTTTGACTGAGCTAGCATTTTAACTGACATTAAAACACTGAGTAAATGTAGCTAGAAATATAGGGTTCCCCTGCTTTTCACATGAGCATACTTTAGGTTAGAAATAATTCCTATGGATAATGTTCTTAAATTCATCTCTAATTATTTGAGTCCACGTTTCAAAAAAAAAGTTCTCTTAGAAAAACTTCCAATCTGAATTAGAAAAAAGTGTCACTGATAACACCTTTTGACCCTATTATCATAACAATGCTGGTATTCAGGTGAAATAATGAATCACCTGAAAGCTAATATTTTTTAGCAATTCAGAGATTCTTTTACGAAAAGAGGCTTCATTAAAACCTTAATTGAAAATGATATATTAAAAAGGTTAGATTTTATATCTTGATAATGCTTTCAATTTAAGAACCAGCTCTCAAGTCTCCAGTTATTGAGCCGTCTCAACTGTGAAGTCTAATTTAAAGTTTAAGAGAGACTGAGAAAGAAATGAAAATTCCCACCGAAGACTTGGGCATTTTTGGGTCTGTACTCTTGCCCACTAAACCTTCATTATGTCTCTTCTTTCTGATGTCTTATTCTAGTTTGCTAATCATCTAGGGCAGAGAAATTTATGGCAAAATGCAAAACCTAAAAGGTCTAGAAAAGGAAATATAACTTTCCCCATCATACATTTTTATGTCATGGCCTCTATCAAATTAAAATTTCCTTTTTAAATTTAGAACATTTTATTTGTTAAGTCAAATTTCAGGAGGTACATTTTTTATTAAATATGATATGATGACCATATCTAAAAACAGACAGGAAAGATTAGTAATTTGTGAAACAATATGTAATCTGTGTTTCTCAGCCTATACTCACCAAGGAGGTAGTGTGATGACAATTTTAGATGTGTGTAGTATTGATCTGGCTCCATACTCACTCATAAATGTGGAACCTTCACCCTTTGCAAATTTTCTTATCAAGTATAAGTTTTAAATGAGTCTCTGGATAGTGAGTGTTAAGTGGCCCTTTTCCTTGAGTTTTTGGCTTTTTTTCTTGATCCTAAGGTCTTCTGGATCTTGGAAGGCTGATAAATGTGCCTCCTTGACCCAGATGTTGCTGTTACTACAGCTGTCTACTGATTTCCTGGTAGTAGGATTACTTCCAAGGCTGGGTTGGCTCTGCCTTTATGCCTGACAGGGTCTCTGCCGAATCTTGGCTCCAGGGCCCTGGAATCTGCAAAAGTATAGGGAATGCTTCACCTCCTGGACCCATTCTCCGTTAACATGTGCACAAATTTTGAGTAAGAAAAACTGTTTCACTTCAAGTCCCTTGCCCACTCTGAGGGGGGATCACTTGTTCTCTTCTTGTTAAGACGTTTGAGTTCTCTGTGGATTTTGATTATTAAACGTTTGTCAGAGACATAACCAGCAAATATCTTCTCCCATTGTGAGGGCTGTCTACTTGCTTTACTTACTGTGCTTTTGGCTGTGCCGAAGCTTTTTAATTTGATGAGGTCACAGTAGAGTATTTTTGATGTTGCTTCAATTGCCCAGTGGGTCCTCTTCATAAAATTTTCACCCAGGCCGATTCCTTCAAGTGTTTTCCCTACACTTTCTTCTAGTATTTTTATAATTTCATGTCTTAAGTTTAAATCTTTGATCCAGTGAGAGTCAATCTTAGTTAGTGGTGAAAGGTGTGGATCCAGTTTCAGTCTTCTGCAGGTCTCCAGCCA